>NC_136905.1:75782016-75808865 GCF_949606895.1 Notothenia rossii | reverse complement strand
GGGGCGCTCCTTGCTAACAGGCTGTGCGTGGTGATGAAAAGCTGGTTCGAGGGGCCCCCAGTGAATGTTTGCATAGGGCCCCCACCGACTCAAGGATCGCCACTGATGATATGGCGTTTCATCACAGCAGTATTTAGTTTAGACAGTAGCTGCCGGGTCCCGCATGAGCTCAGCCCCCTCCTTTTTTATTTTGTATCTATTTTTTAAATGTTCTTAAGCTTTATACACAAAATCAGCACTTTTGAAACAGGAAGTGAAATAGAGGGATATGAGGCATGGCTAGAATGGGTGACCTGTTTGGTATTTTGAGCAAAACACTTCATAGACATATTTGTATATATCTGAGACCTATGCTATTACCTAAAAATACAGTGATAGGTGGCCTTTAATGCAAAGTCATATTTTGTAAATAAAAAAACACAAGTTTACAGTAATTCCCTTACAAAAGTATCTAAAGTCTGTGTTTCTCCCTGTTAACAAAACTAACTTTTTTGCTTTTTCCTTCTTCTGTGCATATGGGATTATGTAATGCCTAACACAGTAGTGGTAGTCGTGTGATCTTCTGTGTTTTATGTTTGATCTCCTGCAGAGTAGGAGGCTGTGCTGTGAACCCACTGTGACCCTTCATGGTTATATTGCACTTCAATGTTAATATAGGGCTGATAGGCTGATATCCTGTGGGACTGCAAGTGTGGAAAAAGGCTCATACAATTCTCTTTTTCCCTGAGTCTCGGATTGATTCAATTTCTCTACAGCGTTTTTCAATTGTTGAAACATTGTGGATAATCCAAACTCAACTAAATGTAAACATAATTTGAATAGAATTTGTACGTTTTGAGATATTTTAATGCCAAAATATTACTTTATAGCTAGTTTGATTTCCCTGTTTTGCATGTTTATAAATGTTTTTCAAATGAATGCCGAAGTAACATGTCTGACTTTCATGCGGGAGATCAGAGTTGGCATACTGTCACATACATGTAGTCAGTGCATGCCTTTTCCTTCACTCTAAATGCAAATAGCTAACTTATCTAGCAGTGCAGCAGTATGTTTCCCTTTGAAATGACTCAAAACTAAACAAGGAAAGTGGTAAATTAGTGATTTCCTATGAATCCAGAGCTGAAAAAAATTATGTAGTTTCCTGCGAGTTCATCAATCAACCCTCCCCCTCGCCGCCTCCTCATATCACATGCCAATGGTAATAAAGGTGATAACGATCAAAGGCAGGGTCTATCCCAGGGGAAATCTCACCCAGCATGAGCAGCTCTTCCATTCTCTCTACTGTACGTCCCTCACAGATCCTCCTCCAACATGCCTCCTGTATGAGCGACTGTAATTCATGATCACAGTTGGTATCTGTCAGGTTGCTTCAGGAACAGCAGAGGGGATGTTGCCCTTAATCCCAACCTGCAGTTTACTGGTAAAAGAAAGAGAGAAAATTACCCTGTTTTGTGACTTAGATGTACAGTGGTATGGTCAGGCACATTACATCACAAGGTTCGAAGATACATTTAAAGCATTAAGACATACTGCCACAGAAACACATTATAAAATGACATTTAATTACATTTTAAAACACTCTAAAATAGAATAAGAGAGGTATGAAATACAAGATTAAAAGGTACATTAAATGGATTTATTTGGTGAAACTATAGTTTATATATTCTATATCCGGCAAATAAAACGGAATTTGAAGGTGTTTGTAGTTTGCGTGATTTTCTACCTGACATGTTTTATGATCACAATCTAGAATATACATTCAATGTTTCTATTAGACCAATAAATAAACAACGTACTGAAATTGTGCAATATAGGGTTATTGCTGATATATTGGTATTGATGTGTCTTTTGATAAGTACTTTTTTTAACCACTTCCTTTGAGGGACCACAGGGACCATGTTGGAGAGCTGATCAGACTGTCTGAGAGTATTTTGATATTTAAAATTAATGTATTCAATATCAATTATTGATAATATTTTCATAAGCTCATTCCATCCTGATTAAAAGGTCTCTTAGTCATTTTGTCTCTCTCTGAGCTCTCAGAGGAGCTCACAGACTTCAGGTTAGAAACCTCCGTGGATGCTTTATCCTCTTCCTCCTCCACTTCCCCCCCCCCCCACAGCTGAAGGAGGAAGTGGTAATGTCAGGAAGGATTATGGCGGCGGGGGTCATCAGAGCGACTCTCCTGTCAGGGTTGTTGAAGATAACAGAGAGGTCTCAGGAGAACCAGCAGTCAGACAGCTCACCTCTCCTCCGCTTATCTCTTTAACCTCCATTTACTCCGAAACCTTTAGAGGTATTACATTTTTGCATTAAGACGTCTAGGAACAACTAGAACTATATTATATATACTGTTGAGTTTTGTACTAACATCAACCTGAATGTAAAATCTGGTGACATTCAGACTCCAGAGGAAAGCATAACATATGAAGCTGCAGGGGGCAATTAGCCTAGCTTAGCACAAAGGCTGGAAGTGATGGGAAACAGCTAGCCTGTCTCTCTCCAAACTCTCAAAATACAACTACCAACACCTCTGAACCTTTGTGATTAACACCTTGTTGGTAGCATCTTACAAGGTATTTTGTACCAGCACAAGACACTGCACAGAAGTACTGGGTGGTTGGATCAATTGTTATCAAGAAAAAGTAACCATGAATTGTTTATTTAAGCGCAACTTACTTTTGCAGCATTAGATGGAACGCCCCTGTGATGACGGCTCGGCTGCTCAGCTTCAGATCCTGGCTATCCCCCAGTCTGCTTTGTTTCCACTTCCTCTTTATGATGTAATCTGCTGAAATCAGAAAAGTGTCTCATGTAGGAAACAGAGTCAGAGCACATACAGACACTGTAACCAGAAACACACACATGAGTGAGACACGATAACGTGCAGCTACTCATGCTAACCTGCTTTGTCACGTGAGCACACAGATTCAGAGTCACACACACTTTTATGTCTCCTTCACAGACACACAGTCACACTCTCAGGATAGAGGATTCAATCGCTGGGAAAAAGTGTGATGATGAAACAAAAGCCTCTCATGTAGCCTTCAAATAATAAATGTGCAGTTATTGAAGTTACCATCATCTCAATCTGCAAGTGAGAAGTGCAGCTTTTACATTTTAGCGACAAGAAGGTTGGATAATAATATTGAAACACGTTGTTATGTACTTCTGGCCTTCATTGATACTGTTTTGAATTGAGTTCTTTAGACTTTATGAGTCTACTTTATCTGGAAACGTTCTGACAGCTCCCAGGGATCAATTACGTTTTGGATCGTTCCACTAAGTGCTCCAGAAGGACATCTTTACGTTTAAGCGATAAAGCCATCTTGTGGCCACAGTTATTTTGATGGAAAAACCATTGAACTTTCCCAAGGTAGACTGCTGTGTTATTCCCTGTTTCCAACAGACAGGTGATGTCCTTTTTTAAGCATGACTACGGATTTTCCAGAATCCATTTTTTTTTTAATACAAACTCCAATTACATTTCCTCAAACTCATAAAACAGGTTTTGATGAATTTGTCCAAAATGTATTTAGAAAAAAACGGTCAAGCACTCATTTTGTGTAAAAGAAGAGCTTTACATTCCTCACGAGACCAAGTGGAATGATCGAGATTATATTAAAATACTCAAAACGTATTGATCATTTTTTATTCTCTACGCTCAACAGATTGTTTTTATAGGCTTGCTAAAATGTATTAAGTTTAAAATCAATAAGCCTATTCCATTTTGAATCTAAGGAGGTGGGGTCCATGGGGAGACATTTCCCGTTAACAGTCCAATTTTCCTCTATATCTAATAAGATAATTAAAGGTTGTGATATGAGCATGGGGCTTCATAACAGTATTTCCTCTGATACAGACAGCAGCTACGGGGAAGGATAGCATAACACAATTTTAGTTTCCAGCCTGGAGCAAAAACACGTTTCATCCTCATGAAGCTCTGAGGGCAAACTGCTGAGAAATCAGAGAAGAAGACACACCAAGACACTCCAGTGCCTGATGGCTGACTTTCAAGAGACGCAACGAGTGTTTTCAAAGCAGCGGACGCTAAACCAACACTGTAAAGATGAAATTACTCATTTGAACTCTAAACTCCAGCAAACATTTGTTTTTAAGTCTGTACTCTAACATTAAAGTCCTTTAAAGGGATGATTTCTGAACAAAAACAAGACAAAAGCAACACTCTGAGCCTTGTGGTTGCCTTGCATGACTAAAGACTCCCAGTTTGACTCGACTGATAAAATTGAACATCATCATATTAACGTCTTGTTTTTCATTTTTAATGGGTGAGTTGTTTTAGGTTGCAATATTTATGATGGTTTGTTGGCTTCTGCATTGGAAACAAAACAATTATTTCCCAGAACTTACCTCATCCTCTACTTCCTGTACTTCATGTTCAATTAGTGAGAGAGCCACACTAAAAACAAAAGCCAGAAGCCTGAGGTGGAGCTGAATTTCTTCCAAAGAAAAGTCTCTGAGCACCTTCTGACTTTGTGTATGTGCCCAACCAAGTGCAAAATCCCCCTCGTGGGAGCTGGATCGATAAAGAATAACAGGAAGTTTCCTTGATCGTTTCTTTCTGGTTCAATGGATATCCTTTCCCCTTTTGAAAGTCATTTGTTGTCTCCTTGGAAAGTAAATAGTTGTTTGTACATTAATGGTCATTCCCTGATTGTTATAAATCAGTCCTCAATCAAGTTTCATGGTTTATTCTGTGTACTGAATAAATAAGCAGAAGGAAGTTGTCTCCTCTTTTGTTTATCTACTGTAAGAAATGTGCAAAGAATCTTCTGCTTTTTAGATATATTTCAGCAATTTTCTGAAGCGCAAGACACTTTCCCGTGATGGTGGAATAAAATCGAAGTCATGAATCTTTAAACTTAATATCACCCCTGACTTCTAACTCAATTACAGTTTCTCATTCTCCAAAATGTTGATAACTCTCACACCTAATCATTCATATCAGCAACCTTAATCTCCAATGAGAAAAATACAGATTAATAATAAATTAGTTTCAATATGGTCTGTTAAAAAGGCTGCCCTGAGAAATTTGTCAAGTTTTGTAAGAAAAGTACCAGACATACTTTTCACACATTTTAAATAAATGGTGGTTATTTTGAGTTGATTTTCTCTACCACACACTCATCCCCCTGCCAGAAACGCCTCCATTGGACAAGTGACATCACTATGTATCACTCTCACTTCTATTGGCTAGTGCTCCAACATAGTGTACGCGATAGGCTGAGGGGCGTGACATCTCTAAGCGGTTGACCAATCACAATAGAGCCGGCAAGCTGACCTAAAATTAACAGCTTTTTGAACTCTCACACCTAATCATTCATATCGTGTCGGGTGTCGTATTGTCATACTGATATTCTGTACAAACTGTGAAGTCCACTGAGACAAATGTAACATTTGTGATATTGGGCTATATAAATAAACATTGATTGATTAATTGATTGATTGATTGATTGATTGATTGATTGATATCAGCAACCTAATCTGCAATGAGAAAGAATACAGATTAATAATAAATGAGTTTCAATATGGTCTGTTAATAAGGCTGCAGTGAGAAATTGTCAAGTTTTGTAAGAAAGTACAAGACATACTTTTCACAAATGTAAAATATATGGAGCTTTTTGAACATTAAAGCATGTCCCAGTAAGGCACAAAATACAAATATAAAAACTGTTAATAAGCACCCTAGGGCACCTTCAAGATGAATTCTACTCAATGATTGTACCCAAACTATACAAATTTTTTTTTTTTTAAACCACATCTTCCATTCAAGCTGGAATATTTTGGAGAAACTAAGGTACTCCTTATATTATGATTGACAACGAAAAAGAAACAAATCTGGAGAAAATGAGCCTCAGATGCACCTTCACTTCAACAGGCAGTGAAGGAAAAAGCATTTCAAACTTTCACTTCTCAGCAGCAGCAATTAAATATGTTTTCCAAGAAATCTACCGGTACATCCCGAGCTGACGGGTGTCAGTTTGGGCAAAAGTCTACTCTCCCCCCTCTCCATTGAGGACACTCTAATGGGGATAAGCGTCTCTCTGCACCAGAATGAGGCTCAGCTGTAACGTTTTACGGACAGCAGAGGCTTCATGCAGAGCTGCAGGTGGGCCGGGGGAGCTGCTGAAGACTCCTGACAGGATAATGTCTCCTCTGTGTTTCCTTCCCACGTTAATTCTCCTATCTGACTTTAATTGGCTGTTAAGATTCAAAGCCTCTCACACAACAAAACGCTCCCTGATGTCAGAGAAATGCCTGATTGGATTAGCTGGACAGATTAATGGATAAAATGGCAGACATGTAAATAGCTAACTGAAAATAAATTGGCTTTTGAATGCTGAAACAACCTAAACTAAATATGACTACACTTAAAGCATGTGCATATGTCTGAACTGACAAAGCACCTCAATGTGATCTGTGGTGTTAAACTAAAGATTATTTCATATTAGACTGATCCTCTTAAGAAGCAGCAGCAAGGAATTCTGCTCACAGATAGAAAGTAATGAGGGGTATTTAGATGAAGAAGGAAGAGGAGATGAAGAACAATGGAAGTGTGTGAAAGGTTGAGCTGCATGGACAGAGTGGAAATGAACAAGAGTTGAAGTCTCTGAAGTTTCCTGACAGAGGACTGAATGTGACCTGCAGAGAAAATCCTTTTGTTCAAGTTCAGAAATAAAAACGTCCATTTACTGTATTTCTATTTTTACCTTGCCTGCAGCGCTGAATGTCTGGAGGATACCTCTGCACTCATCTGACCGGAGTTTCATCCTTCAGCTGCAGATTCTGTTACACACTTCTGTAACACTTACAGTATGTTCATGCAAATAGTCTGTAGGCCTATACATCATGAACATTTCAGGGTCAATGGGTTTATTTATCATTTGCACTTTCATACATTTTCAATTAAAGAGCTTCTTTATTACATGTTCTTTGTATGAAATCAGAAAATGTAATAATGAATCAGTTAATTTGAATATGGTAAGCCCTCTGTGCTTAAAGGTGGGGTCATTTTGGAAGAACCAGCTCGAGTGCGCTAGAATTTGAAAATACACAACCGGAAAACATCTGCCACTTCCTCACAGAGCCCCTCCTCCAACACACACGAATGCGCACATGACCAATGAGGGCACGAGATAAGTTTTTGCACAGATGGAAGGCTGACAGGCAGGTAGGACATCCAGTTATTTTAGCCGGGCCGGCTTAAATGATTGGTCGTGCTTTTTACAGTACTAGGGCTTCCACAGAGGACTTATGGATTTTTTGTCAAAGCACTTCAGATATTCATTGCTATCGGGATGTTAAGAGCATTCCATGGATTATAACAAAAAGTGTATCTCGAGCCAGTTTCTCAAACTTACCCCACCTTAAAGCTTGAAAGAATATATTAGTGATGACAGAGTTTATTATTATCATTATTAGAATGGGTGCTAAGAAACTGGCTTTAGATTTAAAAATAGGATTTCAAGAAAATGCTAAAAGCAAACAGTTGATTTTATTTTACGTTCTGTATTGCAATCAACAATCAGTTGAACAGGTAAGCTAAAAATAATGAAATTCTGTAAAAAGTTCCCTTGAGAAAAGTGTTGAATAAACTACATGGTTATTTTGGAGGGTATATATATTACTTTGTCCACCCTGTTTATATCAATAAGGACAGGATAAATATTAGAAACACGTCTTGGTAATACAACATAATTCAACAGCACTTGTGCATGTCCTCCAAAATGATCATAAAGTTATGGAACAAAACAAAAACAGAAGATTATAACCTTCCCGAAGAGGATTTATTGCAGAGCTTGTGTGCTGCATAACTATTAGCTAGCAGCACCTAATAAAATGTAACTTTCAGGAGCTTTGTTTGTCGAATTCTTTGTTGTGTTGTTTTTACTTACAGGCAGACACAGCTCGGCAGGACAGATGAAGGTTAGGAGTCGTCCTGCAGCCTCTTTGTGTTTCAGCTCCTACTGGCAGCCAATACAGATCAATGAAGGTCATTGATTATTTAATGCCCCTTTCACAGTGAAGAGGAAGATGCTTCTAAAAACAGAGCGAGGCAGACAAAGGCAGACAGGAAGAATGGAGAGTTTCCCAGACGGCTGTTTATTATTCGGACACTACAGTTTATTTGTGCAACTGTAAAACAATTCATAAGTCAGAGTGGGATTTCAGTGCTGCTCCCGACCGTCGCTTTAACAAAACAGTAGAAATAGAAAACATTCCAGTAGAAAAAAAAAAGAGAAGCTTTACCCAGAGGGCCCCGTCTGTTAAAATCATCCAAAGATTTAGGAGTGAATCTGAATTAAAAGATTGTGAAAGGATCCATCTATGTTCCAAAATATCAAAAAATTAAATATACTGTATATCACTATCCGGGAAATGACTGAGGAAGAGGATTTGGGCCAACCAAGATTTTCTTTTTAGACCTGAGCAAGTGTGTCCTTTTTTTTGTTCTGAGATTAAACTCAGAATCCTGACAAAAAATAAAGAATCAAATTATTTTCTGAAAAATCTGAGAACTAATATTTTTCTCGGAATACTGAGATTTCAGAAAAAAATTAATTCAAATATCTTTTTTATATTGACTTGTTCTCAGAATACTGACTTCAATTTTAGTCAGATAAAAAAAAAAAAAAAGCTATTAACATGTGGGCCTAATTCTCTTTTCCGAATGACTTGAAATACTTTTAGTGTCATATTCAATGCAATATGTGGAATTGGATAAAGCCAAAGGATGGTTTTAATAAATGAGGCCCCTCAGTCGAGCTCGCCCATCCCCAAAGAGCTGGATCTGTGGTGGCAGTCAGTGGGCATGACACCATCAGCATGCTGAGGAGAGGGTGATAAAAGAAAGGGAAACGGACAGAGAGAAAGAGAGCAGAAGAAACTAAAAGATAGAGGAGGTTTTTGTCAGGAGGACCTCCTTCCAGTGTCAAGAAGGATAGTGTCAGAGAAAAGTCAAAAAAAGAGACTTAATTCAAGAAACAAAGGGAGACATCAAAATAATCATCTTTGCTCCCAGTGCAAAGTCTGGGAGAGCAGAGAGGGGACAGTGGGGTGTACATTCAAGTGGCAAAGCCGAAAGATCCTGTGCTGAAAATTGTGTGTGTGTGTGTGTGTGTGTGTGTGTGTGTGTGTGTGTGTGTGTGTGTGTGTGTGTGTGTGTGTGTGTGTGTGTGTGTGTGTGTGTGTGTGTGTGTGTGTGTGTGCGCGTGGGGCTCAGATTACAGGCCTTCATTCTCTCATCAAATTAATAAAGAACGAGATGAGCTTTCTGCTGCTGGTGTCTCCTCACAGAACCATAAAGTTTCAGGCGAGTTCGCTGACAGAGAAACTCTCACACTGCCTACGAGTCCCTGCCCTGCAGATCTATCCAATCATGCACTTTAACCACTGAGGGAGCATCTCCTAAAATAGAATCAGTGTATTGCAATTCTAAAATAAGCTATTTATCCAATACTGTATTTCCCCCTGGGGCTCTGAACTTCTCATGTGCTCCATCTGTCACAGTATTAACACTTGAAGTAAGTATAGACTTTAACTCATTTGAATTTCAATGGCATAAAAAGAAAATCGGTTTCACTGGACATGTTTAGATGGTTTAAGAACATATGTTTCAGGACATTATGTACAAGTTGGTAGTATACTTTGAATTATATTTGATTTTGTAAGCTGCCTGATCAAAAAGTAAAATGTCTGAAAGCCAACTCAGCTTTTGTTCTTTCTTCAAAAGATTGTCCAGTCATTTCTATGTAATTCCTTCATCAGTATGTGTGTCTTTTCAGTGGAATTAGTAGCCTGCATTTTGCACCAGAATGTTAGGTCATGACAACCTCAGTCTTCTCAGAAACTCTATGAATACAGACCTGCTTGTACTCTTTGCAATCATCGTGAAAAACCTTCAACTGCTTCTCAGAAAACCAAATAAACTAACTTTTAGATGTGATATGTGGTCTTTCTACACTGACTGATGTCAAATCAAGTTATCTCTTCAAGGCTTTTACAGAGAAATGACCAGCAGACAGAGAACCATATCAGATCGTACAGACTTAGCTTTACGTAATTAACAGTAAGGATGTCCCTTTATTTGAGCTGGTTGTTAGCAATTTAGCATGATGGCGATCATTTAAAATACAAGTGAAGTTAAACAGAGTTTGGGGGTTTGTTTTAGAGCTGTCCTGTCAAAACCTTGAGTGTAGGAGGGAGGTGTCCAACTAACTGCCTTTCATAAAAAAAATTAAAAAACATTATATTCTACCAATCTTTTGGTGTGTTATGTGTCATGTTTGATTGTTGGATATAAAGAAAGATATCTCATCTACACACGGTAACACATCCTCCATCCCGCATACAGATATATCTATAATAATAAACGTAATACTGGCTTGCCTGTTGATATTATATACTATCGGACGATAAAGGTCCATATTCAGCCTTTAAGAGAATAAACTGTTGCATAGCATTGCACGATATTCAATATAAGTGACATGTACGTGAGATAAAAGGATATGAAACCAACTGGTATGTGATGCTCAACACAGGTACAGTAATAGCCATCATTGAAAGACTCGAATACATTTCTGCATTTATAGTGGGGGGCCAGATTGCCTGAAACTGCTGCTGACGTGTCTCTGAGCAAGGCACTTACCCCTGATTCTTGCAGGGGATCCGCTCAGTGGCCAACAGCAGAGAGAGCAGGGGAAACTCTGCGTGTGTGAAGCAGGATGGTACAGAAAACAGAAGCCATTAAACTGCTTATCTTATATTAATATATTCCGAACTGCTTTCTCTGAGGAAAGCTTTCTGTCCCATCTTGAAGTGAGGCCATTTTAGAATAGTAAATATTTTCCACATAGACGTGTCTTCTACAGGAATATATATTTAGCGTAAAGCAAATATTTCCAAGCATATGTCGGCCTATAGACTTCCTGGATCAGCAATGTCAACATCCTGGCATGCAACCTGTCATGCAGGACGTCACTGATGCTGTGAAACAATTTAAAGAGGGCAAATACATTCTGATATACCCGTCAATGTATCTTTAACATCTGAAGTCCTGACCACCTCAGTATTATACTGGTATATCATATCTACCAATCTCTTTTCCTATCATCCTGTGCTTGTTGAATTGGGGCATGTTGAGTACTCCGAGTATGGCACTAGACTGAAAGGTATGCAAAAATATATTTCTTCCTTAGATTTGTTATCTTTTAAAAAAATATATCACTTGCTAGCGGACCCTGTGACCTGGAGGTTTAAGGTGCCAACCGAGAACAACTATATACTCAGTAGAAGTTTGATAAGGGAACGTTTTTTTGCTTGTTATTCACCGTCTTCCTCTCATCGTTTTCAGTTTTTTCTACTGTTGACTGTCTAATACAGACAGACATCCAAATTCATCTATTAGTCTATCCTAGAGCCAATGACAAACAGGAATTAGCCACAACAAGGTCCGTTGGGCATTGACTAAAACCTCTGATTCACTGTTTTCTGCCACCTGTCCATTCACTCACACTGTAGATAATGAAGCAGGAATGACATGAACCCGCTCATTATAAACAATTTGAACCTTACATGATGGCCACCATGCATCTGTGGTCTTCCTTATTCTTATTAAATATGATTTTGCGTGTGTGTGTGTGTGTGTGTGTGTGTGTGTGTGTGTGTGTGTCAAATGATGAGTGCTGATATAATGTACTGTGAGGGAGGACAGAGTCTAAATCTCACAAGACCTGAAAAACCTTCTGAGAAAAACCGACTGATCTCCCTTTCTGTGAAGAAAGGCCTTTGGGGTTCACATCAAGAGATGCCACCACACTGTGTGCATGAAGAGTGTGTGTGTATATATGTGTGTGTGTGTGTGTGTGTGTGTGTGTGTGTGTGTGTGTGTGTGTGTGTGTGTGTGTGTGTGTGTGTGTGTGTGTGTGTGTGTGTGTGTGTGTGTGTGTGTGTCTGTATATGTATATGTATAAGTATGCACTCTGCAGTATAAAACTTCTCCTTTTGCATGCAGATTTAGAAAACTGATATCATAAGAAGTACAGTATTCCATTTCTTATTACTCGAGCTCTTTGCGGTGAAGCTGCTAATGGAATTCAGAGCGGGGCTTCAGAGCGGGGCTTCAGAGCGGGGCTTCAGAGCGGGGCTTCAGAGCGGGGCTTCAGAGCGACGCTCGCTGGTTAAGACTGCCGTGTGTGGTGCAGGGGCTGAGGGATTACATGTCTCTGTGCTGTGAGTGATCTTTAATGTGAACTAAACTCTGGTTTATTTTCCCTAAGCCTTCATCGTCGACCAAACCTTACCCAAAGTGCATTCTGCCATCCCTGAATCATGCAGAGGAATGGACCAATAAAAGAGGAGGAAAGTCCTTCATTCACACACATGATAACTTAAGATATAATATTCTCTCGGCGTACTTGAGCGATGCATAGACACGAGGAGGATCCTAACAAAATATCCATTTAAGGGTTCACCCGACATCAAACTGAGGCCAACCACATTTTTGTAATCAAAAATAGAAAATCAGTTACTATTATTATTATAAGAAGCAAATTTGATAATATAAAACATACCAGAAAATTCCACTTAAGTGTTGCTCATCCTCACATTTGTGTTCTTAGGAGGGTGAGGCGAAAGCAGAATCATTTCACAGGCAAAGAAAAAAAAACAATCCCATTTCGATTCCTCTATTTATAAATAATCCATGCACAATCCCTCTGCCAGTAAACCCCTTTGTTACTCAATGTCTATAGTGCTACCTGTAAGCAACCCTGAATGTCCACATAGTAAATTACCAATGAAAAATATTCGTATGTACAGTGCAGCTCAATAAAATGTCTCTTTAAATTAGATTTGCATGCAGTCAACTGCATAATATACAGGCGTATAGTAAGTACGATCAGTAGTTGTTTCTTTTTGCAGGCCAGAATCCAGCTGGACATGCATTAAGAGGTATGTACAATCACAAAAACGGGACCCAGGTCAGTACGGAGAGAGGACTCTCACTCGACCCGGAGATAAAAGTTAGTGTGCAAATGTTAGAAACTTTAACCTCGGAGGATTACGACCAGTGGCGTAACTGATGCCCAAAAATGGATAAACGTGATCATAGTAGAACAATGTGCCATGTGATCAGTGTTGTCTCCGGTACACCACTGGGTGAGCCCCCTTCAGAGCCCCTCGTCCTTCTCTGAGTCCGGAGAAACAGGCCTAGAAACGGTGAAAATGTCCTGACGTTGTATTTTGGTTTTGGGTGTGTTGTGTGCCAACGGCCTCTCGGGGGTCGGTCTCTTCTTGTCCGACAGCAGTTTGATGATCTCGGCCACCTGACCCTCTAGAGCGCCCAGCCGGCCCCCCAGAATCTGGATGTCCCCCCGGAGCTCCAGCCGCGTCTCGTGCAGCGCCGCCTGCAGGGCCTGCTCCGGGATGGGGCAGAAAGGGTGAGGGGAACCCGCCCCCCCGGGCAGAGGGCTGTGGAGGAGGGGGGAGATGGCAGCGGGGGTCCGTGCCTCCCCCGCCCTGTCTATCCGCAGCTCACTTTTCGTAATACCGCTGTCACATGAGTCTGTCTTTCGGAGCGGATTGTTGCTGGACACCCCGTCCTCCTCTACACCCCCGCCGCCTCCTGCTTCCTGACCTTTGCCCTCCTGAGAGAGCATCTCCACGGAAACAGCCTTGTTGTTAAGCCCCTCCTTCCTGGGCTCCACTGGCGCTGCGTTGCTTCTCAGACGCATCCACGCGCTGGCTTTCACCACGGGTTTGGTCAGCGCGGGGCTGGTGCTGACTTTCACCCTGACAGTCTGCTCCCCTGCAGCCCCCCCGGCACTGGGCTTCAGCTCCATGATGTCACAGTTGTTCTGCTTTATGGGGGGATCGCCGTACACCAGCGAGCTGTGCATGGGCGTGACCTGAGACACCGTCAGCACGCTGCTGCTGAGCAGAGCGCCGTTCTGCAGGGAGGAGGGGGGGCGCTGCAGGCTGAGCGGCAGGGAGTGCTGCAGGCTGGAGTGGCCCAGCTGCAGGCTGTGGGGGTGCAGGTGCTGCTGGTGCTGCTCCACCTGCAGCTGGTTCTTCTCCACGTCCAGCTGTGAGGTGGCCGTCGCCCCCTGGCTGCGCAGCTCCTTCTGCTGCTTGAACTTCTGGAACAGCTTCCGGACTGGGTGGTCCTGCGGGATGGTGAGCTGCACCTCGTTCTTCGCCCGCTGCCTCTCCTCTTCCTCCTTCTTCACGTCACTGATTTTGCGGAAAATTATCTGCAGGGGAAAGAACAACATGGCGCTTATCAGAAAACTTTTATATAAATACTATGAATAATAATTCTATCTCCCGCTTTCTACGCTCAGCATTGCACATTAATCATGGGAGATAAAGGATTTTCCCTAAAAGAGTGAGAGACAAATGAATATTTGTTATTATGAAAATCTGTCAGACTTTCTCTACTTGAGCACATTCACAGGAATTCCTTAGCAGTACACTCAGGTACTGTCTTCTGGAGATCCATGTTGAATTATCCATCAGCGCTCTACACCCCCCCCCTGTATTATTCAGCGCGTCTGGCGCCACTCTCTCCTGGCTCCGCTTACACACTAATTACATTGGGAATGAATGGCTGTCAGGCAGGCACCCAGCCCTCCTATTGTTGATTCAAGTGTTATTCTTAGTTAAAATGATAAGGCTCCCAGTAACTGGGAAGCTGAATCAATCTTGGAATTACAGACAAAAGGCACGGGAGTTGCACACCTTGCTGTCCATCGATAATCTACCAAACGACCACTTTACCTCCCAAACTCTGCTTTCATTTATCTCCACTTCCTGCTCATACAGCCACTGCTGCTGAGAGACCCTAAGCCAAGTAAAGTCTCCTCTCTGTAGTTTATCATCAAATCTCCGTGGCTGCCTGCAGGCATAACCGGTAACATAAACACTTTTAATTTAATTAACTATGACAAGTAGACTGTGGTTTGAGTCATTTAAAAGTTTGCACCAGTGGGTTTCTTTTTCCCGCTTGTCTGAAGAGAACAAAGAGTCTACTGTCTTTGTGTATAAATCAAAACAAGAATCTGTCACAAGTGAGCCGATGATGCTGATGTTACTCGATCAAATACAATGAACCTTCATTAACTAACCATCACTTTGAATTAACTTCAGCGACTTCATGGTATCATGGCAACAACAATCTCAACAGTCAAGTGAAGAGCACTCCAGCGTATCAAAAAAACGTAGAGAAACTCCCTCTGGAGGAACTATGGGATTTTAGATGGACCATAACCTATAGTATATAACACTTTAGAGGAAAGGGAAAACCCCAAAAAGCAATAGGGCCCCTTTAATTTATTTTCACTAAAAAGTTAATTTATTATATGAAATGTACATTTTCTCGGAGAAGTTATAATTTGTTTGAAAAATGCATTTCAAACAATTCATATCGTCTGATGTTTTAAATAGAAGTATAACAAGGAGATTTTAAAAAGGGTTTATAAGCATTAAAAGATGAAGTGGAAGCACCTAGAGTATTTTCTGTACTTGGAGTAGAAGCACTGAAGAAGAAATAATTGAAAATAATCAGAAGCTCCACTATAAGGGATAAAAGGTGTTTTAGGGGAGGTTTCACTGTAAGCACTGAATGGATTTGATACTACTGGACTTGCAACTGTTTCACCTCTTGAACCTCACAAATACTATTTAGAACCGAGTATAGAAAGAGTACTGAATGACTGCAAAAACCCAGATTTGTATTTCCAATTCGATAGATCCAATTTCTACAATATCTGCACAAGGGTAGGGCAGCGGGTTGATCAGAGAAAGTGCTTTCTCTCAATTGAAAATAAACTTTTCCTGATACATTAGACCAACTATATTTCACTCGGATCCATCCCTTTATAGAATTGGCGGCCAGTGGTTTTAAAAAAGTCATAAAAAAAAAAATTGGCATTGCAGTTATTGTTGACAGCGCGACGCGTCTTTAAGCTCCGCGCGATGAGAGCTTTGACCACGTGGCTCCTGGTTGAATGGCCTGACACATTTCTTGCATTCAGCCTACTTTCTTCTGACCCAATTATTCCATCCTTCTGCTCAACATATGGTCTCATTCACAGTCTGAAGTCCTGCGTGACACATTCACAGAATAACACAGAGTTATGACTAATGCTTCTGAATGGCTCTCTTTCTCGTTAGCGTCTGAGAAGTGAGGAGTCATAAGAGGTGGTGAGAGAGATAAATGGCTGCTAAAGATACACTCGGATGAACAGCTGTCATATTAACGCAGTATATGATTACTACAGAGATTATAAGGAGCTATATTAAATCAGCATCGCGTATTAAGGCCTTTCGAATTGAAAGTTTGAGGTGACATTATGCCTGCATTGATTAATCACATCATCAATTGTAAGAACTTCCTGATGACATAACGCAAAGTTCATTTAATAGCTCTTTGAGCTGAATAGGTTATGTAATTAGGTTACACTATTGAACACTGGCATAAGTGGAAGTCCAGGCCTCATAGTAATCAGAAGGGTATTAATCTCCAGCAGTGAAACCACTTGAATTTGATTTCCTCCTGATTTTCAGAATCTGTTTAAATGCTGGCTAAAAGCTAATGACCATTATTGACATCTTTTAAAATGCCACTCCATATTTTCAAGCTTTGCCCCTTGTGCTTGTTAAAGTTATTTATTTTGTGGGCTTTTCTACAATGTCAATAGATTGACATTGATAGCTTTGTATAATGTTGCTATGTCTGTGTCATCTTAAAATGGCTTGAAACATTTGCAGTGGAAGCAGTGGATGTGTAACAGCTGCTTCCTGGCAGCTTGTGCACACCTGCGTCCTCCAAGTGTTTTTGAAATATAGCCAATAAAGAGCAAAGCACCGTTTTTGTGTGTGTTTGTGAAATTGACTCAAAACAAAAACATAAAACTTGTGTTCGTCTAAAAAGTAGCAGACTACCAGGTTGTCCCAGTTGGAAAACAGGAACATCAAATGTTTTTACCCAAAATGTGTGTTGTCTTTCCGTGAGTTTTATCTTTATTTTTCAGTTATATAGTACATCTTTAGTTGTGATCACCAGCTTTAAAGCACAGAATATGTACTGCCGTTAGCAGATCACCCTCCCACGCTTCTCTCTTTGAGTTCAACAGTGCAGAGGTTATCTGAGAGCCACAGTGCATTAAATCAGCGTGGTCCCTTTATAGTTAACCTCACACTCTCCTGAGAGTGCAGCAGCGTTCTCCGGTGAGATCCTAATGCAGATGTGAGGATGCACATGCTTATGGAGAAACATTAGCATGCAGAGCCTGGAGGGGATTGGCTCCACCCCAAACAGAAGGACCACAAAAACATATCCAACTAAAACACCATCCTAGACCACCCTTTCGAAAAGAGCCAGTCAGATAAATGTGAGATTAAAACAACTACTTTAGGCTATAAGTGCTTCAATTTGTCCTGATTTAATCCTTGAAATGTGCTTATCTGAGACCAACAGCCTCCCCAAGTTATCACACACTATCAATAAATCAATCAAATTGAATTTATACCGCTCAATATTAGAAATAACACATTTGTCTCAGGGGGCTTCACGGCGTGTACAGCATACACCACCCTCTTTCCTTATACCCCTTTTATCGTACAAGAAAAAACTCCCAAAGAAATACCACAATTAATGGGGGACAATGTTAGAAGCCTCGGGGAGAGGTAAAGGAAAGGAATCCTCTTCCAGGACTCACAACCGTGTGATAGATTATAAAACAAACCAAATGACAAAAAATGATACTGTGAACGTACTGTATATAAAAAGGTGGATCAACCAAGATGTTAACACCTCTCGTTTGCTCCGTTCACTATAGTTACCAGTGGCTGCCCAATGTTGCTTCAAGACAATGGTATTATATTATCATGTTGTCAACAGAAGCACACCTGTTAGCTCTCATTGCTCCTAAATGGGGGGAAAAGCCCCCCAATGATATCAGGACAGCAGATTATACATCTTCCATCACAGACTGAAGACTCCACTGCGCTTCAGTCATTCAAAACCAACAAAATACAGATGTAATTTATTGCTGATCTTGGATTTGTATATTCATGGTTAATATCATTTATTTGAAGTTGCTGAATATGTGAAATATGTTGTCTGTGTCCTCTGAAAACTGCATTACAAATCTTAATTTATTTCAACCAATTTGTTTCAATGATTATGCGAAGGGCGTCTGCTAAACGGATTTCGGCTGTAAGAGTAAACACTAAGGCTGCCGTCTTGCTCCCCAAAGACTTTTAATATATTTAAAAATAATATTTTTTGATCTAAGATTGTCAGCAAGAAGTATCCTGCTGACCCTAAAGTCTTGTACCAGAGTAAACATATCTCTTTATGTTTCCTTTACAGCTTCTCTCAAAGGATTTCAACCATAGTCATTTAAAAGGAGTAGGAATAAAAATGAATTGACATCAAATTAATGAGGTTTATAATTGGATTTGCCCAGGAACAACATCATATCAGGGACAAGAATACAGAAATCAGATGGGGGTTTTGACTCCAGACATCTAATTAAAAGGTGATTTACATTAAAATAAAACACTTTTTCTCTTGTTGTAAAGGATCCAGGGTCTTGAACATATTCCTGGATTTCTGTAATTGTGGCAAGATGTGATTTGGAATTACAAAAGAGAATGGTTTCCCTTCTGCTGAAACTGATGGTAAACCTGTATGGAGGTATTGTATTTGAAAATGTCTAAAGGGATTAGTTCCTTCCCCTACATGCAATTTGTCTTTCCAGTCAAATGGACCAGATTGTTGTTTTGTTTCTCTCTTTTGTCTTTTTTAAATTATAAAAGAAAACTTAAAAGGTTAAAGACCAAATTCAATTCCTGTGCTACAAACTATGACACTTGCGATATATACATTTAAAGGGGACCTATCATGCAAAATGCACTTTTGTACGTCTTTTATATAAGAATATGTGTCCCTGGTGTGTCAGGGAACTCACCAAGTGTCAGAAAACACAACCCTCTCTTTTCCTCCATACCCAAATCTCTAAAAACGGGGCTGCAATGGATCTGATACAGACTGATACAGATTTGAAAATAGTGTGATGTCAGTGACGAGGAGCTCCGCCTATATGGCCAAATCTCCACCAATCAGGGGAATGAGAGGTTGCCGTGGCATGGTAACAGCATGGGAACATGACACTCATAACTCGCCCCCTCCTTTGCAGGGGGGCGTGGTCAGCTGCAGCGCATGCAAAGACAGGGTGGAGGAGAGCAAAATAGAGCGAAATGAGGCATGGCTAAAATGCATGATCTGTTTGGTATTTTGAAAAAAAAAACGTATAAATATACCTTATATAGTTATGGCCCTACAATATATTATTCAAATATAGCATGATAGGTCTCCTTTAAAATGAACATTAAGCGGCTGCAGAGGGTAGACTGTGACAGGATATTATGGCTCAGATCTAGTGTTTCTTCCTTTTTGGTGCCAAAACGACACATACATCAAATAAAACATTTATAGAGAGCTAAAGTGAGTTAGAATTAAATAATTATCTTTAGCAATAAAGTAATGTTGCTCTTATAGCTCTCAAAGTGCTTGGTCAGAATCTTAAGTATTGCCAGATTCATACAGATAATGTATAGAATAATTAAATGGAGCTATTAGACGAATAGACACAAAAATAGAGGAACATTTTAAAACATATCTCATATCATAGCGGGGATGAAATGAACAAATTACTCAGCCCAACCAGCGTCACTCTGTGAAACTCTAAATAAACCCAGACACTGCTCTTGAATATTTAAACAGACCTGACGTACATCCAGGCAGCTCGTAAACACAATGTGTAATTTGTTCTGTCTGTAGCTGGTGCTCTCATTATGGGGAAAGGGCTTTACCAACGCAAGAATCCAGTTTATATTGGAACTATTTTTGGCTTTGAAGTCTGGGACAAAAATAGATTTTTGGTTGGAGCTCATCTGCGCCCACAGCGGTCTGAGGCTGAGAGAGCAGAAAACAAGAGTGTAAACATGCTGCTTCTTTTTATTTTAATACCTACATGCTCTTATCTCTGGTTAAAGGAAGAAGACTCAGTCGGGCAAAACACTTCACACTATGAAGCAGAAGAGCATGCATCACTTCACAAGATGCCACTTTTTAGCTTTTGGCACAACTATTCTTTATTTAGCCTTTGCAGACCATTTGCACACACACACACACACACACACACACACACACACACACACACACACACACACACACACACACACACACACACACACACACACACACACACACACACACACACACACACACACACACACACACACACACACACACACACACACACACACACACACACACACACACACACACACACACACACACTAAAGGAAAGGGAAACCCCTCAAAAGCACAATAGGGCCCCTTTAAGTGTATTTCTAATTTAAAAATCAGAGGCAGTATCATACTTGCTGTATTTGCACACTAGAGAAATGTGTTACAATGAAGAATGGCGTGAGGAAATAAACAAAAAGAGAAAGAGAGGAAAATAAATATATAATATTATGGCCACAAAGTGATCGAGGATGATTTCTAAATTCTTATCTAATAATCTCAGTATGAAATGTGTGCGGAAGTCGCTGCTAAGCACTTTGGATCGTGATTACATCCAGCCTCTGGTCTGTGAGCACTTTTATTTGAAGTGTCCTCAGCTGATGTCCCTCTCCTCCATCACTCTCTCTGTGCACCGTCTCCTTTTTTTATTTTATGGTTTGTTGTTTATGCAGAGCTGCCGGCGCTCTCCATCACTCATTCATCACCGTAATCGTCCGGCAGGAAGCGGCTGTGTGTGAATGTAGAGAGAGAGAGAGAGAGAGAGAGAGAGAGAGACGCAGGAATGACGGGCCCATTAGAGAGGAGCGTGACTTCTTTGTGTAACGGTTCACATTCGGATTAACCAGAAAAACACCGATCTACAGAGCAGAGAGAAACCTGAGACACGTTTATTTCTGCGGAGGCTTCAGACAGGAAGGAAAAACACATTGTGAACTGTTGTGTCATCATATACTTAAACTATCAAAGATCCCATGGCCTTTTGGTGAGTAAGCCCTAACGATGCTAACATACAGGTACGCCTACAACAATGACACCACTGTATAACTCTATGCTTATGAAGTTCATCTAAAAATACTTCGGTGAACTTTAACAGCAGCGGAATTAATCAGTAGAAAAAAATGACACAATCTTAGTAAGCTCAGAGGTTCATAAAGATGGTCTGAACAGAGATGACACACAAGGTCATAACATTTAGATTAAAAGATGGGAACTGAACCAGAATGAGTAATGGCTTCTGTCACTTCCACCTCAAAAAGCGAAAATGACTTTTAACTCCTTTGATGCGCTAATATTTATTAAATGTTTCATTATGGTAATGAGGTATTGAGTTTTGGGTCATCATTGGTTCTGGGGAGAAATCCTATTTTGCCATGGTTGTAGGTTTTAAACACAGTAAGTTACATTAAGAAAAAGAGAATATGGTATTTTTTAAAACCTCACTTTGCAACAGTCCGTTTTTTAACTCCAGGCTTGTTTGATTGAAGAGAAAAGTCTAAAAAAAGGAGAACAATCCAGACTTCAGAAAGGAGGAAAAAAAACAGATACATTGACTTTTTCCTTTTGAGTTGATATTGAAGTGGGTATGGAGGAAGATCGGGCGAAAAGGCCTCACATTTTTTTATGAAATAAGTTTTTAGCCTAAAGCAGAAGATAAGGAGTCGGTCTGACTGGAGTGGGATTGAACAGGAGGGCTACAGGTTTGAAGTTTATAGTTTAAGTTATAATCTTTCAGATTGTTTGATGCATGTAAAACAAGTAAAATCAAATCCGATGATTCTAAAATCACTTGTAATATTTATTTGTATTCCAACAATGTATCTACAGTCCAATTTAAAATAACTTCAACCTCATCTTCACAGCGCCTTACGATGACATTCAGATCAATGTTTATCTGTCCGGCCCACAACTTTCCTCTTCAGGTCCAATCCCACCACTTTCATACAGTAGTGTCCTTTTTTGTTAAAAAGCTCTTAAAAGCTACTTAACACTACTTAGGAGCAAACAGCAGAAGTTAGAGACAAGCTGGAGAGAATAGTGGAGTATTAAGCAGCTTAAGAGGTATCATTTATTTGGAAGTTGGTGGAGACCAAGCACAGAACAAAATGGGAGTGAATATCTAACTTGTATTCGTCAAGTTTCTCTGTAACTGCTATGTGAAGGAAATGCTTTCTAACACGTTCAATACAAAAGGTTTGTATACAAGGTGATGATATGTTGAGTTCACACATTGTTTTCCACGTCCTCCATATGTCAACAAAACAAACAGGTGCCACTTTTCCTGTGAAACCCCAAAATGCTTATTTTCCCAAGTAAAAAATGTATATCCCCATGAGTTTATCAAATTCAATGTTGCTGCAGTGCATGCTGGGTGTCAAGATCTCTCATCATTTAGGTAAAAGGAAGAGTTTGTGCTCATCTGGCTCATTTTGACAAATATGAGAATCAAAAGCTGTGCTAACTCAGCTTACTCTGCAGGCTGTGATGTGAGGAAACATGGTTTTTATATAATTAACAGCAGTGCGGCTGCATGAAGCCAAAGCCAGCTCAGCACACTGAAACACATCCAAACACTCCGATCTGCAGCTGGCAACCCTCAGTCCATCAAACTGTGTGAATTATACGGAGTACTCTCACTAATAAAACATGATCGAACCGCGATGCAGGCGCTTTTTGCTTTCATGCAATAACAAAATGGTTGGCGGCAGCAGGAGGTGGAGGTTTAACAGCTCTAATAACAGGCAGCGGGGAAAACAGGATCCAAATGCAGACATGGGTGCTTGAGTTACAGTATGTGTTTATGTAATTCAAAAATCAATGGACAGGCTTACAGGTGTCAGAGACCGCGGAGGAATCTGAGGGGGCTGAAGCCGGTACGCAGGTCAAGATGTGGGCAAAGATTGCATTTAAAACAGTAAGACGAATCTGGAGTATGTTTTCAGTTGACAGGTAGTAGACAAATTCAGTCTGACTTCCAACAAAGACGACAGCATAGTTGTGTTTAAAAGCTTTAAATCTTAATATGAGTATTGCTAACTGACAAGAACCTCTCGTGACCGTGTTAGTTATCATCTATATGGAAGAAGAAGAATAAAGAAGCTTGAAAATGGCGTAAGGCAGCAATGTTTCTGAAAGAGGAGGTCAGGGGTGACAGTAATGTCTTCTTTGTTTTGCATTTAGTATCCAGCAAGGTTAAATTGAGTTTTATCTTATCGATAACATATGCTGAAGGTTTGATTCTAAAAGTTTCATTGTCATAATGATCCTTCTGACATTTAAAAATCCTGCATTTGATTACATTTGAATCACCAGAAGTGTTTCTGTTTTGTCTAAACCAACTCACAAAAAGAACTAATAACTATAAGAATAATAAATCATGACGTTTAAATAGCGCGTTTTATAGTGCTGACAGCTGATAGAAACTAAGTATGTAGTACAATATAAACACTGTAAAAAAGACCCCATTTGGAACACGAGTGGGATGAAGCCCATTTAGTTCACATTTTTACCTATTCCTGAATTCTATAGAGGCAGAGAGGCAACAAGAGTACCGTACATAGAGAAAGAGAGAAAAGACTATAACATGCAGTAAATCTCCCAGGCCAGAATCAGGGCCGCTTCTGGCCATGTGGGCGTCACAATGGCAGGTTTAAGGAAGGTAATACCTGAGACATGCTGAGTGTGTGGGAAGTTTAATCCTGAATGCTGGAGGGGCAAAATAGTGTGTGTGTGTGTGTGTGTGTGTGTGTGTGTGTGTGTGTGTGCGTGTGAACGTGAACACGATATGTGTGTGGGAGCACTCAATCCTGCACATGATTACATTTGTTCCATTGAGTTGTAGTTCACACACACACACACACACACACACACACACACACACACACACACACACACACACACACACACACACACACACACACACACACACACACACACACACACACACACACACACACACACACACACACACACACACACACACACACACACACACACACACACACACACACACACACACACACACACACACACACACACACACACACACACACACACACACACACAATTAAATGATTAAATGATCTTAGCTGGACTGCTGGATCTGACTATTGACTGCAATACATGATAACATGAAATAACAATAGGACCGAGTGGCGGTGAAGGGGGGGTTGGGTGGGCGGGGGGGGGTTGGGGGGGGTGCAGCTAAAGCTCTGTTCTGGCAGACGTGGAACCAGCTCGTATCATGAAGCTGCTAAAAATAGAAACGGAGAGAGAGAGACTGCCGGGCAGGAAACACGAGAGCAAGATGAGATACAATCTACTGAGTTTACAGAGGGAGCGTCTGCATGTAACCCCAGTGGATATTAAGGCTTTTTTTACCTCTTAAAGTAAGATGCTTCCCACCAAAATATTTGATCCTGCAAACATGTACTTGAATCAAAGCACATTGTTCTTTATGATTATGTTTAGGCACTCGAATCAAGGGTTATTCAAAGGATTTGGTTTGAATACAATAAGATGGCTTAAGTGTTTATTATTGTTTAACTGAAACACTAGTGTTTTCCTAAACAACTTTGTGCAATTATTACTGTTATGTACAATCAACACATTATTTCTTTAGAGTTTCAAAATGTTCATTTCTGATTGTTATTTAAATACCTTTATATGTTCCCTTTGCAGGAACGTATTTCTTTAACCAAAGATTTGTACTTATTTGATATTTGTTCTATAAATGTATTAACGCTGTACATGTCTCGAGTTGAGGGACGAATACATTATTTCTGATTCTGGTTTCGGACCTTAACCAAAGGGATTTTGTGGGAAATCTGCCCACAGACAGAGTCAGGGCAACTTCCACCCTGACCATGTTTGGGACTCTATCTGGTGTAAGTTTTTTTATGTGTTTGTATGCTTGGATATTTTTGGACTGCACTCATCATGAGTCATTTTTAATCAAAAACGATTTTTTTTTAGCTTGGCCACAGGAAACCTTCATCTTTTATTATGATGCATGCATTATTGTCCACGTTATTCAGCAAGGGTCCGTGAGAATTTCTCAAGGCCATAAACAAAAAAACAAGAGCTGTTGGACCAATCTTAGCTTACAAAACAACAAGTCCACAGGCCTTTAAAACTATTTACGTTCTTTTAAATGATCAGAGTAATTAGTGGTCCTCTCCAAAGTGACTTGTACACACATACTGTATGTGCAGGGAGTAAATAAGTGTCAGCCGTTCGATCCGACACCCCACAGTCAACATGTTGAAGTGAAGAACCAAAGAATTGCTCCTGCAGTCATGTCTGGGTATTGAAGTTAATGTAAGTCGCTTTAGATTAAATTCACAACTAAAATACCATGTGATATACTGCACTGTGCACATACTGTGTGAACATGTAACGTGTTATCACAGCCTTTTGCTTTCCGCCCACATGGCTCACAAACAGTCCTGAGAGAGTGAGGGAAACTCTCCCTAGGTAATACTGCCCAGCGCCCTTGCTTCCATTTGTATTGATTTGCTGGATCAATGAGGCGGCGTGTGGCGCAGTGGATAGTGAGTTGGTTTTCTTATCAGGAGAGCACAGGTTCAAACCCCACTGCAGTCAGCCTGTCGTTGTGTCCCTGAGACACTTCACCCCAAATGGCTCCTTAGGGGATTGTCCACAGTATTTAGTATGTAAGTCGCTTTGGATAAAAGCATGTAATGTAATGTAATAATAAGACATTCCTTAACCAAGTAATTGTTCTGGCACACACCGTGAAATCAATCACACACAATCACATACTGCTGCGGCATTAGAAGGACAGCATGTGGACTCAGTCTTTTAAGAGCGTGTTCGTTTTCCTCTTTTCTGGAACAACTAGAGGAAATCTTCCCTCGTCTTTCTTTAATGCAGATCCGACTTCTCCGGAGGGACAAACACCGGAAGAAAGAAAAAAAGTTACTTTTTCCTCTGAACTTTAGCGATGTATTATTTACCAGACAGGGAGGAGGGGAGGGAAATGAGACTGTGTGCATGGATGGCTTGTTCTCCTCTCTGCTGCACCTCGTCCCTAATGCTCCTGCCGACTCCCCGCGGTCCACCAGGCGCACACACAGACACATGCACAGTAAATGTTTCCAAATGTCTCCCAATAGGCACGTACAGTACAAGACAGCCATACACTTCAAAGCTCACAATCATTTGGACACCCACACTGTATATTTACTGACACACTAATTATCCAATGTGATTCTAATTCAGCAGTTCAATCCAGGATTATATAATTGGCTTTGATTTAAGTGTGTTTGAGTACTGTGTAAAGCACCATATACATCAGAATGTATTGCCAAGTAGGTTTACACATATTTCATTATTTAATAATATGTTACATTGTGTTTACAATCTTCTGAAAAATATTGAATTACAATAATTATTTGATCAAGTATAAACTACCAAGACCACTTGAGTGTAGTGAGAGGATAGGACTTCTCTTCATGGTGCAATTTTAGGACTTTAATGCTACTTTAATGCTAAACACAAGTTGACATATTTTATACATTTCTTAAACATGCTGTTTGTATGTTTTCTATACTAAGAAATAGATTTTGGTATGTTGGACTGCTGGACCGATACAAAAACACATTTCTAGAATTCATATTATATTCTAGGACCACAATGTATGCATGAATGCACACACAGCAAGTTTCTACACACTCGACTTTATTCATTATTAAAACTGCAAGCTCAG
>NC_136905.1:75728456-75781816 GCF_949606895.1 Notothenia rossii | reverse complement strand
ACAGAAGTAAACAAAGGAGTCCAATGGAGGTGTTTTAGGCAGGGAGGGTGGGGGCTTATGGGAGAGAAACTTTGGGATTGTAGCCTTTGCAGACCATTGACATGCACAAAATCCTATATAAAACACCGATTTTTTATTTGATACTTTCATTCCTTTGTTTTGTTTTTTGTGTTACATTTATCTAGCTATCACTTTTATCCAAAGTGACTAACAACATGTATTTTTCTCTTCTTTAGGGATCAATAATAAATAATAGTTCATTATGCATGTTTATTGCACCTTAAACACTGATGGGAACTCTTAATACTCCTCTGCGCCAAAATTACAGACACATTTCTGCTTGTTTACTGAAGTAAAGTGATTCTGACGGTGATAAATAGTCATTAGCGCCTCCCTGGTGATAAGAGGAGATTCCTGCTCACACACGGAGAGAGCTGCTGCGTTAACAAGTCCTGCAGACAGCAACAAGAGGAAAACAGCAGAACTGCAGTTTTTTTCTAAGGGTAATATACAGTGGGGCAAAATAGTATTTAGTCAGCCACCAATTGTGCAAGTTCTCCCACTTAAAAAGATGAGAGAGGCCTGTAATGTTAATCCTAGGTATACCTCAACTATGAGACAAAATGAGAAGAAAAAATCCAGAAAATCACATTGTCTGATTTTTAATGAATTAATTTGTGAATTCCTCGGTAAAATAAGTATTTGGTCACCAACAAACAAACAAGATTTCTGGCTCTCACAGACCTGTAACTTCTTCTTTAAGAGCCTCCTCTGTCCTCCACTTGTTAACTGTATTAATGGCACCTGTTTGAACTCGTTATCAGTATAAAAGACACCTGTCCACAACCTCAAACAGTCACACTCCAAACTCCACTATGGCCAAGACCAAAGAGCTGTCAAAGGACACCAGAAACAAAATTGTAGACCTGCACCAGGCTGGGAAGACTGAATCTGCAATAGGTAAGCAGCTTGGTGTGAAGAAATCAACTGTGGGAGCAATTATTAGAAAATGGAAGACATACAAGACCACTGATAATCTCCCTCGATCTGGGGCTCCATGCAAGATCTCACCCGGTGGGGTCAAAATGATCACAAGAACGGTGAGCAAAAATCCCAGAACCACACGGGGGGACCTAGTCAATGACCTGCAGAGAGCTGGGACCAAAGTAACAAAGGCTACCATCAGTAACACACTACGCCGCCAGGGACTCAAACCCTACAGTGCCAGACGTGTCCCCCTGCTTAAGCCAGTACATGTCCAGGCCCGTCTGAAGTTTGCTAGAGAGCATTTAGATGATCCAGAAGAGGATTGGGAGAATGTCATATGTTCAGATGAAACCAAAATAGAACTTTTTGGTAAAAACTCAACTAGACGTGTTTGGAGGAGAAAGAACACCATACCTACTGTGAAACATGGGGGTGGAAACATCATGCTTTGGGGCTGTTTTTCTGCAAAGGGACCAGGACGACTGATCCATGTAAAGGAAAGAATGAATGGGGCCATGTATCATGAGATTTCGAGTGATAACCTCCTTCCATCAGCAAGGGCATTGAAGATGAAACGTGGCTGGGTCTTTCAGCATGACAATGATCCCAAACACACCGCCCGGGCAACAAGGAGTGGCTTCGAAAGAAGCATTTCAAGGTCCTGGAGTGGCCTAGCCAGTCTCCAGATCTCAACCCCATAGAAAATCTTTGGAGGGAGTTGAAAGTCTGTGTTGCCCAGCGACAGCCCCAAAACATCACTGCTCTAGAGGAGATCTGCATGGAGGAATGGGCCAAAATACCAGCAACAGCGTGTGAAAACCTTGTGAAGACTTACAGAAAACGTTTGACCTCTGTCATTGCCAACAAAGGGTATATAACAAAGTATTGAGATGAACTTTTGTTTTTGACCAAATACTTATTTTCCACCATAATTTGCAAATAAAGTCTTTAAAAATCAGACAATGTGATTTTCTGGATTTTTCTTTCTCATTTTGTCTCTCATAGTTGAGGTATACCTAGGATGAAAATTACAGGCCTCTCTCATCTTTTTAAGTGGGAGGACTTGCACAATTGGTGGCTGACTAAATAATTTTTTTGCCCCACTGTATATCTTTTAGAAAGGTGGAGAGGCGTTAAACAGCCTCTGGGAAGCAGTAAAGAGAAGAGGCGCTCGTTCACAGGACGTAATAGGAGCTCTGGTGAATGGAGGTTTGCTGTGAAACACCGCCTGCTGCCTCACACTGTGCTGTTTCATCTCATCATTCTCTCTATTTAAGTCTCCAGCTAAAACTAAAAGGCGTGATGCTCATGGAGGTGAGGGCCTAATGTCTACTCCCTTTAGGACCATGTACACATCTATTTTCACTACTTTATTCTGTTGTAGCAAGAATGTAAAACAAGAGTCTTAGGTATAACAACTGTGGCGTCTTTTCCATGAGACACTGCAGATCTGAAATAAAGTCATGTTTTCAAACTTCTGCCATACTCCATAAAAAAGATCTCTATCAAGTCTTTACCACCTTGTCTCTAAAAGAAGAAGAAACAAATCCTATCCGGCAAATATATTCTTTATTGAAGATGTAATATTGTTTGGGATAAATAATGTACGCTTCAATTACACTGACGCATCTTGTGATCAATTAACTACTTATCTCAATAAATATGTTGCCTTTGCTTTGTTATGTAAAGCCTACGCTCATTTCCCCTGAAACACATTATGTCTCTGTTATTTGAGATGCATTAGATTTAGAGACTAAACCAATCTTAAAAGCTCCGGAGTAGTTAAACAAGGACAACCGTTTTGTCCAATGAGTGTGTGTTTAAATCTGTCTATTTTTAAGAACTCTGGGAAATCAAGTCTATAAAATTGACTCACTGCCACTAATGGCCAATAAAAATCCTGTTGTGGTTGTAACTCTTTTAGGATACAGATGGATGGATGAGAGAGACTGACAGGTAGAGCGACTCAAGTACGCCAAGCTTGTTTTTGGCAGTTACATACTGCATCTTTTTATCGATTGTAATTTAATTCACATTTAGATTTAAAACAAGCCTGTGACTGTGGTGTCAAATTGCAAACAGGTAAACATTCAATGATTAACAACACACTGAGTTACACCACAGACAGTTTTAAAGCCTGAAGCACTTTTTGTTTAGAGTCTCTGTATTTCAAGCGATCGTGGACAGAACAGACCCCTCAAGAACTCTAAATGGCCAATAACTTATCATGCAAAATGCACTTATTGATGTACAGTATTGTATACATAAATATGTGTCCCCGGTGTGCCGGGGAACTCACGCAGCATCAGAAAATAAAACCCTTTCTCTTTTCTTCGAGCGGATACAGATTTGCTGCCGATATGACGTCAAATCGGCAGCGGACCCACAGAAAGTTGCTATCAGAAATAATGCCTGACGTGTTTTGGACGTAATGTCGTCTTTGTTTACAATAGCAAGCCTCGCTAACACTCAGAGCTAACCTGTACTGGAGAGCACATGTGTTTAAAAAGCAGGAAATAAAAAAAGGAACACATCTTGTGATAAACCCGCAAGAGAAAAAGCATTTGAGCTCCATACTGTTTCAGAAATAATCTTTGATGTGGTTTAGAACAGGATGGCGTTTTATCACTGCAGAATTTAACTTTGGCCCAATCCCAAACGACTTCCTCGACCCAACCCCTCCGTGACGGAGTGAACTCCGTTTGTAGCCACACTCGCAGCTCAACGAGGTTCCCTCCTGTCAGATGGAGGGAGTAAATACAGCAGCAAGCTTTGGGACGGCCTCCACTCTCTCCGGCAGAAACAGGAAATGCCGTAACTGTATGTAACAACGGTTTCAAATCAGCATCTCTTGGACAAAAAATGTAAATTAATAACTCAAATAAAACTCCAAACATATTTCATTGTGTTACTTTTTTGCAAAGCTCTTCTAGTTTTAAACCTGATGTTTATAAGCTTCTTAGTTTTTGCAACAGTCTGTAAATATACACAACTTTATAATAAAATGCACACATTTACCTTTTTCTAGACTAAACACAGGTATGATCGATCCTAAGTTAAAACATATGAGGTTATCATGAGGTTGTTAACATCGCAGTTTATCAGTGGATGTTTGCTGGAACTATTGTAAACAGCGTGTTTCCTGACGGACACACACAGCGTGACTCGGAATGGGCCGTAATCTCCGGTAGAATTCTGATCAGGCATTAGCTGCGCCTCCTCTTTTTTTTTCTTTCTTCAAGCTAAGGACCCAAAATCCGCGTTTCTCTAACAGGGGAGGTATGAGCAGTATGAAGCATGGCTACAATGGGTGATCTGTTTGGTATTTTAAGCAAAAAACTTCACAGACATGTTTTTTATAGGTATGGTCCTACAATATGTTTTTCCAATATAGCATTGGTCCACTTTAAAGGAGCTGAGCACCCGTAAATATCACCAAATATTTATCATTTGGCTTTGCTTCCCAGCCTTTTTGCATCCTAACCTGATCCTAACGCGTCTGTTGAGATTTAAACAGCTGACTTCTCTGTGATGACTCGGCTGGATCGAGCCGCTGGCTGAATGAACAGGACTGCTGTGACCGACATAACCAACTCTAATCTACCTGCTTAAACATTCAATTACATCCAAGTGTGTATATTTGTACAAACTGACAGGTACAAGCGTCTACAGGAGGGACAGGTGTATACAAATGTTTTTATTGAGGCTCTTTTGGGGGTTCCATTTTCTGTAGGGTGTTAATATGCATGTAAATGGTATGCAAAAGCTGAAATCCCTGTGTTCCCTCCAGAGGGAGTTTCTCTCCCACACACTCCCCCCCCTGCCTGAAACGCCTCCATTGGACTCGAGGTATTTGACAAGAGGTATTATTATAAAACACTCTTTTAAAATACATCAAGCTTTTTCCCATGATAAGAAGTCAGAGCAGGACAGAGTGAAAGAGAGGCTGGAGAGGGAAAGGAAAATGCTTATGAAGGCAGATTGGTAGCCGCTATTATTGCATGAGTGACGGGGCGTGTAACAGCTGACACACATTCGGGTCTCCTCGGAATCCGACAGCCCACGTCTGAGCTCCTGCCAGAAACTGTTTATCTTCATCACAGCGGCGCCGCAGCAGCTGTCACGCATCCCATGAACAAAAGAGATAACTGAGGAGAGGAGGACGAGCTCTGCCCACATCGCTATTCCTGTTCTGTGTTTACACCAGGGGTCAGATTCCAGCTGCACACAGCAAGAAAAGGGTCCACCTTAACAATTAGTTCAATTGTTTTCCAACGATGTGAGTCTATTATACTTCTTCCCGGGAAAACTATGAGTGTTGAAATGTGCAATTCGAGGCATATTCTGTAAAAGCAGGTGGAGCTGCTGACTCATGCTGAGGGTTGTTGTGTTTAGAACAAGAACTGTTAATTTGTCATATGATAGTTTTACTTTTTTGACTCATTTTGATGCTTCACTTAGCAGATTTCTAAGTGAACTGCTGCTGTGTAATGAGCTTCAATCGCACGCTGGGGACGTAATGCAAATAAACATCCTGTCCTTTCTAATTAAGCGTCATTGTTTTCCTAGAATACTTTCTTAAACTAAAAGTTTTCTCAGTGGGTGAGGAGGCCAGTCAACCACAACTTAGTCTCACAAAAATCGAAGAACAAAAACAAACAAAGAGACAACTTGATCCATAAGAAAGTAGGAATAATTCAAAAACTTTGTACAATGACCGTCTCAGTTGTTTCTCTATTCTTTACAGACAGTAACCTGTAATGAGGCAGAATATAGAATTACAACTTGATATAGCTTTTTAAAGGGTTTCATGCTTTCCTTTTCCTTTGAAAAGAACAATTACTGTATTGGTGGTGGTTACAATATATATACGGTTGTGTTAATAAATGAGTCTTTTCAACTGCAGATACTGCAATTGTTTTTTAACTGTTTTCATATAAAACTCATTAAAAACAGCTGAAAGTGAATTACAATATTATTATTGAATAGAAGAAGCACTGAACGCCAATACAAACAGGCCTGTCCTTATTTTCCAGTGTAGTAATACTATCTGGTATAGTTGAGGAGTCAGTGGCAAGAAAGCTAATCAAAGTTAATTAGACTTTTCAACAAGAATATCTAAAATTCGATAAAAATAGCTGTGTCTTAATTGGTCAGTATAAATAGATATCTGGTATGGATTTGGAGTCAGTAGGTCACAGGATATGGCGGGCACTTAAAAAGTTGGAATCTATCATAAGACATTAGTCAAACAAAAAGGGTTTCCACATTTGACACATTAATATTTCTTCTTTAAGCATAACTTTGACTGTTATGGGCGAGTTCGCATTATATTAACCATAGAAAGAGTTGGATGTAAACATGTTTACCCATGCTCAGACACATTATTCATGCACAAACAATATTATAGTCAATAGTCACAGGGTTATACTTGTTTATAACTTAAATTCAAAAGTGAGGGAAAAAAGTAGGGAAGTGAAAATACACACACACACACACACACACACACACACACACACACACACACACACACACACACACACACACACACACACACACACACACACACACACACACACACACACACACACACACACACACACACACACACACACACACACACACACACACACACACACACACACACACACACACACACACACACACACACACACACACACACACAGCAAAGAGACTGCCTGCTACGTCGGTGAGAAGAGGCAAAGGGCACAGGACATAATGAGGCAGCCGGTATTGCATGTATAATTTATTGAGTTTGAGGCACACTGAGAGAAAAACCTATTGAGGTGGAGAGAAAATGAAGTATAACAACAGCGCAAGGACAGGTAAACAACGTCAGACTTGTTATGAGAGAGGATGTGTGAAGGCGAGGATGAAAATATGAGGAAATGTCAGGTCAGATATCTGTCTCCTGAAAGTGTGAGTGTGTGCTCAAGCCTGTACTACTGATCTCATGAAGGTAGGTAAGGACAAATATTCATGATAAATTAAAAAGCCAGTTCCCTTTCCATGTGTTTCCACACCACAATCCTTGAATTTCCTTTAAGGTTTTCCATCAGTAATTGGTTAAAAGATGATAACTTGAAATAACGTGGAAAGATCTTGTCAATGAAATGGAAAAGTGGGAAATTAGAAATCAAGTTTATCTTTTTGACGATAGAAAAATTGGGGGAGGTGAACACAACAAATTATTAATAATGACCCTCCAGTTAGATGTGACAATTAATGTACTTAGAATGTAAAATGCATTTTATTCAGGGATTGAAGGCAGAAGGTATTGTACTTTACATACTGTACATGGGACACTTTATTTTTTCTGTACAAATTCCAAATATGAATGATTAAACCTAAGGGTATCATGGCTATGCAGGAGACACGTTGACTGAAATTATATTGAGAGCAGCTTTACAAGTGAGTCCTTAGCAGTTGGCTTGAGTCAAAATCAAATCCTACCACACCGAAAACATCTTACAAAAAGGCAATGTCAGACTGAACCATGTAGTAGTAACAACACAGCCATTGAGAGATGAGATAAGATCTCTGCATGACCGCATGTGCTAGTGTCAGGATGACAGAGGAACCGAGGTCGGGCCTTATTGCCTTTTCTAACATTCTGAAATCCATTATGTGTTGAACAAATCAGTTATCATAGCATAGAAAATCCTAGACAAAGTTGCGGTCAACAAAAAACACTGCGACCCTCTCCCTCTCCCAATCAGTGCAACCCACATTATGTCCAAATGTATCGAAACCATTGCAAACGCTGTAACAAATTATAATTTTACATTTACCATTACCACAATGTAAACCATGAGAATACCTTTATATTCATGGTTCCTAAATACACAGGTCAGATTTTCCATTAGCCGATAATTACCGTTTTTTAGCTGGTACAATTAATTAAAAACCGGTAAATTCAAGACCTGCCGGTCAAAATGTCCGGTAATAATTAGAGATGCTCCGATCGATTGGCCGCCGAGCAATATCGGCCGATATTCACTCTTAATAGTTTGATCTGTGCTCTCTATAAAGGCCGATCAGGAGAACTGGATCTGATCGATATGGACATAAACGCGAGTGAAGTATAACCGGACGAGAGAGAGGGATCAGAGATCAGCTGCTGAGTCTGACGGAGACATGCAGCTCTGCATAATCACCTGAAGCTCCGCCCGCTGTTTAGCGAGCTGCATGAGAAACAGACCGGCTGTCAGGAGAGAGGGAGGGAGGGAGGAAAAGAGAGGATCCGTTTCTAGGCTACAAGTAGTTTGTTTGAATGTAATAATTATGTTGTTTGTTGTTTGTGGAAGCGTATAACTTTTTGAAAATGAATCTGAACTTTTCGATATTTTACGATTATAAACTGAAGCAATATAAAAATGAGCCCTATTAACTGGGTATTAAACAACAGCATATCCGGTCATAGTCCGGTAATTAACAGCTAACGGAAACTCTGCTACACAATTCTTATTCTTATTATTGAAACATGACCGGTAAGTTTCGAATTTGTCCGGTAAAATAAATGATTTCAGGAAATTTAACAAGAAAGAAATCCTAGCGGAAACCCTGACACAGATACAGTGGGAAAAAAAAAAGTATTTAGTCAGCCACCAATTGTGCAAGTTCTCCCACTTAAAAAGATGAGAGGCCTGTAATTTTCATCCTAGGTACACTTCAACTATGAGAGACAGAATCCAGGAAATCACATTGTAGGAATTTTAATGAATTAATTGTTAAATTCCTCTGTAAAATAAGTATTTGGTCACCTACAAACAAACAAGATTTCTGGCTCTCACAGACCTGTAACTTCTTCTTTAAGAGCCTCCTCTGTCCTCCACTTGTTAACTGTATTAATGGCACCTGTTTGAACTCGTTATCAGTATAAAAGACACCTGTCCACAACCTCAAACAGTCACACTCCAAACTCCACTATGGCCAAGACCAAAGAACTGTCAAAGGACACCAGAAACAAAATTGTAGACCTGCACCAGGCTGGGAAGACTGAATCTGCAACAGGTAAGCAGCTTGGTGTGAAGAAATCAACTGTGGGAGCAATTATTAGAAAATGGAAGACATACAAGACCACTGATAATCTCCCTCGATCTGGGGCTCCACCAAGATCTCACCCCGTGGGGTCAAAATGATCACAAGAACGGTGAGCAAAAATCCGAGAACCACATGGGGGGACCTAGTCAATGACCTGCAGAGAGCTGGGACCAAAGTAACAAAGGCTAGCATCAGTAACACACTACGCTGCTAGGGACTCAAATCCTGCCGTGCCAGACGTGTCCCCCTGCTTAAGCCAGTACATGTCCAGGCCCGTCTGAAGTTTGCTAGAGAGCATTTAGATGATCCAGAAGAGGATTGGGAGAATGTCATATGGTCAGATGAAACCAAAATAGAACTTTTTGGTAAAAACTCAACTAGACGTGTTTGGAGGAGAAAGAATGCTGAGTTGCATCCAAAGAACACCATACCTACTGTGAAACATGGGGGTGGAAACATCATGCTTTGGGGCTGTTTTTCTGCAAAGGGACCAGGACGACTGATCCGTGTAAAGGAAAGAATGAATGGGGCCATGTATCGTGAGATTTTGAGTGACAACCTCCTTCCATCAGCAAGGGCATTGAAGATGAAACGTGGCTGGGTCTTTCAGCATGACAATGATCCCAAACACACCGCCCGGGCAACGAAGGAGTGGCTTCGTAAGAAGCATTTCAAGGTCCTGGAGTGGCCTAGCCAGTCTCCAGATCTCAACCCCATAGAAAATCTTTGGAGGGAGTTGAAAGTCTGTGTTGCCCAGCGACAGCCCCAAAACATCACTGCTCTAGAGGAGATCTGTATGGAGGAATGGGCCAAAATACCAGCAACAATGTGTGAAAACCTTGTGAAGACTTACAGAAAGCGTTTGACCTCTGTCATTGCCAACAAAGGGTATATAACAAAGTATTGAGATGAACTTTTGTAGTTGACCAAATACTTATTTTCCACCATAATTTGCAAATAAATTCTTTAAAAATCAGACAATGTGATTTTCTGGATTTTTTTTCTCATTTTGTCTCTCATAGTTGAGGTATACCTAGGATGAAAATTACAGGCCTCTCTCATCTTTTTAAGTGGGAGAACTTGCACAATTGGTGGCTGACTAAATACTTGTTTGCCCCACTGTATGTATGTATGTATGTGTGTGTGTGTGTGTGTGTGTGTGTGTGTGTGTGTGTGTGTGTGTGTGTGTGTGTGTGTGTGTGTGTGTGTGTGTGTGTGTGTGTGTGTGTGTGTGTGTGTGTGTGTGTGTGTGTGTGTGTGTGTGTGTGTGTGTGTGTGTGTGTGTACAAGGTAACTTACCCTCTTGCGCAGGTTGCAGGTGAGGATGAGGTTGCGGGAGAAGGAGTTTGCGAAGGCGGTGTAAAACTCCAGCACTTTGAGCAAGGCTTCCCTCCTGATGACGTGGAGGTCGCAGTACGTTAGCGCTCGGACGTTAGCGCACGCGTGGGCCAGGTTGGTTTCCTTCCAGAAGACGTCTCCAAACACGTCGCCTTTACCTGCAGACAAAAGAGTTTTCAATATTGACACATCAAATGTGTACAAAAGGTGACACCTCAAAACTCACAAGGGCTTTCCATTTAATTAGCAACATCTTTAATACTGTAGATTTAATACGGTATGTGAAGCCGACTTGATGCTTCAATTGATCTATTAGTCAATTGACAAAAACATAGTTCAGGTAATTCAATTCTGATGCTTTTTCTTTTGCAACAGTTTAAGAGATATCTTTAGTTTTTAAAAGTTTTAGGAATTTGATGATGGATGGTTTTTACAATTTCCTGATATCTAGATATCTATAGATCTACTGATAGTGCAATATCAAACTATCAACAAACTATCAATGGCTTACCCAATAAAAATAACACAGCTAGGCATCAACTAAAGGACAGAAAAAAATGTAAATAATTGCAGTAGGATTTCAGGGTTAGTGGATATACATATAAAGCCTGTCAAATTTCTTCTGTCATTGTGTCTAGCTCTCTGAGCAACACTTTAAAAAAATATATTCTGAAGACCATATTTTTAAACCTTAACGACATGTTAGTTCTCATGTATTGTGACAGCTATAAGACCACACAGGAAAACATTAAACAGGAGAAGTGACGGTACATTGGCTGAGATGTGCTAATTGAGAGAGAAAGTCTGAAAAAACAAATAAAATATATATTTTAGGGGGCTGTTGTGGAAGGAAAAAAGGAGAGTGACATCCTCTGTTCATCAGATCATATTGATTGTCAACTTGTTGTGTATTGTTAGAGTTTTATGAATAAGGGCGACAGAAGACAGTTCAGGGGACATTAAAGTGTCCCTATTTTTGCTTTAAGGGATTTCCCCTTTCCTGTAGTGTGTTATTTAGGTTTTCGTGCATGGTCTGCAAAGGCTAAAATCCCAAAGTTCCCTCCAGAGTTTCTCCATGGCTTTTACCATAAACCATTTCCCTCTCTACACAGAGCACACCTACTTTCTTTTTCTGTCCATGGCAACAGTTTTACCTGACAAGGTGCTTAGCAACCAGAGCTGCTGATTCCACCATGCACATGTACCTGATACCAAGAATAACATGTACAGTGATTCCTATAATTAACAATCCTACATAATCAGAGTGGAATGAAAAAGAGAAAAAATGAAAATACTCTTTTAGGACTCAGAGCAAATTGATGTTGAATCCTAGACTGTTAGTGAATGCTGTGATCAAAAAGTGTAATATATTTCAAAGAGACCGAGGATAAAAAGGGACAATTAAAACCTTTCCTTCTCAACTTGACATTTAAAGTTATGTTTGCACTTTCTTCCCTTCGATCAAACAAGTGTGTGCTTCACATGCTGGTTGTTATGGTGAACATAACAAATATTTTGCAAAAGGAAGTTATTTTCTTGCAAAAATGAACTGAAATGTAGTGCAGCGTGTAGCACTGATCCTTCTTAAATGTATTTACTTTTCCCTCATTGGCTTCAACCCAACCGCAGCCACCTGGACCCTTGACTTATCAACTGCCAGCATAAATTATTTATGCTAATCAGCCGCAGCAGATGACCGGGTGTGTTTACACTTGTTAGCGTCTCCTGGGGAATGACAAAGTTGTCCCTACAATAATGAGGGGAAGAGGAATCATAAGTACACGCAGCCTCAGATGTGTCAAATGTCATCAAAAGCTGTGAAAAATAAACTAATCCTCGAACTTTTAAAATAAACAATGACTACTTACAGGAAATTATTATCCTGTATAATGCATTTATTATGCCTATTACAACTCCCTACACTAAGCATTGATCTATCACTAAATCTGTTTTAATTTGGATTTATTTTAAACATAAGTAAAATAATATTTTGCGACGTTTTTTTAAATTTAAATTCATGTATAGATATATGGAAGTATAAGTCAAAAACAAATAATATTTTTGTACTTTTATATAGTGATTATAATGCATCAAACATTTTTTATTTATTACAACAATTAGAATTAATTTACACACTATGATACTTGCAAAAATAAAATTCAAGCAACAATGAGGTAGGATACTGGACATTTTTAGTCGTTTTAAAATACTAAGTTGTGTTAGGATTGTTCTTATGAAGCATTATGAATTTTTATATCTTACTCATAGCTATAATAATACTGACTACTGTATTAGTCAAATATAACACATCAATACACACAAATATAAATGGTATGTATTATAGACATGGCTGCCATAGAAAGTGTTCCCAAACTTTTTGTTCACTAGTAAACAGAATATGAGATGCAGTAACAGCAGGAAAGAAAAGTGAAATGCGGGCTAATCACATTTCAAATCTGTGTCGAACCTGCCACAGCCATCCGCTCAGCATTTCTCTGAGCTGTCCCAGATACGATGTGACAAAAACGAGTCCACAATGTCCTGGAGCTGTCACAACACCCTGAGTAATAGACGTATCCAGCATGCCGTCGCAAAATGCAGACAGAGTGTGTGTGTCACTACGAGTATGATCCCGACAGTCCTTCCTCCGCGCACCCCGAGGGCCATTTTCTCTCCGAAACATCCAACATTGACTCGTCTGGAATGAGCTCCCCAGAGATCTGCAGCTCCTCGCCAATTATCCGTGTTGATGCAGACGCGGTCACAAGGGGCCAGGGGGGCGATGGAAAGTGTGTGCATTGTGACACTTACAACGGGGTTCAAAGTCACAATGACGACTGTTACTATAGGGTGGGTGGAGATGGATATATCGGTGACGTGACCCCTGTCAACAGGCTTTGTAATGCTGCTATTACTCACCCACAACCAACATCATTGCTCATGATATTTTGCAAGACTGCTTACAGGGATAGTGAAGTACAGAAATGCCCTTGTACACTCTGTTACGTACTACAGTAGCAGCTAGTATATTTAAGGTGTATATTTGGTTTATCGCCTTAGTTCAGAAAATTAAAGCTTAACTTCTTTACTTGAACGTGCTTCTACGTAGCAAAATAGAAGGGGAAAATACCTAGAATTATCTCTTAAAAAAGGTTGTTAATTGTCTTTCAATGGTTAATTACTTTCAAGCATACCGGTTTCTTCCATATAAACATGGGAAAGTATTTAATGTATATAGATATCCAGTATGTGTGCATGCAAGAGGTATTGTTTGCATGTGCACACAATGTCCTTTTCAATTATATGTTTTCAATATTATTTCACATGTTTCTGACACTGTATACGTCATGAGCCCATGCTGACGCAGATAAAACAGCAGATGTAAATTCTTCCAGACCTCATTCACTGCAAAAGGTTGGTCTAATCTCACCCCCGATCACACTTTGTAGTATTCCTTTGATCCCATTGGAATCTCGCAGTGTAGTCCCTTGTGAAGTTTTAACAACATACAGTATGGGCAGTCTTATGTGATACTAGATCAGATGTTTCTATATCGTTTGAACATAAACAAACAAATTGAATAAAGAAGGGGGACATGAGGTCTATAATCTTCTACCTCTGTGATTATACATAAACTGTGCGTGTTTCTCAATCGCGAGTACGCTTGCTTGGTAGCACTTGTCTGCTGAGCATCTTGCTTCAGAAACTAGGAAAGAATCCTTCCTGGCATTCGGAAAACGAAGAGTGGAACAGGCGAGCAAGTGTGCAGGTGTGCGTCATATGAGAGGCCCCGCCTTACATTTTCCGCCAAAGATTTGGGGAAATTGGTCCGTGCGCAAAGCATTGTGGGGATTTGAAGGACGCAAAGTCTACCCATGTGCAGCCTCGAAATTACCCCCAAACCAAGGGCGCGGCCTCGGTGGAATTCCAAGTATGCTGGAGATTGGAACAGTCCTTCGGCGGCACTCGATGACGTAGCATCCTTGAAATATTGGCTTGGAAGCCAGTTTCCTTGCGATTGAGAAACGGCTTGTAAGTCTAAAAGATCCTTCCAAAAACTCTCCCCCCTTCCTGAAACGCCTTCATTGGACTCCTTTGTTTACTTCCGTTACACTCGCTCTTCTATTGGCCTGCGCATCAACACATTGTACGTCATAGGCTAAGAAACAGGACTATAAACGGCTGACCTGACAACAGAGCCGATCAGCTAACCAATCAGAGCAGACTGGGCCCTGGTTTCAGACAGATGGTGAAAAGAGGTGCTGCAGCACAGGCAGTAAAAGAAAAATAAAGAGCTGTCTGAACATGAAAGCATGGAGACATGTCCCAGTAGAGACACACAATGTAATTATGAACATGAGCAGAATATGTCCTCTTTAAAATTAACTCAGGTGGACATATATTTGTCAACATGAGGATCAACTCGCAGCTAACATCGTGACAAATGTGTAGCTGGCACTGAATGCTGCTTGTGGTTGTGTCCACCATCAGCAGAAAAAGAAATTGCCTGAGGGCAGGAGGGCAGGGATTTGACCCTCGTATTGCAGCTCACCGCGCATCGGGCAAGCAATCTCGGCAGATTCTCTGAGCCGGTGTGCTGATGCCTCCGTGCCCCACTCAGGCCATTATCTCTGAAACCTGAGTGGGTGCAGACAGTCAATCAGCTGCTGTGACACTGATCCCCCTACAGCAGCATTCATGGTCATTATTGTATGAAAACTATTAGCATTTAACACACTCAGGTTCTTCCAGACTCAGCCCAGATGTTGTTCCTGCTACAGATAAATAGTTATGATGCAATATTTCTGACATTGTTTAAATTGTTCCAGTTTTAGACGATGAATAATTATACTCAATACGTTCATTGTAGAAAAAAGTATTAAGTAAGTTAAAGTGGACCTATCATGCTATTTTTAGGCAATAAAGCAGAGAGAGGGTTTTATTTTCTGACACTTTGTGAGTTCCCTCACACACCGGGGACACATATTTATGTATAAAAGACATCCAAAAGTGCTTTTTGTATGATACGTCCCCTTTAAATGACTTCATTCTGTTCCCCACAAGAGGAACTTGTGTCTAAAAATCCCAACATGATCAGTGTGATATTAATCATAACCACTTGTGCTAATGAGACCATTCATTAAGATAACTGATGTATTAATTATGCAGCTGCTTCAATTTTTTGCAACATATGGGAAGTGTTTCTCTCGGGATAAATAAACATATTTCTTATATGAGCTTCTGTGGAAATGACTTGTGCCTTTACAAAGTTACAGTTTGAGTCATGCACATTCTGTAGATGTATAAGGCAGTTGGTTGCAGTTTGAACAAAATAAACAATAACTACAAAGACAGGCTTCCCTCCTAAAACTCAACTTCCTTTATTATCATCCAAGCGCCAGGAGTCAAACTAACTGCATGAATAAAAACACAATGAAATCTTAAATATTCATTCAAAGACAAAAGAGACACTTTCTCCAGACAAGACTAAACTTTAAGGGAATATCTTTTTGCCGTTTAGCATGAAAGCAACCACCTTTAATACATTTAAAAAATGCAGTCAAATTTAAAACAATTTTGAGACAAAGAATGCCTAGACAATGCATCTGGGGTCCATCTACATAAATACGAGATGGTTTGTGCTCAGGCTTCATTTGCACAACCCAACAAGGATTGTGTGTGTTAGAAAAATATCACTCGTCACCGGCTTGAGCTTCAATATCAGGATACATGTATTCATTATCCTTGCAAGAATGGAAGTAGTCATCACATACAGAGAATTTGGTACAACTAGTTCCTGAACAGTGTCCTTCACATGGTTATATACAAGACACAGTCCCAAGATGCAGGAATACCGGTTCAAGGCAGTATACAATGTTTTGTTTAGATTAGCTTAGACCCACGTCACAGGCTGAATCATCATGATAATCGTTGTCACATCGCCATCATATGCCTAAAACAGTGTGTCCTGATGCTCTTCCAGCTAATCATACATCACGTCATGTACACAGCTACGTAGGGCCTTTGTTATCAAGTGCTACTCTGATATTGGAAGAGTACATTCAGTATTTTCCCAACAAAAAGCTTCCTGAATCAAGCCTCCATTACTGACTGTAAGTGTTAATGCGTTGAAGTATCGCTAGCTTCCTCCCAAAGCTCTTATCCTGAAATGTAGAGGGTACATCATGTTTGGGATATAATGTTGTCAAAAAAGGTATTTTCTGTTCAATAGTATAATTGTGAGTTTCAAAGAATTATATCTGAGCCTTAAGATGGTTAAAAAAGCAGCGATGCATTAGGACATTTTATCTCTCTGATGCCTTTAATCATCCTCCCTTTAACCTCTTATAACATTCATCCTCTAATGTTTTCCACATAAAAACAGCCCTGCAGATTCTCAATATAAGATCTTGAGACGCAGCCAGAGTAGTGCAGTATGTGGCTGACCTCCTACTGTTCACCGCTGAAGCATTGCATTCTGGGTCTGAACATATTGCAGTGTGAATAAAAGGCCAGACTCAAATCTCCTTCTTATAACCAAGCATGAATAATTGATTAAGAAAATTAATCAGCTCATCATTTTGGCAAAACAACAAAAGTGTGTGAGATGATTTTCTCTAAACCATCAATAGATAATTCAGGCTAAAGTGCTGACGGTGTGTAAAAAGTACAAAAGTAGACCCCAAATGCAACCCACTAATACTTTTCAATACGCCTCTCAATATGACAGTCGTTAAGTTTGACAAATAAAATGTGCTTAGCTGCTATACATCACGTACAGTATATTGTAAACAAATAAATGATCCTTTTCAGGCGACATACACACATAGTTTCTAATATTTACATGAATATGCAATATGCTTATTGTTATATTTGATGTCCAATGTTCATATCCATTCCCAGGGACTTTTTAACAAAACATTTTTTAACAGAAGTTATATGTTGTTTCTTCTAGCTGTCAGTCAATGTAAAACATGAACTGGTCAAGATTCCTTAAAGGTGACCCATCATGCAAAATGCACTTTTGTACATGAATATGTGTCCCCGGTGTTCAAGGGAACTCACCAAGTGTCAGAAAACACAACCCTCTCTATTTTCCTCCATACCCAAATCTCTTAAAAAGGGGCTGCAACGGATCTGATACAGACTGATACAGATTTGAACACTTCTGTGATGTCACAGAAGTGGCGCTACGGCTATTGGGCCAACTCCACCAATCAGGAGGAGACAGCCACGGACATTGCCGTTTGAAAGCGCTGGAGACGCTGTAGTACATATGCCAGGCCTGTAGATGGTGCTGTTCTCACAGAATCAGCCCATGAAAAGACAGTGTTAAATGGAGCGAAATGAGGAATGGATAAAATGCATGATCTGTTTGGTATTTTGAAAAATGAAAAGTATAAATATGTCCTATATAAACTGAACAAAAATATAATCGAGTGGGCCATGGTGGTGGTGGGGTTATGGTATGGGCAGGCGTATGTTATGGACGATGAACAAAGGCCACTCGATTCACAACATTACCCTTACCCTAACCCTAACCCTCACACCAGATACTGACTGGTTTTCGGACCCCCCCAGACCCCCCCAATAAAGCAAAAATGCACGTTTCAGAGTGGCCTTTTATTGTGGCCAGCCTAAGGCACACCTGTGCAATAATCATGCTGTCTAATCAGCATCTTGATATGCCACACCTGTGAGGTGGGATGGATTATCTCGGCAAAGGAGAAGTGCTCACTATCACAGATTTTTTTCAGATTTGTGAACAATATTTGAGAGAAATTGTTATTTTGTGTATGTAGAAAATGTTTTAGATCTTTGAGTTCATCTCACGAAAAATGGGAGCAAAAACAAAAGTGTTGCGTTTATATTTTTGTTCAGTGTAGGTATGGTCCTACACTATATTATTCAAATATAGCATGATAGGTGACCTTTAAATAAAAATCAGTCAGCTGTAATTGGCTGCTGTGTGTCCGAAGCATTACTGGACAGCTTTCAAGCCTCTTAAGCTTTTTTGTCAAGACAAACTTTGTCTGCTACATTAGTGTCACTGAGATCTTCTCCCTCTGTTACACATCCCGGCTGCCTCCCACAGATTGTCCTGAACAAGTGGTTTGGGATAGTAAGCCTGGCGGATGTTGGGAAATGAGAGTCATTATTTGTGAGTATTTACAGGGGACCGCCACAGTATTGCCTTGTTACTTTGGGGAAAGTATTGTGTTCATGGGCGTGTGCTCATGCGCGTGTGCTCTCTTATGTGCACTTTGTGTATGAGATGTCATGAGCTTGTGTATTTAGATACTTTATTGTCTCACCCCCACTAGAGAAAACTCATTTCCAGAGCCTCTGCAAAGAGACATTAAACAGCAGTAATAAGATAAGATAAGAGCAGATGGTACTTTATTGATCCCAATTTGGGAAATTGTTTAAAAATAATAAAACCTCTACTCCGACAGTACCTTTGCTACACGAGTGTGTGTGTGTGTGTGTGTGTGTGTGTGTGTGTGTGTGTGTGTGTGTGTGTGTGTGTGTGTGTGTGTGTGTGTGTGTGTGTGTGTGTGTGTGTGTGTGTGTGTGTGTGTGTCATTGGACACTAATGAGAGCAGAGTGTATTACAGCCTGAGGGAGAAGCCTCACTCTGCAGCCAGGGGAAATCAGTGGCTTTAAAGCCACGACCAACACTCCCTTCATCTTCCTCTGTTTCCTCCATGCTCTTTCTAATTTACCTCATTTGCCCCCCCCCCCCCTTTGTGTATCCCTCACATTCTTTGAATCTTTTCCTATGTCCTTCTAATCTTTCTCTTCTGTTTTCCCTCTTCTACCTCTAATACCAATTATCAAATCTTTCTTTTATCATGTGGCCAACAGTTGAACTCCTCCTCCCTTGCTTTGTTCCTTAATCCTGTCCTTCCCTTGCTAGTCACCTCTCTATCCATCCTTCATCCAAAGCCATCGACTTCCTTCCTTTTGCTTCTTCCTTCATCATCTCCACTGAGCCTTGTGTGTTTCGATACAGGGAAAAAGCATTTGACCAGGTGTGAATAAGAAATATGCTCTCCCTTCTGTGCTCAGCTGTTCATAAAGTCACTGTGTCAGGAGAAATAAGTTGGACAACTTGTATATATGCAAGCTTTTTTACAGAAGATCAAGGAGTTATTGCCCTCATGAATCTGTAAATAACTTACATTGTGGTATCTCTCATTGCAGCTGTAATTAGCCATGCTTTAAGAGTTTTTTCACAACACAAAAGCTTTTTCTACAATCTCAAATCAAATCTGGCGCAAATTACTTATATACATGCGTGGAACGTTTGAATATAGGAACTGTGTGTGCCTCCGATTTGGTAAACAGTGTCTGGAAGTAGCTGCTCAACAGGAGACTGGAAATAGCTGCTCAACAGGACACTGGAAGAGCTTCCTCACCTTCCTTCAGGAAATCAGAGGGATATCTCTGTGTGAAATTGATGCTTAGCCATTAAAAGGCCTGAAGACCAATGAATTCAAAATGTCAGGCGCAGATCGGGAAGAAATAAATGGCAAACAACAGCAGACAAGTTTAAAAAATAATAATGATTTGACCCTTTCTATCTTTCCAGAGCAACATGATCTCCTGACGACAACTGGCTCACAAGGTATTGATTAATGTCTTCAGTGTGATGAAGCAATTCATCAAACGTCTTTTATTCTCTCTATGAACCTCTGACTGCTGCCTCAATCGACAACTGATCACACAACGGAGAGAAGAGCCAAGATAATCAGAGTGTTATTCGTGTATTTTCTCTCCTAATTCTGTGTAAAGGCCGCTACACACCAACCTGAGACCAAAGAACGCATACCGAAGGCGTCCTGACTTTTACGTCCGCTACGTCACCCGCGTCGGCTACGCCGCCCGCCTATACGCCGCCCGCCTACGAACACACTGCAAAGACTTCAGTCGACGAGTGGCAATAACTGTCCTTACCAGCAGGCAGCGGTAGTGTGTATTCGTCATTCAAAAGAGGCAACAGCCAATCATGAGCCTCGTCCCAATACCCCTCCTCGACTCCTCCTTTCCCTCACTCGCTTCCCTTCCTTGCGTCTTAGCTCCGCCTCCGTAAGATGCGAGCGAGAGACACGAGGAGGTGACGCGAGGACAGAGGAGTCCTCAGGTATTAATTGGGATGTCCTCGTTCACTCAAACGTCACTTTTAAACGACGTCTGTTAATGATGACGTGCACAGCTGTATCCCCTCTCATCGGGCTTAACTGAATAACCCCTTAGAACCGGCCCATTTGTTGTTACATATGTATTTGAATTAATGAATCTTTCTCTTGTTAGTCAAGGAATTCAATGTATGATGGTTGGTCCTGCTTTTGTGTTCCGTTATGGTGTAAAATGCAGCCTACATTTAAATTAAAATATAATTATAGTAATGTGAAAGCCTTTTAGAAATGAATCGCACATAATAATTCCCACGGAGCTGTGAGCACTTATACATTTATGTGACGTTTTTCCACTCATCTTCCAGTTGTCGGTTTTCCTCTGTTTCAGGCCGATTCCCAAACCACCCCCTACACCCTACCCCTCCGTTTGCACGTTCACGCGGAGGGTCCGCCATATTGAGGGGTGTTCCAAACCAACGAATGTGGAGCGGTGTGGAGGGGGAGTGGGTTATCAAGCCCTCAAACAGCGAGTCTGCAGCGGTGCTGACTTGAGACCGGTCTCTCCCTGACCGGAGTCACGCTGTGTGTGTCCGTCACGAAACACGCTGTTTACAACTAGTTCCAGCAAACATCCACTAATAAACTGCGATGTTAACAACCTCATGATAACCTCATATGTTTTTAACTTAGGATCATACCTGTCTTTAGTCTAGAAAAAGGTAAATGTGTGTATTTTATTATAAAGTTGTGTATATTTACAGACTGTTGCAAAAACTAAGAAGCTGATAAACATCAGGTTTAAAACTAAAAGAGCTTTACAAAAAAGTAACAATTAAAGATGTTTGGAGTTTTATTTGAGTTATTAATTTACATTTTTTGTCAAAGAGATGCTGATTTGAAACCGTTGTTACATACAGTTACTGTACGGCATTTCCTGTTTCTGCCGGAGAGAGGGGAGGCCGTCCGAAAGCTTGCTGCTGTATTTACTCCCTCCATCTGACAGGAGGGAGCCTCGTTGAGCTGCGAGTGTGGCTACAGACGGAGTTCACTCCGTCAAGGAGGGGTAGGGTCGAGGGAGTGGTTTGAGATTGGGCCGAAATCGACCAGCTGTGAAGGTGGGGGCGGGGCTTTTATACGCGAGTAGTGAAAACACTTCCGCGTAGTCTGCTCGCGTGTATCCTTCCGCTCGCGTGTATCCTTCCGCACCCCTCCTCCCGCACCCCTCCTCGACTCTACCGTGTGCATTTCAGCTATTGGGACGTCCTTCGTACATAACGGATTACTATCTTGCCAGAAACTAGCATTACAGATCGGAAGCAGTACAGGTATTTTCCTGCACCACTACCTACCATAATAATGCAGTTTATTATAGATAATATTGCTTATAATAAAAAAAAAATACATTGACAAAGATGAGCTAAAACTGATATTTCCGTCGACTACAGAATGCAGTATTACATAAGTAAACAGTTAACATGCTGTAAAAATGATGTTTTCGAGGTAGAAAAAAGGACATATTTTAAGATTAAACATGCATTAACACTTTTTTGAGAATCAAAAAGTTGTTTGCCACTTTCTGAAGGTTGTTCTGTATTGACAAGGGATGTTGATGTGCTCAAGGGAAACATATTATAACTGGTAGAACAAATAGAAAGAGCTGGGAAAAAAAGAAGAGTTGTTTTCCTTTAAGAGGTATTTTAGAGAGCCTGTTTTTAAACCAGGGCTCTGGTTAATGCCCCTTCTGGTTTAAATGGTCCCTTGATGGAAATAAACTTGAATGTTGTTTTTAGGATGATTGTCTCATAAGCCAGAACAGTAATAAGCACTAGTCAAATTTCCCAACAGCAGAGACTGTCAGACTGACTTATTTTTGTTGTTGGTAAGCACCTACCTCAACAGTCCTACACACCAAAGGATCTCAACAACAAACACACTCACTCTCTGCTGTGATAATCTTTGATTCTTGTTATTCGCTGTCAGTAAACGCTCACCGGAGGCCTGCTGATGGTTATGATACTGCACTCTACGCTGAATGCTGCAGCAATGTGTTTGTGATTTTCTCAGTAAAAAGAAGTGTCCCCGATATTATCCCTGTTAGACTCTTATCATCCCTCTTCATAAATATTACAGTACACACGCATAGCTAGGAGTTTGACTCTCAACCTCATTCCAAAACACAAGTAATGACATAATAGTAAATGTCCACATACCTAAGATGGCGATGACCTCGTCGTCCTGGATGACCTCCAGTGACCCCGACACGACGAAGCACAGGGTGTCCACGCTTTCCCCGGCGTGGAAGATCAGATCCCCCGGGGCGCAGTGTGTGGTCTGAAACTCCACCGCCAGTGAGCGCAGGCAGCCGTCGCTGGCCAGCCGGAACGCTGGATGTTCATTGAACACCTGAAAGAGGGATATTAATACTTTTTTGTCTTTTCTTTAAAAGCTGTTGCTAGGGCAGTCAAACTCTGCCCACATGATCATAGCTACATTTCTAAGACTCTTTTTTCTGGAGAAGAGTGAAATAAGAGTTCATTTTCCTGCAGAAACAGAGTAAATGCCGTAGGTAACTTCAATTTGACAACTCTACATTTGTAATTATTTGAACTTGACACCATTTTCTTTTATGACATTTGCAAAGTATTTTTATTGACTTCATTATGGCCATTGAAGCTATGACTTCTAATAGTCGTTTTGAATATTTTGTAGCGTTACTGTCTAAACATAGGGAACAATGTACATTTTAGTTTTCTTAACAATACAGGTAACATAGTCATACATTGTTTTCTTAACATTCAAGGTCTACAGAAGACAAAAACATTATTCAATTGGGGATTCCATGTTTTTTGTTGTGAGTGCAGCATAACCTTTTTTTAGCGACACCCATTTGACAAACTTTAATATTACTATTATTAGCTTCTCCCAATAACAAAATCATCAGTATGAAAAGACTGTTTTAGGCTGTCATTTCAAACTGTTAATAAAATAAATCCTGCAGCCTTTCGAACACATCAGGCAACATGCAGGTCTTCCTCTCTACAGTCTAAAAGTGCTTTCTTTCTGCAGGAATAGTCTTTTTCTGGGATCTCTTTATGTGTGCAAAATGAAACACAGCCTCTACAGTACACAGTGAGATAATCCATCACTGCAACAGTGGAGTCTTCATTTGGTTTGCTTCTCATTTCACCGGGATGAGTTCAGTGTTTTCGTATCAGTGCTTCCTGTCAATTACCTGAAGCTCTCAGGAAGAAATGTAAGGCTCCATGAGGAAATAATCCCTCTGTGGCCTTATACACCTCAACCTCCCCGGCTTTATTCAGGACTTTGTTTAGCTGGGGCAGCAGTTTGGCTCTCTTTCAGGAGTTCTGCATTGCAGAACAATAAGAGACCAAAACAACTTGAATGCGTCATTGTGCTACTGCAGACACCAGGTTCAGACACCATTTTCTGCTTTAGATTTAAAAGAAAGACATGTTTTGTAGGACTATTTTTTTTTTTGGATGGAGCGCCATTTGCAGCTGTTTCAACATTTAAAGTTATCTCAAGTCAAGTCTGACCATTTTCAACCAGCGTGCACAGTGATATTGATTTTGGCAGGATACAAAGAAAACATCTTTATTCAAAATTTGGACCAACATTTCTTTCTTTTTTAAACCAAATTATTATCCTATTGCTAGGGTTCTTTATTTTTTAATCATAGTTATTAACTTAACTTACATAAATCAATTAGAAGACTTACTGCTAAACAAGCACCACATCTGCAAAATATCTCATTTTCATAATTATTTTCATAATTTGGACTGGAGTCAAAGACAACACAAGTAAAATCTCTATTATTATTATTATTATTATTATTATTATTATTATTATTATTCGGGCTCTAATTTTAACTGACTTTTTGGCATATTTCTTAGGTCATTATATTTTGGTAGAAACTGACTTAATAAACTATGGCTGCTTAACAAGCACTATACATTTTGCTACAATTTTGTCTCAATCTTCTTTGCAAAAGATCTAATTACTGTTAAAAAGTGGGAAGACCTGAGTCAGTTTTCCACCAAAAAACTGAGCTTTTGGATTTGTCTTTGAAAAATTCACATATCTTTGCTCAATTATTTTCAGGTTTTCAGTCATGAATTCTGAAATGTTCCACCAGCAATCAGACTGATATTAATTATGTATGGAGAAAGTAATATCACCAAAAATAATATCACCAAAATCTTTATAAGTACTGGGAGAGAACTTATAAGAACTTTTTCTCATTTAATTTTTAAGAAATCGACCAAAGTATCATCTCATGTAGAGATGAACCAACTACCTTAAAAAAAACCTTGGCAAATTAACAAGCATCACATTTAGGCTCAATTGTCTTTAGCTCTCACATTTTACTTTGCACACGTTTTATTTCAGTGAAAATGTGGGGAAAAAATTATTTCTTGACAAAGGTAAAAAGGACTTTTTGCTGAAAATCAGATCCACTTCTTTTGAAAAATCCACTTCTTTTTGGTCAAAATGTTCAACAGGTGAAAGCTATGCCTTCACTTTGCCGTTAAGGACAGCTTTCTTTAAATGACTGCAGTGTGTGTACAGGAAGTCTGGGTATGGGAATATGCCAATTAAAGCTAACAGGGTTAGCACCGAGTTTAGAAACAACTTTGGCTCAGGGTCACTTAATCAAGCTAAACTTTCTTTACATTTTTAACAGTTTACTGGATTGCAAAAATGATTAGTCTCAGTGACAAATTATACTGTTAACTCCTAACATCTCTAATGTTTATATTTCTAACTGAGCTGACTGCTTATTTCCTTTTTTCAAACCATGTCAAACCATGAATTGGGTTTCATTTTGTAAAAAGTGAAGCGCTGCCTTACTACTAATGAGTGTCTGTAGGAAAACCATGAGATACATACCTTCCTGTTTAGGTGGACACAGATGTCAGCCCGCATGTCCTTAGGACAGATCGATAATACCTGGAAGACAGAGACACATTATTTCAATGATGCAAACACAATCTTGTCTACAGAAATTCCCCCCATAAAATGTCATGACTAGGAAAACATACACTTGAATGTTATACTTTATGTTCCTCCAGAGTTGAAGGAGGGAACATAAACAGAGCCAGACATCAAACACAGTTTAGTGTTGCAGAAGAGTGCTATCAGAGCAGGAAGTCTGATTTGGATAAATGATTACCTCTTCACTTTGCAACACACAGACATGACAGATTCATGTTAGAAGAATTCATGTTTACTCCACTTATAACAAATGACTGCATGTCCCCAAGTAATATTAGACCTGTCTGATATTACTGTCTGAAGTTAAAAGACAGATACAAAGAGAGGAAGAGAAGCAGTTGTTTTAATCTAACAGCGGCAGGGAGAAAATGCACTTTAATGTGCGGTCGCTTTTATCAGATTCTTTTTTGCCTCTTTGAAGGCTGCTTGTTATGCAGGTAAGGCATGGCTCCCAAATGGATTTTGCACTTTACAGGTAAGGTGATTATGTTCTGCTCGAGATAAGTTTGTAGCTCCATGGAAGTCAGGAGAAGATTCTGAGAAGATGAATTATCACAGTGGAATATTAAATCCAAGGAATGGTAGAATATTTAATGAACGTGTGCTTATTTTAATCTTTTGTTTCTCTTTCTCTTCCCGAATATTTAAATTCTAAATATAGAGCTGAGCTAACAGCTTGGTCTAAAGCTGCAAAACCTCAATTGAATCACATAAAGCTGGGCATGCAATGTTTGTTAACGACATGTTTCGTCCGTAGGACTTCTCACCGTCCCAAGCTCTCGCCTCAAAACCATGGGCACTCAAGCTTTCAGCTGCTCGGCTCCCAGACCCTGCCACTACACATCCGACAGTCTGGTTCCATAACAACATTCAAAATCCAACTCAAAACCCACCTGTTCAAACTGGCATTTTCTTTATAAACTGTACCCTGTGTCCATTTCCTGTTGTTTGTCTTGTTTTACCCCGGCTGATATTTCACTAAATCCACTGTTTTAATTGTTTCCTATGTTGTCCCTATGCCCTGTAAGGTGTCCTTGGGTGCAATGAAAGGCGCCCCCCAATTAAAATGTATTATTATTATTATTATGTTCAAACTGCAGAGACTCAGGAATGTAAGATTGCATCACACGTTCAGTCTCCCCCAATCAGATTAAAAATAAAACAAGGAGGTTTCTTTTCTCAAACATCATTGCCACCAAACAAAGATGTCAAATCAATACTAAAATCTTCCATCAGCCTATCCCTTGACCTTTGACCTCTGAGACTCACCTTCTCCGTATCGATGCCCTTGGACATGGACCAGGTGGAGACGATGTAGTCCATGACCCGCTCGCTGAGGCCCGTGGGGACCTGGTAGAGCTTCAGGAAGTCCCTGACGTTGTTGAGCATCTCGTGGTAGCGGTTGGTGTTGGCGTACATCTGCTGGAAGATGGTGGTCACGTTTCCAAAGATGGTGGCATAGAGCAGAGCTGGAGAGGAAGACATGGGACAGGGATGAAGACACACACACATTGATGCCCTCATAAATACTGGAGAAGAACAACCACTTACACTCTCTAACACCAAGGCAGCCAATCATACAAGTCAAGAGATTCTATATTTACACTGCAAATTGTTTAACTTTCTATTATATAATCAATAAGCAGAACTGAATACAGCATTTTTATTTGCATATTGATTTAGTCGATCGCTTTGCTCTGGCAACCAGGGCTCTCGACTAACTTTTTTCACCATCCTCCCGGAACCGTCCCGAAATACAATCTAAGCCGTCCCGAAATTAATGTGGACCGTCCCGAATTTAAAATATTAGCTTTTCTACTACTTATCATTAGTTAAAATCATTCAAAGTGACCTTTAACATAAATAAAACATCATACAAATCATTAGATGATAATTCATCAACCTTATTATTTGAGTAAATCAGTCAATCACATGACAAAGGCCAAATATATTTAAACAAACACACAAACGAGAAAATTACTAATATTGAATCAAATCAAGTCCCATCCAATTAACAAAAAAAATCCAACACTCTGTCCTGAAGACAGAACCCAGAGTAACCACTAACCAGGAGGACAGTCTGGAACACAGTCAGGAGACCTTTACAAACTGCCCCGCCCCCTCGCACACAGACGGGGGAGAAAGCGATCTCGTCTGGATTGGAAAGCTCGAAAATACATCATGGACGCATGTTGTAGTCTTATTGCATATTAGAAACGGAGTTGGATAAACTAAAACTGCGATATAATGTTTATGTAGCAATACTACATATGACATATATTTTTTAAATGTCTCCAGTACCGATAAAAAGTCAGATAACGTCGGAGTTTAACGTTACCACTGTCTTTAATAATTCCGGCCCGGGCGGAGCCCGTTTAATACCGGGGCTCGGTACCCATCCATACATGGGGAGAGGCGCAGCATATTGCTAAGGACTAAATACGATGGAGGGTTCTCATCTCAGCCTTATTACCCATAGGGGATGAAGTGGAGTAAGTAAATAAAGAGGCCGGCGCTCCAGGGTCTGGTTCTGCTGTGCGTTTTTGTGATGTAAAGGTAAAACATTTCAGAATTCCTCCACGGGATACCATTGTCATTTTACATCACTCAACCCGCGAAATACACACACTCAGTACATAGCCTACTGTAGATAGACCCGCGAATTTGCGGGCCAGGAATTCGCGGGCACAGCCAGCTGTGCGGCTGGCTGACAGCACATGGACACAGTTTACGTGTGTGTGTGTGTGTGTGTGTGTGTGTGTGTGTGTGTGTGTGTGTGTGTGTGTGTGTGTGTGTGTGTGTGTGTGTGTGTGTGTGTGTGTGTGTGTGTGTGTGTGTGTGTGTGTGTGTGTGTGTGTGTGTGTGTGTGTGTGTGTGTGTGTGTGTGTGTGTGTGTGTGTGTGTGTGTGTGTTTCGCGGGTTGCTAAATGTTTTGTGTGTTTATGTTGACAAGGAGGTTTAATAATTGTGTGCTACACACAACGTGCAGTCGATTTCATTTTCATCGCCGTTTGTAGTAGAGTTAGCAGGGTATTTTTATTTTAACTCTCGTCCCAAATTCGTCCCAAAATTATTTTTTATCCTCCCTGACACTATTTTTTTCGGCCCCGGGACGACGGGAGGTCCTTAAACTCGAGCCCTGCTGGCAACCCTACAAAAATGTATTTGTTTATGTCAGCTACTGTATATGAAATATTTGCGCAGTTGTAGGCTACCGGGTAAAAAGTTAACAGATTACTACTAATTTGAACAAAATAAATGTTATGAAAGAGCGCACAGCAAGGTTTTGATGAGCAGGCATGAGATGGGGCCGGCAAATACTGACACTTTTTTTTTTATTAAAGATTTAAAAATCACTATTTGTAATTAATTCATGATATTCAAAAGGAATAGAGGAATCTGGAAGCACTTTTTTCAAACTTAAAGCCATGTGCTGATCCGCCAGCCTCCTCTGAACCCTGCGGCTGCTTCTCTGTTTCCATAGAGACCTAACTCGAAATAGTTCTCCCTCTTTTTTCCCCCATGGCTGCCTCCTCGCAGCCAATAATAATGACAAAAAAAAATACAAAGGGATGTGTTTAAAGACTTTGAGGAGGTTGTGAGATTTGATGATAGTTCATGAGCGAATGAAAATAAGAGGGGGGGGGGGGGGGGGGGAGAGTGAAAGTGCACTCAAAGAATAACATGTTGTACAGACACATTCTGAATATGGAAAGATTGATAACACTATACTGTAAACATATCTGTTTGTGTCTTTTAAATTGTGCTTAAATGTATTTTAAAGAAAACTTGTTAAGTCCTCAATCATTTAGTGAATGTAAGCTTTGCCTTGAGGTGCTCTATTATGCTTTTGCTTCACTGGAGTGTGTTATTTTTATTTGCATGTACATGTAAATGGTCTGCAAAGGCTAAAATCCCAAAGGTCCCTCCAGAGGAAGTTTCTCTGGCGTTAAAAAGAAATGGATTTGTGTTAAAAGGGAGGACATTAAAGAAAGAGACCCAGGAAGACATTGAAAGCCAAGAAAAGCGTGTTTGTATTCAAGTGTGAAATCTCACAGTAGCAGTGAGAGTCAGAAATCAAAGAAATTCAATGTTTGGATGAGAGTGAAAAACAGACAAGGCAGAGGGACAGTCACACACTGAGTGCCAGCCTGCAGATAAACACTGTTCCAGTTTAGTTCATTCAACGTCAGCAGACTTCCTGGACCCTTTAGGACCTTTCCGGGCCCCTGTCAGAAGGAACAGACAGACTCAAACAACTCTACCCATCTGGAACTGAAAGCTCAGAGACACAGCTCTCACCTCCGCCAAACAAAGACTCCTAATTGAGCGACTTGACGACTCAACGGTTGGCCAACGTCACCTCAGCCCAAAGAACGGCCAAGGTTGGACCCAACCATGAACTCTCTCAGTTGAGCCGAAACAGTCTTTCTGTGTTTGCCAGGATTTGAAGTAGAGGGTTCAAACCCTTTGGCGAATCTTCCTCTTATTTGGTCCTTTTATCCAAGTGAGAGGGAGGAAGATTGAACTTTGATGGCATGAAAACACACAAAGACACCTGGAGATGCGAGGTCCAGTTCTCTAACAAGGACAGCGTGGACAAGACACCAATCCTGGTGTGATGGGTTAGAGGGCAAGCTGTAGAAAAAGGGTTGTTTGCAATCCAATAGCAACTGAAAGCTACTCATTAGCTAATTAGCAGCATTAGAACAAACCAGGTCAGGCTATTGGCACTTTGATATTGTAAAGCAGCTTGAGACAAATAACATAGCTCCAAATCAAACTTAATTCTTAATAATAAAGTTACGACAGATTGAAAAAAAGCTGGAAGTTCTTTGGATTATTTATTACAGCTATACTGAAACGACCTTTGTACTGCAAGTCATCTGACACTCCAAGGTTATTGACTTTTTAAGTAAGAAGCAAACAATTTAACCAACCCATTAACCATTTAACACCACACAACAACAGACAACATCATAACTTATAAATGCAAACCTCAAATACAATCATCTCAATCAAGTTTTATAGATTAAGCTCTGATATAAATAAATCATATAAAAAAGCTGATTAAAGTGCTCAATGATGCTGAACATGGTGAATGGTTTACAAAGTACAAAGATACATTACATTACATTTCATTTAGCTTTTATCCAAAGCAACTTACAAGAAGTGCATTCGACCAAGAAGATACAAACTTGAAGAAAACAGAATCATATACTGTAAGTACATCAGGTTTCATAGAGCCAAAACATTTCAAGGGCTACTCAACTGGCTTTAGATAAGCCATTCCTTTATTAGTATATAAGTGCTTTGTTAGTAAGTATATAAGTGCTTTGTTAGTAATTCTATCGCTCGAAGTGGAGTCGAAAGAGATGTGTTTTCAGTCTCTATAGATAGAGCTATAGAACTGCTTGAACCTGATAAGGAATGTGTTTTGCCAACCCATCAACCAATAAACACCACACAACAAAGCATAGAGCAAGAACAAATTAAAATAAAATCACACTTGTATCTCAAGCTCTGTTTGAAAGGAGATGGATGATCAATACACAACAAAGTAATATAAAGCAGATCAAAGTGCCCAATGATGCTGCAAACGGTTCACCAAGCACAACAACACATTCTTTTGAACTGCTTGAGTCAGATAAATAAAAAACGAAACAGCACGGTATACTGATTGGACTTGGTCTATAAAAAAAACCTTCTCTGGTCCCACATAGAACATTAAGACGGTCCATCCAAAGCACTCAGGCTACAGTTTATAGCTGTCATTACAATACTATATTTGAAATCTGATATGTCCCCTGTGGCTTTATTTCTTTTAATATGCCTGTCTTCCTCCTCTGGTGGCTGGGGAGTGATGGGCTGTAATATAGGGGGGGTGATGATGAGTACAGGGAGCAGATCAAGAGTTTATTCCTATTTGTGATGGTGCAGCCTGCGGGGTGGGAAGGACCAGAAGCTGTCAAATAGAGGCTCAAATCAAGAGAGTGAGGAGAGTCATTGCAGGAAGTTTTCTCTCCAAATGTACTGTGACACTCAAAGGAAAGTATATTAATAACATATTTCGGTTTCATTGGGTGGTTGGTCTATGTCGGCCTCCTGACGCTGCAGTGATCTCATCTCAGTGAGATTTTTTTAAGCCACAGCAAGTCCAGCAACTATATATTTAAATCAAACGGATATTGCTATAATAAAAGCAAATGTGCATCACTTCCTGTTTGTGGGGGGGATGCTTTTTGACCTGAGCAGACACCAATTCACCATTGTTGTTAAGAATAGCACATGACTAAAGGGACCAGCGTCATTTTATTCTGTTAAAGCAAGCAGCATTCGAGTCACGAGATGTAATGGCGAGGTATGTCAGGGGGTAATTAGCAGCAAAATAATATGTATATTGTCCTGCACGCTCTTCTTATACATGAGTTGTTATTGTTGTTGTTGCTTCCCACCTTATTTGGCATTTACTTTAGTCTCATGTTCATGTGTGTCTGCTGTTAACACATGCACACATAAATAAACAGCAAAAGAAATGTAAATATAGTTTTTGCCATCTGATGTTAAATAGATTTTCCAAAGATCATAATCAGAAGCTGTATTCTACATCTGTTGTTATTCATGGCATTTTGTTGTTCCTTCTCACTGCGTTTGGCATTTCCACTTGTTTCATATTTAATTGGTGTCTGCCGTTGACACTTGCCACATGCAGTTTTATTTTTCCTCCTCCCACCTTCTCTTTATTAATACATCAATTTCTCCACCCCTTGAAAGTTTAGTATGTATTTCAGTACATTATGGAAACGTTGGTGCTTGGATTTACCCTTTTGAAGGTCTGATATCAATCTTAGAGAGGCCCTATTATGCTTTTTGAGATTTCCTTTTCCTGTACTGATAGGGCCCTTTTAACTTCTCCAAATAAGGAAACGGTACATTTTGTGTTCATCAGATATCATCCGACATCTGTCTGAAAATCTCTTTCTATGATGCCTTACAAATCCTCTTTCTATTTCATATTGGATGGTTCACCTCGATTCCCTTCACTATTCTTCTGTTATTGCTTTTATATAAAGGGGAATAGTTGAATTGAGACAGCACTGGATGATGAAACAAAACTACACATGCACAGAGCAACATTATAACATTGAATTGGTGTCAAAAAAACAACTTAGAGCTTAAATCCTCAGAATTATTTCATGTGATATAATGGAACAGTGTCAGGTCAGTCCATGTCATATATTTTACTTTTATGTATTTCAGTAGATCTGGTGAAAGAGTGTGGGATGATTTGTCAGAGTGACTGAGAGTGAGGGACAGAAAGTGTCAGTGCCTGGAGCCCAGACACCCAGAAAATATCAATCACTCCGACATGAAGAGACAGCCAGCACACACAAACACCCTCACATACAGTAGTTATCACACAGACTCAGATACAACGATATAGAAACACAGAGCTCCTTACAGAAACAAAAGCACACAAAAGATCTTGAGTTTATATAATCTGTGTCTAAACTGAGAAAAATATAAATTATTAGATGTTTTATAAACAGTAAATTGAGGCGTTTTTATAAATGCAAGTCAGCGACGTGTTAAGCCATGCTATGAACTAACTTCAAGGGAAGGGGAAAGCAGCTAGCCCCCATTTAAACAAAAAAGAAGAAGATATAATACAAAATAAAAAAAAACACCTTTCAGGGATCCCCAAAGTATTTTTATCAACACATCCAAGTTTGGTTTAGAATCAGGAAAGTAAATGGAGGTACAGATTTACTGAGGACAGACATGATGTGATGAGCAGTCAATGCTTCCAGCTACTTGTGGGCAGAGATAGGAACACAGGTCACTTATCAAGCAAAAAGGCAAGACAACAAAAGAAAGTTGTCTTTGTCTCTAAAATGAGAGGTGTTTTGTGTTTTTGTATTCATATATTAAACAGTTAATTCGACTGGTTTTTTTCCACTATCATTTTGTATGGACTAAACAAAAATATATTGATAATGAATTAGTCATTTATACAGTGGGGCAAAAAAGTATTTAGTCAGCCACCAATTGTGCAAGTTCTCCCACTTCAAAAGATGAGAGAGGCCTGTAATTTTCATCCTAGGTCTACCTCAACTATGAGAGACAGAATGAGAAAAAAAAAAAACTGAAAATCACATTGTCTGATTTTTAAAGAATTTATTTGCAAATTATAATGGAAAATAAGTATTTGGTTAATAACAAAAGTTCATCTCAATACTTTGTTATATACCCTTTGTTGGCAATGACAGAGGTCAAACGTTTTCTGTAAGTCTTCACAAGGTTTTCACACACTGTTGCTGGTATTTTGGCCCATTCCTCCATGCAGATCTCCTCTAGAGCAGTGATGTTTTGGGGCTGTCGCTGGGCAACACGGACTTTCAACTCCCTCTAAAGATTTTCTATGGGGTTGAGATCTGGAGACTGGCTAGGCCACTCCAGGACCTTGAAATGCTTCTTACGAAGCCACTTCTTTGTTGCCCGGGCGGTGTGTTTGGGATCATTGTCATGCTGAAAGACCCAGCCACGTTTCATCTTCAATGCCCTTGGTGATGGAAGGAGGTTGTCACTCAAAATCTCACGATACATGGCCCCATTCATTTTTCCTTTACACGGATCAGTCGTCCTGGTCCCTTTGCAGAAAAACAGCCCCAAAGCATGATGTTTCCACCCCCATGTTTCACAGTAGGTATGGTGTTCTTTGGATGCAACTCAGCATTCTTTCTCCTCCAAATACGTCTAGTTGAGATTTTAACAAAAAGTTCTATTTTGGTTTCATCTGACCATATGACATTCTCCCAATCCTCTTCTGGATCATCTAAATGCTCTCTAGCAAACTTCAGACGGGCCTGGACGTGTACTGGCTTAAGCAGGGGGACACGTCTGGCACTGCAGGATTTGAGTCCCTGGCGGCGTAGTGTGTTACTGATGGTAGCCTTTGTTGCTTTGGTCCCAGCTCTCTGCAGGTCATTGACTAGATCCCCCCGTGTGGTTCTGGGATCTTTGCTCACCGTTCTTGTGATCATTTTGACCCCACGGGGTGAGATCTTGCGTGGAGCCCCAGATCGAGGGAGATTATCAGTGGTCTTGTATGTCTTCCATTTTCAAATAATTGCTCCCACAGTTGATTTCTTCACACCAACCTGCTTACCTATTGCAGATTCAGTCTTCCCAGCCTGGTGCAGGTCTACAATTGTGTTTCTGGTGTCCTTTGACAGCTCTTTGGTCTTGGCCATAGTGGAGTTTGGAGTGTGACTGTTTGAGGTTGTGGACAGGTGTCTTTTATACTGATAACGAGTTCAAACAGGTGCCATTAATACAGTTAACAAGTGGAGGACAGAGGAGGCTCTTAAAGAAGAAGTTACAGGTCTGTGAGAGACAGAAATCTTGTTTGTTTGTAGGTGACCAAATACTTATTTTCCACCATAATTTGCAAATAAATTCTTTAAAAATCAGACAATGCAATTTTTTTTCCTCATTTTCTCTCTCATAGTTGAGGTACACCTAGGATGAAAATTACAAGCCTCTCATCTTTTTAAGTGGGAGAACTTGCACAATTGGTGGCTTTTTTGTCCCACTGTAGCCACAGCCCTTTAGGTGCTACATACACAAGTACATGTGCTCTTTCTTTCCTTTACATGCACCTTATATAGACCATGTACAGTAGGAGATTTCTCCTAGCTTGTGAACACATTTGAAAACTGCAATATCTAAATAAATCCAGAATTGTGTCAGCTTTTGCATCATACCACAGATAATCACACCACTGTTAGACTGGTAGTGGAAACATGTGAAAGCTTGTTTTTTGCCAACCTCTGTAGACAAAAACCTGTACACACCTCTGTTACGCAAAACAAACCAAAAATAGAAACACAAAGTGCAAAAATCCACCAGCCGGGGCCTTTAGAGGAGCGCCCTCCATCACGAGCCATTGATCCCAGTCCATTTGCTGCTCAGTGAGCAAAGTCGGCGTGCAGCCTGCATCACAGCCTGCATCACAACCTGCATCACAACACATTACACACTGACGGGACACTGCCAGACTAACAGAGAGAGAGCCAGTCAGGCGTTTCACAGTCCAAACAACCCTAAAATCTACTGTACAGTATGCATCTGTTTTGACAAGCAGTAATTGTGCATCAAGCACTCTACAGTATGGGTAAGTAAAACATTCTGCCTGATTGTCTCCACATAGATATTGACTGAAAAATCTGCAGAGGCATCACAGCGTTAGTCACAGCCGCTGAAATCAATACAATTTCTGTAATCTCACTTAGTAAATATGGTTTTATGTCAGTGTTTTCTCCAACATCTCATTGTTCACTTCTCATTAGGTCAACTTACACTGAACAAAAATATAAACGCAACACTTTTGTTTTTGCTCCCATTTTTCATGAGATGAACTGAAAGATCTAAAACATTTTCTATATAACCATTTGTCTCAAATATTGTTCACAAATCTGAAAAAATCTGTGATAGTGAGCACTTCTCCTTTGCCGAGATAATCCATCCCACCTCACAGGTGTGGCATATCAAGATGCTGATTAGACAGCATGATTATTGCACAGGTGTGCCTTAGGCTGGCCACAATAAAAGGCCACTCTGAAACGTGCATTTTTGCTTTATTGGGGGGGTTTGGGGGGGGGGTCCGAAAACCAGTCAGTATCTGGTGTGAGGTTTAGGATTAGGGTTAGGGTTAGGGTTAGGGTAATGTTGTGAATCGAGTGGCCCATGGTGGTGGTTGGGTTATGGTATGGGCAGGCGTATGTTATGGACGACAAACATAGGCCACTCGATTCACAACATTACCCGAACCCTAACCCTAACCCTAAGCCTCACACCAGATACTGACTGGTTTTCGGACCCCCCCAGACCCCCCCAATAAAGCAAAAATGCACGTTTCAGAGTGGCCTTTCATTGTGGCCAGCCTAAGGCACACCTGTGCAATAATTATGCTGTCTAATCAGCGTCTTGATATGCCACACCTGTGAGGTGAGATGGATTATCTCGGCAAAGGAGAAGTGCTCACTATCACAGATTTTTTCAGATTTGTGAACAATATTTGAGAGAAATGGTTATTTTGTGTATATAGAAAATGTTTTAGATCTTTGAGTTAATCTCACGAAAAATGGGAGCAAAAACATAAGTGCTGCGTTTATATTTTTGTTCAGTGTAATAGACCACTTATGGCCGTGCAAAAACGATAATGGGTTTGGGAGTGAGTGGAATTGGCTATAGGTGGGGGTGCTGATGTGTGAAAAATATCTGGGCCAACATAAATCCCCAAACACAGATAAGTGGTGTACACTCAAGATGTTAGGAAAGGTGGTGTAAATGCATGACCAGTATCAGGAGAAGCACTCAAAAACTCGACTCAAAGTGTGACTTCAAATAAAAACAGCCTTTCCTCTTATGACAAGTTGAAGTGATCAGCAACTAGCTTCAAGCAAAGTCTATTTTGTGTAATCATGTGTTACCAACATAACTGAGTCAGTAAAAGATAAAAGCATTCTCTACACATTAGAAGTTACAGGTTGCATCTACTGTACCTTTCTTAGTTTAGCTTAACTTAAAGGGGACCTATCACGCAAAATGCACTTTGTGATGTCTCTTATACATAAATATGTGTCCCCAGTGCGTCGGGGAACTCACGCAGCGTCAGAAAATAAAACCTCTCTCTCTTTACCCAAATCTTTTAAAAACGGGTGTACAACGAGCAGATACAGATTTCCATCCGCTGTGACGCCGGCGGACCCACAGAAAGTTGCTATCAGAAACAATGCCTGACGTGTTTTGGACGTAATCTCATCTTTGTTTACATTAGTAAGCCTCGCTAACACTCAGGGCTAACCTGTACTGGAGAGCACATGTGTTTTAAAAAGCAGGAAATAAAAAAAGAACTCACCTTGTGATAAACCCGCGAGAAAAAGCATTTGAGCTCCATACTGTTTCAGAAATAATCCTTGATGTGGTTTAAACAGGATGGCGTTTTATCACAGCAGAATTTAACTTTATCTCCGGTAGAATTCTGATCAGGCATTAGCTCCGCCTCCTCTTCTTTTTTTTCTTCAAACTAAGGACCCAAGATCCGCGTTTCTCTAACAGGGCTGCAAAAGAGGGGTATGAGCAGTATGAGGCATGGCTACAATGGGTGAAAAAAAAGCCAGGAAATCACATTGTAGGATTTTTAATGAATTAATTGGTAAATTCCTCGGTAAAATAAGTATTTGGTCACCTACAAACAAACAAGATTTCTGGCTCTCACAGACCTGTAACTTCTTCTTTAAGAGCCTCCTCTGTCCTCCACTTGTTAACTGTATTAATGGCACCTGTTTGAACTCGTTATCAGTATAAAAGACACCTGTCCACAACCTCAAACAGTCACCCTCCAAACTCCACTATGGCCAAGACCAAAGAGCTGTCAAAGGACACCAGAAACAAAATTGTAGACCTGCACCAGGCTGGGAAGACTGCATCTGCAATAGGTAAGCAGCTTGGTGTGAAGAAATCAACTGTGGGAGCAATTATTAGAAAATGGAAGACATACAAGACCACTGATAATCTCCCTCGATCTGGGGCTCCACGCAAGATCTCACCCCGTGGGGTCAAAATGATCACAAGAACGGTGAGCAAAAATCCCAGAACCACACGGGGGGACCTAGTCAATGACCTGCAGAGAGCTGGGACCAAAGTAACAAAGGCTACCATCAGTAACACACTACGCCGCCAGGGACTCAAATCCTGCAGTGCCAGACGTGTCCCCCTGCTTAAGCCAGTACATGTCCAGGCCCGTCTGAAGTTTGCTAGAGAGCTTAGATGATCCAGAAGAGGATTTGGAGAATGTCATATGGTCAGATGAAACCAAAATAGAACTTTTTGGTAAAAACTCAACTAGACGTGTTTGGAGGAGAAAGAATGCTGAGTTGCATCCAAAGAACACCATACCAACGAAGGAGTGGCTTCGTAAGAAGCATTTCAAGGTCCTGGAGTGGCCTAGCCAGTCTCCAGATCTCAACCCCATAGAAAATCTTTGGAGGGAGTTGAAAGTCTGTGTTGCCCAGCGACAGCCCCAAAACATCACTGCTCTAGAGGAGATCTGCATGGAGGAATGGGCCAAAATACCAGCAACAGTGTGTGAAAACCTTGTGAAGACTTACAGAAAACGTTTGACCTCTGTCATTGCCAACAAAGGGTATATAACAAGTATTGAGATGAACTTTTGTTATTGACTAAATACTTATTTATTACTTATTTACTTATTTTACATAATTTGCAAATAAATTCTTTAAATATCAGACAATGTAATTTTCTGGATTTTTTCTTTCTCATTTTGTCTCTCATAGTTGAAGTATACCTAGGATGAAAATTACAGGCCTCTCTCATCTTTTTAAGTGGGAGAACTTGCACAATTGGTGGCTGACTAAATACTTGTTTGCGTATGGCCCTACAATATATTTTTCAAATATAGCATGATAGGTCCACTTTAATTCAGCTCATCTTAATTTAGCTCAGTTTAGCATAAAGACCAGAAGCAGGATTAGTCTGGATCTGTCCAAAGGTAATTCATCAATTTAAAAGCACTTTTAAAGCTACTGACTATAACTTTACATGATAAGTTACAGATAGCAGCCGCTTGGCCTAGCTTCTATTATCTTAGCTTAGCGCAGTGTAAAGGCCAAAAGCAGGGCTAGTCTGTCTCTGTCTAGACTAGAGATAATACATCCATTTATAATCACATATAAAGCTCACAGATTATAACTTTATATGTGATTTTTGTAATATGTATATAACTGCAGAAGTGAACAGTGCCATTTGGGAGCAGTGACGTCCTGGAGTTCTGCCATCCCTGTGAGATTGGCAGGCAACTGTCAAAGACTATATGCTAAGCTAAGCTAAAGAGCAACAGTTTAATTTATACTAAACAGATGTGAAGACAGTGTCCAACTTCTCACATGACTTTCAGCAATAAAGGAAAGACAATATTTGTAGATTTTGATTCCAAGTTTTAAAAGATGTCAATAACTTGTTTTTAGAAGGAAGAAACGAACCAAACGACCAGACGTCTATATCACCTGCATTGTAACTGTAGTCTAGACAACTTTTCCCTTACTATATTCCAATGTGTAGATAGGACTTTGTTCTTTTCAACCCAAATGTTGTTAGACCTCAAATATCAAAATCCATGTTTACTGGGTTAGAAATGATAAGGGTAAGATAGAGAAATGAAGGACAGAAAGACAGTCTGATAACCTTGTCTATTATTTCAATATTAAGTAACTCCAGAAATAACTAGTGAGTACATTTGAAACTGAGTCACGTCTCACGCTGGCAGATTTAATAAATATGTAGAGACATCAGTGATCCCCCGCTGATGAAAAACATTTAGAGCTTAGGGATGAGTTGCCTTCCTCAGAATTTTAAATCACACAAATCTTTATTCGAATAATACGTTTTGGACAGTCGGGAACATTGCAGGATGCTCAGTACATATACAAACATCCCTAAATATCCAATCTGTGCTTTTAAATGTGTTGTTAAATTATATCATAGTGTGTTTAGAGAACCAGCTGTCTCTGCTTAGCAATCAGATCTTGATTTTTGAGCAATTGTTTTGTTTCTTTGACTCGCATACGTTTACTATTTGCAATTACAATATTCTATTTGTGAGCGTCGAACTTTGTCAAAGACCTTTTTCTTAACCAAACACATTTCGTCCTGAATGCAGCTTTCCCAATCAACACTTTCTCAAAATGTTTCTCTTGTAAATATATGATGTCCTGAGTTTTTAAAGAAAAATGTTACTGAGGTGTTTTTTCCTTGTATTTCTTTTGTCTTGTAATTGGCAACAGGAGCTTTGGGCACATCTAATCCTCTCTAGGTCAGGTCCCAGATAAAAAAGGGATCAATGCCAAGAAAATCAAAAACATATGTACACTCAGGAATCTAAGCTCCCATGTTGCGTCAACAAATTATGTTCTTCTCTTTCATTTTGTTTTGCCAAAATGTCGCCAATAGAGCCATTTTCCCCAGGGAACTTTAATTGCAGTGTGCAGATAACTAAACACTTTTCAAAGTGTTGATATAAAAACTCTTTTTAGACTAAATCAAATGAGGATAATTCCTCTGGCATTATCCTGGCTTTTGTAGCCCGTTTTCGTATTCACTAATGATGATTGACAGCTAAAGGTTTATCTGAAGGTACGCATACGAAATGCAGCTCTGAAAACTGCAGACAGACCACGAATAATGAGGGAGACGGCTAACCTTTATTATTGGCACAACAAAGGGGGAGAAATAAATAAGGGATTATCCTTTCAATTATTCTACTGTTTCTCTGTAAATCCTTCTGAATAGTGACATATACAAATACAAATAATAGGAACCAATGATTTCTTGTTTTCAATATTTGTGCACAAATGTTTTTCATCTCAAGTCAAGAAAAAGGAGTGTCGCGGCTTCGTATTAGACCACAAATAAGCCGGATCTGAGGTCTCACTGCTGAAGGTAACAAGGCCCTCAGGGGCTTCCCTGTAGACCGAGGGGCTTCAGGACGAGTAATGAAGTCATGGAGGACCACTCATATTGAACCACAAGGTGGTAAACAATGGGATGGTTTCATGAATGGTGACAAGTGAGCCGAGGCTAGGGACAGCTTGTTGACTGTCGAAAAGCAGTCCATATGTGGAGGGATGCTGGGTCAGAAGGTCGTGTTCAGATATGGACAGATGAAATATGGATAAGAGTAGAGGTTTAAAAAGGTCAACCAATTAGGAACTATATAAATGTATGTAGTTAGTGTTTTTTTGTAAATTATATCGAAGATGTCTTGCAGAATTATCTGTGATTGAGAAACTAAAATGGCCCTTTAAAAAAGGGCTTAACAATCATAAAACAAACCCTTATACAGTACCGACAAATATGCTAACAATTGAAGTGCATGACTGTTAGAAAAATGCAACACAAATGATAAATACTAACCTCAAAAACCGAAAAGATATCCTAAACCATTTGATTCTTTCACATTGTACATTTCTCATGATAAGAGACACTTCCTAGTTAACAACATATAAAGTCGAGCGAGATACTAAAGCGTTTTAAGTTCCCTGTAAGCTAATGAGAACAGTAATGAGGTTCATTAATCAGAGTGGTAGTGTTATCTAAAAATCATTGGACATCATCTGGTCAATCCCATTTGTCTTGTATCCATGGTAATGGTATTAAACAGTTGAATGCAGGTAAATGGTTAAATGCTTCTGATACGCTAGCGAAAAAGTTGCTCACCCATGAGAACTTTGCAAAGTGCTGAAACAGTATAAAGTTCAGCATAAAGAGCAATATGTTCCTCCTTTGAATTCTAACATTCCATGACATTCATCAAAAGTAATGAATGCTCCACTTAAACATTTTAATAACAAACACCAAATGAGGCAATTAGTGCAGAGTGGGTCATCACGCTGAGCTAATAGGAATAACAACTTTTAAGAGGCCAATATTTTGTCTCTGTGGTTTTCTGGAAACAATGTGAAACTATCTTGCTGGCGATCATCTCTGTAATACATCTCCGGAGGATTCACTGGTTATTGATCAACTGAAATGACTTCTTCTCTTGTCAAGGAATCAATATCAAATCTCCCTTATCAATGTTTACTTGTAAGTATCCTTTTAAAGCGTTATAGTTCAACGTGCAGCCCCTCCCACTTCCCTGTCCATTTCCATTTAAAAAGAAACAATACTATTTTGGCCACAGGCACATCTGAATTAAGATGATAGATTTAACTACACACAGTCTCTTAAAGCGGCTCCATTATGCTGTTTAGGCTTTTTCCTTTCCGTTGAGTGTTATATAGGTTTTTGTGCATGCTAATGGACTAAAACCCCCTGCCTGAAACACCCCCATTGGACTCCTTTGTTTACTACTGTAACATCATGACAGCACTATGTAAAACTCGTCCTTCTATTGGCTAGCGATCCAACACATTGTACGTGATAGGCTAAAGAGCGGGACTTCTCTAAGTGGTTGACATATCAGAGCCGGCCAGCTAACCTATCAGAGCAGACTGGGCTCTGGTTTCAGACAGAGGGTGAAAAGAGGTGCTGCAGCACAGGCAGTATGAGTAAAATAACAGCTTTTTGAACATTAAAGCATGGAAACATGTCACTAAATACAAATATGAACTGTTCCTCTAAAAGCAAGAAGTTAATGACCTAGTGTGTGTGACTGTAAAGAGTTGCTGCTCTTTGACAAGTCCTTGGTGGTCCGTCAGCAGCTCCCAGTCTGCCCTGTGCAGGGCGCTGGCATCAGATGACACCTGCAGCAGACATTGATTGAGCTCCCGGTTTCATCTGACTTTAGCTCGGTGAGGAGGAGAGGTCGCTCTGACTCCAGTTAGACGTCTACATGTGAGAGGATCTAACATCTGAGGGCATTATTCACACTGAACTCCATGAAGTGGCTTTTTAGCTGCGGTGACTTGGATCTGCAGGTGAGACAGGTACAGACTGAACTCAGGGGATAATCACAGCACGGCCCGATTTTCCCCACTGTCAGCAATTATATATCAAGAAGACCAATCCATCAAGCCTGGCACCTGCCTGATTCATCTCTCCCCATGCTACCCGTCTGACGGCAACACTTTTACTCCTGCATAAATTACAAGTGCAGAGATTAGAAAATTATAATAAAAATAGGAGTGATTGCCTCCTTTATAGGCTTTTCACAGTGGGAACGATTTGGTATTGGGTTCATAAATGAATGAACGAGGAAGAGATTCACCGGCAGGATGATTACAACAGGCGATAATTATGGAAATGGCGTGTGAATCACTATACACACCCAAAGCCCCCTGGTGATTTACGCAGCACGTAAAAAAGATGAAACTGATATTAATGATGTATGGCTGAGCTCTAGTGTAATGTTTTGAAATGCATCGCTGGTAATGTTTATTTGTATTTTCCAGAAGGTAAATCTGCATTACATTTAAACACGTGCCAATTGATGTGCTTTACTACTCAAGAATGCACACATAATGTATATCCACAGGCACTCACACACATGCAAATACACTTATGTATTTATGGACACATACTGTGCAATAATCTGCAAATATGTACCAGTGAAAAAGCACCAGCTGATACAAAAGCAACAACAATAGACGGTAAGGTCACAGCAAAGCCTTCAGACCAGATTCTCATTTGCACACATTTCTAAAAGATCTCTTGTGATGGTGGATGTAAATGTCAGTCCTAATCCCCCCCACAGGTGTTCCACTTGAGATCTTAAAACTGTGAAGGTCATAGAATATGATTCAGTCAATTCAACACTATTATTATCTTCATGATATTGTTTTATGGATGCCCCTATCTCAGTAAGTAACTACTCCCATCACAGTATTAAAGTTAATCGCTCAGAATATCTTCGTATTGATTTTCAGCAGACCTTTCCTCTAAAGCTGCTTTCAGACGACAGCAACTACATCAGCAAATGCAGCTGGCTTACTTATTTTAAAGTGGCATCCAGCAAGGCACTGCTTTGGCCAATCAAATACGAATAATAAGATCAACACTGTATTTCTTGTTTTTCAAATCTTCATGGATTGCATTTGCCTGACTGGTACCTGGAAGAACACATCCCCTCTTGAATTTTTGTAATAATGTGATTTTCAAATGGATGATGTTGATGGCAAAAACCCACCACCAGAATTTCCCCTTTGGGACAAAATAAAGGTTCTTCTTCTTCTTCTTCTTCCTTAGGGTGTTGCAGTGATGACGTATTTTTGTAGGCGAACCTGGAGGTTAGCATCGCAAAAGCTCCGTCAACAAAAATCAATGGATTTTCCAATTGGATTTTAGAATATTGCAAGAAACAAGGGTTAGGGATAGTGGTAATATAAACAACTAAATTACAGTCGCATGACTTCATGTCACCACCGCTAAGCTAAAGGCAGTTCGTGTTTTATAGTCTAATTTAGTAACTTGTAAGCAACCATAATGTTGGTAGCTTTGGACATTCACCAGAGGGGTATTACGCTGATGTATTTTATGTTTAAGACCAACACGTTACAGTCTCTCCAGCTTGTGTTAATCACAGATCTTATTTTAGGCTACTAACTAAAAAAACTGAAAAACTTTGAGACAAGTTGAGACTCATTCCTGCACCAAATGTTCCCGAAACCAATGCACATCTTAGTGCCACTTTTTTCCACAGCAACAGTGAATTTTTAAATGTGCTTTTGTCTTCGTAACAAGGGCTTTGTACACGGCAAGAGTCCTTCTCACAACAGGGGTCCATGGACTATGTTTTAATTCTAATCATAGACTGCCATTTCATTTTAATTGAAGTTCTGTCTTCATTAACGTCAATTTTAGCTGACACAGAAGCCGTGGTAAGGCATTATTTATCACATAGAGCAAAGCAATATGGAATTGACAAAGCTGTTAGTGTATCTGTTTGTTGAATTACAATAACCCAACTGTATTGATATCCTTAGCACTGGTCGCAAGTTTTTTCACAAAAGCACAAGGGCTCGACTCATTTTCCAATCGATACAACAACAGTCAATAAACATTACACAAGAACTTTTGAGTTGCAGGAACATTTGGAAATGTGGGCAGCAATTCAGAGGTGTGAAACCAGGCCAGTGTGATCACATGCTGCATTGAGTTGCTCTTGTTTTTCTTTACACTGTATATCCAATTGATTTAGAAAAGGTCGCTTCAGCCGCTGTTTCTCTCTTACCATCAAAGACCGCCTCTCTTTTTAAAAAGGACATATAATGCACATTTTCTCATCTTTGGGATTTAGCCTTTGCAGTCCACACACGACAAGGAAGTGCAAATCCATAAGAGCATAATAAGGCCCTTTGAAATGAAGGTCATCTGGTCCTGCTCAGCAGAGCCTGATTATTACAGTAGCAGAGAAGTCATTGCTTATTTGTATCGTGCAGTACATTCTCCTCTCACTTGTCACCTGTCTGTTTGGGAAAGAAATCTCTCTTCATATTTCCGACTTTCTTTTGTCCATTTTCAACTTCATTAACCGTTGTGATGGTCGACTGAAATCTCTCCAGTACAGAAGCAAATACTCCTTCAACAGAAGCAATAACGAACTCCCCAAAAGAGGAGTTGCAAGCTTTCACTTGACGGCGGAAAAATAATCTCACATCGTGTGCTCTTGCTCTTTCTGCGGTTGCCATGTCAACGAGTTTAGCGAGGCAGATCGGGGTGAAGGATTGAGCTTTCCTTCCTTTTTGCCGGAGAACGGACTTCCCTGACAGCCCGAATTCTGCTTGAAGAAGACGAGGAGACACCTATCTATCCATCCAGCTGATAGCTGATATCTTTTCACTGGTCGGAGAATCACAGCGTTTGACAGTTAAAAGAGTAACAGCCGTGTGTTATCTGTGGCCAGTGCGTGTAACTTAATTTCCTGCCATGTTCAGATCAGCATGTCAGTGTGTAAGGGAGCAGAGAGCGCAGCAGAGTGGGTTCATTAAAGGTCAGTCAATCCTTCCAGGTAATAGGCTTCAATATGCATCTCACCACTGCAGGCAGCTGCCGGCTCAACAGAAGTTTCCCTACAGGTTTTCAGGTGATCTCAAAGAAGAACTGCTCTGATGTCACATGTCAGAGTGAGTTAGGCTATTTTTAGCATACACCAATTCAGCGTCAATCAAATGGATGTCATGATAAGCATGCATTATATATTTACATTCTGTGGTGGACCAGACTTTATCAGGTGGATAAGGCACTTAAGGCAGTGACTGATTACCAACTTAAATGCACTTTCAATAAAAAAAAGAGTGTCCTTTTTGGCTCATTGTACAAGTTTAAATGTACAATATTCAAATAACAAGCTACCATATATGCCAAAAAGTACCCTCTATGTGTCTCTGAATCGGCAGGCACATATATAATGTAGCCCAGGATCCACCGATACATAATGGACTACCTCTGTTTATAGACGGACAACATTCATTTCTTATTTCATAGCTTCTCATTATTATTATTATTATTATTATTATTATTATTATTATCTTTGATCTTATTTTTGATTTGATTAATGTGTGTGAATCTGTGCTATCCTGTTTTTCAACCTTACCCTGTTGCTGTTTGAACTACTGAATTTACCCACAGGGATTAATAAAGGTCCATCTTATCTTATCTCATCTTAAAATCAGAGACTGCAGGCTTGTCAGGGTTTGTAACCTTTTTGACAAATAACCACATTGTTTGACTAATGAGATTTGCATCCTAAGGGTTTTGAGTCAGGTTGATGATGTGAATGCCACTTCTCACCCACAGTAACATGAGCTAAACATGTAGCAGGAGAAAAAGGAGCAGATGTGCAGAGTGAATAACTATTCAAACATCTGTAGGTGTGCCCTTTGCTTTGCCTGCAGCGTCTCAGTGACAACATTTGTGCTTGTAGAGCCACTTTGCTCTAAGACTTTGTGGTGAAAACATTGCAATGAAAGCAGGACAATTATACAGCTCCCTTTACATCTATTATTCAGCGTGCCAAGGTGCCCAATGCTCTCCCTCCGCCATGTTGAGCATTCTGTTACCAGTGACGCCATGACTTTCTAAAGCTGCTGAGTGGAGGGTGGCAATGTGATTAAAGGGAATAAGACTATGAGACTGTGACTAATGGTAATGCAACCTGCAGAGGACAGAGCGGTGACTGCACAAACAGTCAGGAGATTCCAGCCAGTCATGCACTTACAGTATCACAAAGGAGGCCGACAAAGTTACAAAAGTACGAATAACACAGGGTCACTGCAACTAATCCCTGAGCGAGCTGGAAATATGTGGGGGGATCAAGTAAACAAATAGCTCTCCGCCTGACCTCTGAAGCTACTGCTGAGATGCCCATCAACGATGTGGGAAACTGCATTTAAATACAGCAGAGCCGCTGAGTTTCCAACAACTGCAGTTCGGTAGTGGGCAGCTTCCGGGGGTAAATGTGAGGAAGTGCATGAATATAAAGCAAAGCACTGCTGGAAAATGTGTTCAGAGAAAGCTTTCCGAAAAGTTTAAAAAGACCAGAAACAAAAGCAGCAGTCAAGAGTACCAAACCACCAGACTTTACAGATATGTTTGTGGAAAACACATTCACCAGTGCAATTGTCAATACAAATGATATCTTCTCAGTATGACATAAACATGTAAATGAAAAGTAAACGGGAAACAAATGATGAATTTCAGTGAGTTTAACTAATTTAAATGCTATAAATCAGTTATAAATGTAGCGACCTTTACGTTTAATTACCTTAATTTGAGTGTTTAGAGGTAAGAGGATTAGAGTTATTACCCCATTTCAATGAACATGCATGCTGTAGTTTGTTTGACTCAAGTCTACATAGCTGCTTATTAAATTACTTATACTTTGTTTGAAAACAGATATCTTTGTGAGTCATTTTTTAAAGGCCCCATGACATGGCCATTTCTACTGATCATAATTCCATTGTTGAGGTCTACTAGAATATATTTACATGGTTCAATTTTCCAAACTCACATTGGTTTCTCATACAGCATCTCTGTATAGTATGTGTATTCACTCTCTGTCCTCAACGGCTTGTTGGAGCTCCCCCCCACCTCCCTTTGAGCCCACTGTGCTCTGATTGGTCAGCTCGCCCACTCTGTTCTAATGAGTCCACCACCGTTACAGCGGAACATCAGTGATTATGTGTTACAATGGCATTTGTTAGCAACCAGAAAATGACACCAGTAATGACAAACAGATGAGAATGCTGCGTGGGGTCTGGGCGCCGTGTTGGCGGGATGTTGCGGGGCTCGCTTCTCCGCCCTTTGAGGCTCGAGGAGCGGACAGTCTGAGCTCTATTACTGGTGTCGTTTCCTGGTTGCTGCGTGGGGTCTGCGATTAGGAACTCAGCATGAGCACACACACACACTCACAGCCAGGCTGTTCGCCACACTGTTCGCCACACTGTTCGCCACACTGTTCGCCACACTGTCACAGCCTGAGAAAAGATAAGGCTGAGTGAGTGTGTGTGTGTGAGGAGCTCCACTGATTGGTCACGTCACCATACTCAGGAAGAAAAAAATGGAAAAAGAAAAATGTCCAACGAGGCGTTCTGGGGCAGCATAGAAAGGTCTTTTCTGTGTTAGAGTTTGACTTGCTACAGGGTGAACTTTGAGGATTTGTGACTCTGCAGACCGTTTAGAAAAAGCTACATAACACACAAGGGGACGGGTGATAACCGGAAAAGCATGACATGGGACCTTTAAGATTTAAAAATGTAGTAGGAAGCCAGGAGATGTGAGTCAACTATGCACTGCTGGTTTTTTAGTCTTTTTATTTAAAAATATTGAATTATACCACAAGCTTTATCCTTTAGATGTTCCTTCTTTCATCATCTTGATCAAATTTTGCAGGACATCACCCAGTTTAAATTCATGCGCTGTGCACATTTGGATAAAAATTAAACCCCAAGTCCACAGATTCAAGGCATTAAAACAGTGTGAAGTTCTGTAAAGACATTATCTAAATATTAGCTTATCACTCTATCGACCGACACTAGTTGGACGATGTTATCAAGAACATGAATAACCCCGCTCTCAGTTTGGAGTAAAACAGAAAGTTAATAAATGGTAATGTGGTGCGGCCGCCTTCACCAAACATTTATACGTTTTTCTGATTATGACCAACCACAAAAGGGACAGAAACCCGACCTCGGAGGAGAAAGAGGTGAAGTAATGGATCTGATTTCAGGACAGAACATCTGAAGAAGAATTGGCCTACATGATGCTCACAGACTGATCCTGACACTGATGAGTCAGAGGGTGAATGAGAAAGGAGAGGCTGGGCAGATATAATGAGGGAATGCCTCGGGAAACCGGTGGGAGGAATAGTGAGAGGGCATTACAGAGATGGAGACATAGAGGATTGTGTGGAGGAGAGACAGCGACATAAAGAGAAAGATGGCGCTTTATGGATTAGTGGACTAATCGGCTGCTGCCGTCAGACAGCACGAGAGGCCACACACAGAACAGCCTCCCACAGGACGCCAACACACAGCTCTCCTCTCTTTCCACTCCTTCAATTGTTTCTGGAGAGAGAGAGAAATGTACACTATGTGTTTTTCTCTCCCTCTCCGGTGCTTGCTTTCAAAACTAATCAGGGCATCTCAGCGGAGAAGCCAGAGGGGGGAGCGACACCCGGAGCTGCTTCCTCACATCCTCACATCCTTCCTTCCCTCCTTCGCTTCTCCTCTTTCTTTTTTATTCTCATTCACTTTTCCTCCCCTGCAGCTCCATCATCTTACCCCCTTCTTCCCAGTTTCTCCCGGCATCATTTTCATCAACACTCCTTTTCCTCTCCTCTCTTTCCTCCCCCTCAGGCCTCTGTGGGGGGGGGGGGGGAGGTCAGGAGGACTTCCAATCCACTCAGTGAAACCCAAACTCGTCCGGGGGATTGTGTGGAAGCGGCTCCAGGCTCCAGGAGAGTCTTCACTGGAGCTCGTTCAGCATCAGGCAGGGTTTTAAGTCAGACAAATACTAAAATCCTTTCTTTTCACGCTCCCTTCTTTCTTTCCTTTGCTCTATCCCCCTCCCTTTTTTCGTCTCCTGCTGAGTCTGGTAAGTCTCTTCCGTTTAGGATACACGGCCATCTCGCTACGTTCCCGGGGCAAAAATCGCCCGCTTCCTTCCGCCCGGCTGCTTGCATCACTGGCACCGCAGAACACTTTTGAGTCCAGGTAATTCCCTGCGATCTGGAGGCTGTCAAGTGAGCCTCGTTTTTTCTTATATCCCAGCCCCCTTCTCGTCCTTCGTCCCCTCACTTTGCTCTTCGCACAGCACAAACACACCCAGTAGTTGCATTTGCAGCTGATTCTTCAATTGTGTTTTCCTTTGCAAGCTAAATAAGATTATCACTTCTACCGCAGTTTGATCGTTTCCTGTTGTAAGAAGCTACATGTAATGATGTCGTTCCACTTCAGTAGTAGTAGAATAAGGATAATCTGATTAACCTCCACATAAAGGTGTCCAGAGTGTCAATAATCAATATTCGTTAGAGAGAAAGCAATTACTTTTAGGGAGTTATTTGAAGTACACTTAAAAAGGGAGTTTATTAAAGGGGCCCTATTATGCTTTTGGGGGTTTTCCCTTTCCTGTAGTGTGCTATATAAGTTTTACTGCATGTAAATGGTCTGCAAAGGCTAAAATCCCAAAGTCGAGAGGGAGTTTCTCTCCAACACATCCCCCTGGGCTCTGGTTTCAGACAGAGGGTGAAACGAGGTGCTGCAGCACAGGCAGTATGTGAAAAATAAAGACCTTTCTGAACATAAAAGCATGGAGACATGTCACAGCAGAGGCACAACATAGAAAATATGACCCTGAAAATACATAATGTTATTTTCAAAAAACTAATACTCAACCTCCACTGAATCGCTAACACACCTTTTCATATGCCATCTCAGAGCTTTGCTTGCAGCTCAGTGTGCGGTGAGGATCAGCTGTCTGCACTTTCCCATGGCTGTGTGGATTTAACCTGCCTCACCTGTGTGATCCAAGTCTCCGATTAAATCATTTTCACACCTTTCTCTTCTGTATCACGGAAAACACTAACAGCAGGGGTCCATGATTGCTTTCCTCTCAACCAATGTCTAATGTGTTGTTTTTCACCCTATAGAAACTGGTCATGGAGTTCAGAGAAGGAATCATCTCTCGCAGCCAATTATATTGTGTGGCAAATTACAAGAAGTGAGGATCACACTGAGGAGGGCTTGAATACTCTGGAAATATTAGTATAATTCATACTTTGAGCCAGAGCTGTGCTTTCTGTAACCTTTTCAGATGCCGGTGTGAGTGTCAAGATGAAGAATGCAATAAGTAGCCGTGTCAGATAAAGTGGGAAGATTATAGGATTCAGACACAAGAGTTTCAGTTTGATAAAAAAAGGCTTTTCAGATAATAATAACTGTTATTGCCTAAGTGCATGTTCCAGTCGTCCTTTTCATCTGCTCTGCGATCAAACTACTCAACAGACGTTTCTCTAACACATCATCACTGGTGAACGAACATTGTGTCAGGTTAATACTAATGATTTATTCATTTAGGAAAACAAAGAACATGACAAAAAACTCCACTGAAGGAGAAAAAGACAGCTTCAAATGAGAGCAGTTTCTTCAAATACCTTCTGCGAACCTTAGGTTTATTCAGTGCCAGCATGACTTTGTATTGACTTTGTTTGACGAATGTTATCTCGGTTAAACAGTGTGTGGTTCTGGTTCCTGGCTTAAAGACACCTCGGCAGGACATCTCTCAAATGATCGATTCACACGCCGCACTTTTAGTCGATTCTGGATCCGGCGACCCTCTGGTTCCAAAGCCAAGTCGCTACAGAATGAGCTACTGCCACCCCGATGTGATGCATTTATTGCTGCTAACCCTAGGTTGATGCTAAATGCTTACAGTTTAACTGAAATTAATTTAGGCATCCATCTTTATATTCCCAACGTGTACAGAAGAGGTGCTCTTGGGGCTATCTGTTTCGAACACGAACACTTACAACAGCACTAAGTTAAAGATAAACTCTTAAATTCAACTTTTTTTTATTGCACCGTAAAGTATATTGACTTTGCTGTAGATGTATAAAGATAAGCAGCGGAGCAGGATCAGGGCCGCAAGTCTTTTTACAGTCACTAGGTGTTTCTCAATGTCGAGGAAAGCTGCTCCAGAGCCACTCGAGTCCCGCCGAAGGACTGTTCCAATGTCCAGGATACTTGGAATTCTACCGAGGCCGGCGTACTTCGTTGCGGGAAATTTCGAGGCTGCACATGTGTAGACTCTACGGTCTTAAAATCCCCACAATGCTTTGCGCACGGACCAATTTCTAAATCTTTGGCGGAAATCGCGCTCCATTTAAGGCGGGGCCTCGCATTTGACGCACACCTGCACATCTGTTAGCCTGTTCCACAATTCTTCATTTTCTGAGGATAGGAAGGATTCTTGCCTCGCTTCTGAAGCAACTGACTCGGAGGTACATGTGCTACCAAGCAAGCCTCCTCGACATTGAAAAACACCCCCAGTATACAAAAAAGTCACTATGAAGTAACAACCCTCCACAAAGTGACGAATATTTGGTTTAACGCAGAAAGGATGCGGTAATCCAACATGACTACCTGCTATAGTATTCCATGTTATAGAGCAGAACAGTTGTGTGCATGCATTCTGCTGCATGAGCAAAAGGGCTGACAAGTGCTTCTACGTGCCTTTGGCTTTTTTTGTTGCTGATTTGACAGCATTGCAAATAGAAATAAAATGTCCCTTCAAATAACATCAATGCTGCTGCTTTATGAATGTTTTAGAGACACTTTACTTCCTGTATGTACTCTAAATACTGTAGAAGGTTAATTCAATTATTAATTCAACTCGAGTATTTTTCTAGAATGAGGTCTCTTCGTACTCATATTAAAAGATGGTACATGAACAATTCATTTTTTAAGTATTCAAGTGGCTGAGGGTGAAATTTGAAGTACAATTTGAAGGAAACGGTAACTTTGGTTTCAATTGTCCTCTTAATTGTTTTTCTTTCTTTCTAAGTAAAGTATGTGATTTTTTGTAAAGTAATATTTAGTTATATATTAGAAGGTATACAATTTGTTTCAGTGTTTACAGCTATTATATTCAGTTAGAATTTTAATGTGTTATCAGAACAGATAGAAGCATTTTTTGTATGCATGACTGCAAACAGTATACATTTTAAATATTACCAATACTGGGTCAAAGGTGTTTTATAATCCCTTGTACAGTGAGATCATGCATGCTGAGGGT
>NC_136905.1:75444744-75728256 GCF_949606895.1 Notothenia rossii | reverse complement strand
CGGTTTTCGGTATTTTATAATACCATCCTGTCACAAGCGAAAGCTAAGCAAAGAGGAAAAATCAAATGCAAGCTCCTTTTGTTGAAATGATGATGGACAAATATGTCCCCCTACCTGCAGACATGTTGTTTAGATTCTGTCTCTGTGTTTATGGTAGCTTCAATTCTCTTAAAAAGCACAATTAAGACATGCATGATTTATTGGACATCGAAGCCAACAGCATCACGTTTTACAGATGAGTTTAGGGATAAATCAATTTCCTTAAAGGCACCTGTGCCATTACATAATGTTTCTGTGGTCTCATCTCATTTTCATGGTTTGATACATTTCCGTCAGAGAAGGGGGTGAGATCAACAAAGAGTTTAAACGGACAGAGAACCTGGTGTTCAGCATTTGACCCGGACTTCGTATTTGGTCTTCATCATTCACTCTCTGTCCTCTTATTTCACTTCCTCTCTATCCATCTTGTTTTTCCTGCCGTAAGATCTTTGAGTTTGCCGATCTGAAGCTATACCGTATGATGTCATGCAAATATGAAAAGGAAAATATTTGATATTTCACCTTACAACTGAAATGTTTATAATCTCTCTCTACAAACACGAGGCCTCGCTGGCTAAAATGGACGTCTAGAGAAGAAATAAATCTTCTGAGAAGAGATAAGGGAAAGTGACAGGTTGTCTGTACGCCTAATCAATCAATGACAGTAAAGTGCAGAGTCAGAAGGATCCTGACAGCAGTCGACTGGGTGACAGTCTGAACAATAGACTCTACCTTTATTCACTGAAGGTTAAGGTTTCCTTTTTTCCTCTGCCTTTGATAGAAAGAGAGACTAAGATCCAGGACTTCCATCAATCAAAGCAAACTGCATTATGGGACAGCTTGTTTTGACATTGTATATATTTTCTGATAAAATGTTCATTCAATGCAGTTTTTAAAGATGATGCTTCCCTTAAAAACTAAACAAGCATCTTATTGCATCTATAGAATGTTTCCAGTTCGACAAACAAGTCAACTTATTATTTGTTCCACTTCCACTGATGTTTATCAACCTTTAACACGTCATTGCTTCACCTTCAGCTGTGAATTAGATCTTTAGTCCAGCGCGAGGACTCCTCCAAACAACCATTTGACAATTTATTTAATGAGAAAACTGCTGCAAGGCATCTGGACAAAGGTCGACTCATCACCAACTTATTAAAGTTACAAAACATCATGAGTTATTTTAAAAACCCTTTACAAAAGACCCAATATTTTTTATTGGACATGTCTTACTTAGTTTTGCTGACACTAATTAAAAAAGAAAGAAGCCCATGACCCATTCTAAAATGGAAAACTATATGATTACTTCACTGATTAAGCAATGTAGACTTATGAAGTACATTGTTGGACTTACAATAGATTATATAAAACAAAAAAGGTGCAACAGAGGCCACATCCAACCAAACCCAACTCTTTATAAAGAGTTCAAAATACAACAGCCTAGAATCTTCTTAACGGCCTGGTATTAATATAGCCTTCAATAAATTGGAGACTTAATGGAACATGAGAAACTCGTAATGAATTACTAGTGTTTATGAAAGCAGCCAGCATTTTCCAAACCAATTAAAATGCAATAAAAAGAAAGTGTCACGCTGGAGGAGGATGAACATCAGCCTAGTTGATGTTGACAAACCTAAAAAAAGTTCTTATTAATGGCGTGTAACAGATCTGAAGAGCAGCAGTACATGATTTATGAACCATAAAACAACAGTTGTACTATTTCAAACTTAAAAACACTTTTTAGATAGGGACTTGATAGAAAGTGGTGAACATTATCTGTGGCAGCAAGACAATGTTGTAAAATACACATATTGTCACACTCGTGGAAAAATCGAGAAGGCAAAATGAATGACTGTGCTTTCTGTCTGCCTCACTATAACCTCTCTGTAGCTGAAATCATAACAACAAAAAAACTACCCACACAGGCGTTGTGATGTTCTGCCACGCCAAGAAGACTATCAGTCACAGCCAGGCAGAACTGACACAGAGGAGCGTGTCATGTCTCTGTATTGTTTACTACAGAGCCGAGGATGTTTACTGTCCAGTTGCCAGGAACAAACAATATGGAAGACAGCCCGGCGAGAAATCTCTCTTGGCCCAGATACTAAACTCCGGGGCAGAAACAGATCGGACCGAGACAAAAGCCGATTAAAAAAACTGTTATTCTGGAATGAAATTCTGCCATTTAAAAAAAAGCCTTCTTTCATCATGTGTCTGGTATTGAAAAAGGCTTCAAGGTGCATTACAAATTACGAAGATATAACAATTTCCCACAGTCAGTATCGGCTTGGATTTGAATAGTCCAAGTCTGAAGAAACACTAGGGTTTCCTGCCAAATAAATATGTAAAAACACTTCAACACTTTACAAATAACAATTGGCTGCTTTCCTTTGGTTTTTGGCCTCAAAAATGTATATGTTGTTTTCTGTAGGCCTATATAACTGGAACAAAGTGTACACAATTCAATGGACTTCCAGCAGCTCCAGTTGAGTCTGTTATTAACTCTACTTTCTGAACACATTTCACACAGCTTCCATGCTGCACATGAACCACACTGAGCCCTTTGCATGCACTGACAAATTCAGTGTTTAGCATGGATGCAAAACTGTACAATATGTAGATATTTAATCAAGATAGGGGCTACTTCGCCTCCATGCAGGTACTCCTAACTGCCATCTATAGGTAATAGCTACACTGATTATGGGTAATTCCAGCCAACACGTTCTCACTCCCAACCCGTCACATGTTGACGGTCAGTCAGGGCCCCTCCCCGTCACTCTATTACGCACAGGGTACCCCTTGAGAGTCAGTTTTCAAAGGGCAGGGCGTCCCATAGACCTTCATAGACCTCCCATAGCGTTGATAATAGACGTCATGAGAACGCTCCCCGGCAAATGCTCAACCCAGTCTCATGGCATTTCGTGTTCACCAACACGATTTTTAATCTATTGATTCGTGTTCACCAAAACGATTTTCCCCTTTTTTTCGTGTTGCACAGCACGATTTTAAAAGCAATGTATTTCTATTGGTAGTCTCACGGCATTACGTGTTATAGGAAGACCGGAAGCTGTGTGGTTCATAAAAACATGTTCTTACTCAATATCAAGCCACAATTATTGCTTTTATTTTAAATCATATAATTTCGGACTTTTGTTGCCGTCTGTGAGGAAAATAAATGGGGCTCAGAATACTGAAATCTGTATTTTTTAAATCTTTTTTTCCTTCTAATTTGTTATTCTTTTCAAAATAACACACTGTTATTTACTCACCAATAACACACAATTATCCTTGTTTTTATTTATTTGTTTAATTCCATAATCTCGGGCTTTTTTGGCGTCCGTCAGGAACTGAATTTCAAAATAAAAATAACCGGAAACAGATGTAGGCATTTCGAGCGATTACCCAAGATCCTCAGCTATGGTTTAAGCTCGCTGATTGGATGTTTTAGCCGCAATGCATGCTGGGATTTGGTGTTTATATTATATGAAATCGGAAAAACATTTTAAAATAATAAAATAATACTTAATTCCGAGTGTTCTTGCTTTTGTCTTTGAAAGTCATCACATAACGGCATTGTAATACACGGTTCGGCTGCATTACATATTACAGATCTGCCGTAGTTCGCTATTTACAGAGCCCTGATGAGAAGACTTCTAGACAAACAGGAATAAGTGCCGCCAAAACTGAATATGTAGGATCATAAATATATCAATTAAACAACATCTTCAATTTCTCTTCACAATATAAGTCTCCTCGCAGTATCAACACTAATTTGGCTGACTTTTATATTTGATCCAATCGGTATATTGGTATATTTACATACGGTGCACAGCTGATAAGGGAGGGACACCTGGTGGTTATAGCACGTTATTGAAATGTATTATTTTTATTATTAGATATTAATAGGAGACACAGAAAGACAAACTAATAAGGCTTTATTTAAACATTAAAGAATACTTTAGGTTAAGGTCTTATTTTGAATAAGAAAAAAGCTTTGGGGGTATAAATATTAAGCCTGACAAAGTACTGATATGTTGCTTTCCTGCTATGTTAACTACGGAGCGAGAAAAATAAATAAAACGTGGCCAAGCTTTATTAACTTGTGCGCACGAGATGTAAAGCGTGGCCACGTTTTAAATACAACGAGGCCACGCTTTATTAACTCGTTAAAAGCGTTACATGGCCTGTACTACGAAGCACGATTTGCTATTTACACTATTCATTCATGAAGTATGACGCTGCGCTGTCAGCACGCGTCTCCATGTTTGTGATTGGTCAAATGTTGCTAACCCCGTCCCTTTCACGTGAACACGCTCTCAGCCGGACAGAGAAACCCTGGTTGATTTACTGAGTTGATAACCAGCTTCGTAGGACCGCTTAGCGACATTGCGTTTGTTAGGGTTAGTGTGAGACTGACCGTTGAGCGGCCCGACCAAGCAAGGAGGCAGAGGCAGAACGTCCAAAAATATAACCCGGTGTGGGCATTTATTAAAACATGAACATATGACACACAGCCTCAATCCTGCTGCTGCTGTTCACGTGAGCCCAGCCTGCAGCCACCAGGATCTCACACACACTACCACTCTCAAGACACAGCACCTAAATACACACACAGACTAACAAGACACAGGTGATGGGGGAGCAATTAGACACAGGTGAGGGGAGGAGCAAATACAGCGCACCAGGTGAACACAATTGGATAATCAGCAGGAGGGAACACAGAGACGACCGGAAACAACAGACAAGATGAGGGTGAACACTTATATAATTAATGCCATTTAATAAATAGCAGTAACGGCGTCTCGTCGGCAAAGGTCACGCTCACCTGACATAATAACGTTACTTACCGTTTAAATTGACCAAATACAGTTGCAAGAAAAAGTATGTGAACCCTTTGGAATTACCTGGATTTCTGCATAAATTGATCATAAAATGGAGGAAGCCACTGCTGTCCAGAAAAAACATTGCGGCACGTTAGAAGTTTGCAAAAGAGCACCTGGATGTTCTACAGCACTACTGGCAAAATATTCTGTGGACAGATGAAACCAAAGTTGAGTTGTTTGGAAGGAACACACAACGCTACAGTATGTGTGGAGAAAAAAAGGCACAGCACACCAACATCAAAACCTCATCCCAACTGTGAAGTATGGTGGAGGGAGCATCATGGTTTGGGGCTGCTTTGCTGCCTCAGGGCCTGGACAGATTGCCATCATCGACGGAAAAATGAATTCTCAAGTTTATCAAGACATTTTGCTGGAGAACTTAAGGCCATCTGTCCACCAATTGAAGCTCAACAGAAGATGGGTGATGCAACAGGACAACGACCCAAAGCACAGAAGTAAATCAACAACAGAATGGCTTCAACAGAAGAAAATAGGCCTTCTGGAGTGGCCCAGTCAGAGTCCTGACCTCAACCCAATTGAGATGCTGTGGCATGACCTCAAGAGAGCGATTCACACCAGACATCCCAAGAATATTGCTGAACTGAAACAGTTTTGTAAAGAGGAATGGTCCAAAATTCCTCCTGACCGTTGTGCAGGTCTGATATGCAACTATAGGAAACGTTTGGTTGAGGTTATTGCTGCCAAAGGAGGGTCAACCAGTTATTAAATCCAAGGGTTCACATACTTTTTCCACCCTGCACTGTGAATGTTTACATGGTGTGTTCAATAAAAACATAAAAACATATAATTGTTTGTGTGGTTTTAGCTTAAGCAGACTGTGTTTGTCCATTGTTGTGACTTAGATGAAGATCAGAACACATTTTATGACAAATTTATGCAGAAATCCAGGTAGTTTCAAAGGGTTCACATACTTTTTCTTGCAACTGTAAATGCAGCAGACAATGTTATTTAACCACAATTTATTTTTATTTCAACTAAATACTTCTTATTATTATTATTACTACTACTATTATTATTATTATATATGTAATATTCTTTTTACTTTTCATTTTTCAAATGATGGTGCATAACGACTCAACTGAGGGTGCAATGCACCCTTATGCACCCCCGTAGAACCGGGCCCGATCACGGGGTTTGTCAAGCGAAGCGGAGAGAATACTTAATTCGGGGTGTAAAATTCTCTAAAGCAACTACTATGAGCTGCTCCGACCCTCGGTCCTGACGGACTCCAACTTGTGTTTATTAATCAAACGAATAAATAAACACAAGGATAATTATGTCTTATTGTTGAGTAAATAACAGTGTGTGGTTTAGAAAAGAATACAAAATTAGAAGGAAAAAAACGCAGAAACAATACAGATTTCAGTATTCTGAGCCCCTACTCTCCCCATAACTGACGGGAACAAAAGTCCCTACATTATTCAATTAAAATAAAGAAGTAAAAACAATAAGTTTGGCTTGATATTGAGTAAGAAGAAGGTTGATAAACGCTGTGAGACAAGGCCGGATTAACCATATGGGCAACCTGGGCAAGTGCCCAGGGGTCCTCGAGCAAAGAGGTCCCTCAGTGACAAGATAAAAAAAAAAAAAATCTTTTTTTTCTTTTTTTTTCGGGCACAACCTCACTCATCATACATTGTTTTAAATGACACTCACTCTTCGCCATAAATAACACAGCTTTTCCATAGGGTAAAATGACTGTAGGCCACTGTACTGTAGGTCTCACTATGTATGCGCTCAACTTTATTACTACGCGGCGGCGGTGTATAGCCGAATCACAGCCACACCCTTGAGCAACCACACAATTTCACTACATATTTTACTTTTGTAACTCTCTATGTTTGTGACAAATAGAACTCCTCGTGTACTTGTACAGCGAGCCAGTCATATGTTGGCATTAAGTTGGGTGCTGTTCTGAGGTTTTGATTGATATTACCGAGGTCTTCTTGAGCAGGGGCGGACTGGGACTAAAATTCAGCCCTGGAAACTGCCCAGTGCGGTCACATGAAATGTCAAATGTTAGAAATCCGCTGTTTATTATTTAAAGTTTTACGTCCGATTCGCTCCTTTTTTCCTCGCTGTACACAGCTCCAGTTTGGGCATTGGCCTGTCATCAGATTTCATTTTTAGTTGCTGCTGTAGCGGAAGTTTAGTCAAATTATTTTTGATGAAATACTCCAAATCTCCACCCTCCATAATTGCACTTGCTTCAGTTGCTTGCTACTTTTTAAGGGCGGTGATGACAGTTACAGTACGAACTGAAGTTGATGGGATTTGATTGGATTGTGAGGCATGACATGAGCCTCATCGGATTGGTCAATCCCTCGACGGGGGGGGCATGAGTGATCAGTGCCCAGGGGCCCCTGGAGGTGCTAATCCGGCCTTGCTGTGAGAATGGATCTGCAGAGAGCATTTCGCCGCGATCCCAACTCGTCCATTACCAACGTTCAGGGAGCTCTATTCAAGTCAATGGGATGCCCTGCCCATTGAAAACTGACTCTCAAGGGGTAACCTGTGCGTAATAGGGTGACGGGGAGGGGCCCTGACCGACCGTCAACATGTGAAGGGCTGGGAATGAGAACGTGTTGTTCAATCAGACATCCAAAATATCCCTTTAATTATTGAGAAAAGTTCATTGGGAACTATACTTGACTTGTATACAAATAAAAAGGTCATATAATGTAATTATACATTAATTTCTGAGGGGATGCTTCTTTCTGTTAGACTATCTCAAAATAATACATTTCAAACAATAAATGGCCAATTGAATCAGAAACACTTCCTATCCCCAAGATGCAAAAGAGCTTTCCAAGAATCATGCTTCCTTGTCTATTGAGCTGAAAAAAACTAATCTGAAAATGTTCCATATAGCTGACTCACATATGTCCGACTTATGTGCATGGTGAGATAAAGCCTCAAGACTGTTCAAGCATAAATAATATGTTGAATTATGTACAGCCACTTTGGCCTGAAGGCAGGAAGATTCAAGGAGGAAATGAGACTGACAAATCTGTTACTAGGTCAGATACCAGCAAGATGCAAGACATGTCAAATATGCCAGGTTCAGATGTGTCTGAAATACTGAAAAGTAAGTAGAGGAAGAAAAAACAGCTAGCCTACTATACTACAATTACAGAGATCTGACCAAATATTAGCACATTAAAAGGTATTTTAACTAAAATATATAATTATTGAGGGAACTACAAAAAGCACTATTGTCCACTGTAAAGAACATGTTATGTTATTTAAAAGAAAATACATTGCTGTGTTTATTCGTTTAACCTAATACTGAAGAACTGTTCTCTTTGTTTTTCCTCTCTGCCTCCAGGGGACCACTTGGTAGGGAAAAGCAGGCAATGGAAGAATCTGTACTTTCAGTTTTGCAGACTGAGCACACAGTTTTAATAATTGATTTCCTGAAAGTAACTTTCCTCCAGGATATAGACATTGTTACACAAGCTCCACCCGGCCAGCAGAGACAGCAGCACAGACAACAACCTGCACAAAAGGCTTCTGTAAGAACTACTGTTAAAACAAATTGCACTCTTCACCCATTGGAAGTGGCTAAATATCTCCATAACCTTAATCAAACATTAAGAAGCACTGATAGCATCAACACCAGCTCCAGCATTACAATTAGCGTCTTTGAGCACTATAGGAAAAGCGCTATAAAAATCCAATGTATCATTATTAGGGCTGTCAAGTTAACGCGTTAATGCAATTGTTTTTTAATGCCACTAATTATTTTAACGTGCTATTAACGCATGTGTATTTGTCCTTAGCCCGCCCCGTAGTTTCAGAGCCCAAAGGCTTGACGTTGTTGTTGTTGTTGTTGTTGTTGTTGTTGTTGTTGTTGTTGTTGTTGTTGTTGTTGTTAGTTGTAGGGAGATTCTAGTTAGAGATATGGATACAAAAAAAGGTGTTTTAAACAGCAAACCAAGCACACAGCTGATGCTGACAGCCCCGCTCCTGCCGCTCGCTTGCGGCAGACCGCGCTTGAAAGTTTGCCGGGGAGAAGCCTGGACAACAACAGCGATAGCTAAATGGGTGGCTACAGCTTAACATCGTGGAGGATGAGGGGCTACGTTAAATTAGGATCGCATCCAACGTGTGGACTGCACATCACAGCGCATTATTTTGATTCACAGTGGGAACTTCAGTCTCGTGCTTTGACTGAAGATGAAGACAGAGGAGCGGCATTTTCCCGACAACTTTAAACAGGCTTGTCTGTTTGAGCAACTGGCTAAGTGCAAAGAAGTAGACAGGGTTGGGAGAGAGTGTAAGAGAGAGAGAGGTTCCAGGTTGTTGTGTTGAGAATATTCAGGAGAATTTGTCATTGTTCCAGTGATAAACAAACATTTGCATAAAGCATATTTGTCCACTCATATATGTTGATAAGAGTATTCAAAACTTGAAAAATATTCCTCTAAGGTAAATTTAGAACAGATCAAAAATTAATTAAATATTTGAATCGGCTGACAGTCCTAATTATTATTATTATTATTATTATTATTATTACAAGAACACCAAACAACCAATTAAAATTGGTAATTTAAATGTTTTGCAAAAGCATGCAGTCTCACAGAAAAAGCAATTCTCACTCACATGTAAATAACAAAAATCTGCACACTGCTTTTAACAAATATGCACCAAACATATTAGACTGCTAGATTGTTGTTCTCTTTTGCAATGTTTAACCTGGAAAATATAGTGTGTCCTTCTTGAAGTTGTTTATAGCTTTTATCCATATTCCCATTTGATCAAGCACATGTTGCATCACCAGTACATAAGAAGAGGAAGGGACTAAGGAAGGAAGGAAGGAAGGAAGGAAGGAACAAACAAACCATGGAAGGAAGGAAGGACAGCAATCCTATTTCTAGATAAGAAATAGGATTGCTAGAAAAATATAAATGTTTTCAATACCATGTCTAAATATAAGGTAGTTCTAAAAAGGTTTGAATTATTGCAAGAGGTGGGGAGATACAAATAATTTGAGATCTGGGTCAGGACACAAATCCCAATGTCACCAAAGGTAATTTGTTAAATTGTTCAACAGGCTGAAAGATGGGATGAACCTGTATTTCTCTTCAAATCTAAACTATTAAAGAATTTTCAGTTCAGATAATTATTCAGACAGACATTTCTTGTAAGACGAGTAAAAGCCTTATCTTTTATGGCCAATATATATTTATATATACATTTCTCCACCTACACTCATCCATAAATATCCTGCCGCTACCTCATTTGTTCAGATGATTCCTCACATAAACCACAGGAAGCACAGTGTGCCATTAATTATGTGTGTCACATGCTCTCTTCTGTTGTACAGTTTTATGCTGCTTTTAACACCAGTACGATGTCGCCTGCTGTGCAGATCTGTGCAGCCTCCGAACAAAGTGAAAACAAATTCACAACAATTCTCATGTTCACTTTCTCCATTGAACACACTGCAATATTTCCATAAAGGGTAATCAATAATAAAAAGAGTTCTCTCTCTAACTCTAAAGGGTCCTGATGGGAATTTCATTTTTTAGGGGATTTTAAAGATCCAAGCTGCCTTTAAGCAGCTGTTTATATTAAACAGTTCTGTGGGTCGTCAGTAAGATAAGCTATAGTAATTATCCTTTAAAAACACATATTTACACAAACAACAAACTGTACGCAGCTGTGGTACATCAGCAGGTTTCCCACTTCAAAGTGTCCTAATGGGAATAGGATTTTTCAGGGGAGCTAATGAAGAAAAACTGACTTTAAGCTGCAGTTTATATTAGACAGCAGCAGTAGTAGTGGTGGTGTTGTTCAGCAGGAAAAAGCTGTCACGGGAAATGATTCAACTGTTCTATTCTTAGTGCACTGATATACTACAGAACATTGCTTGTGCATTTACACTACATGTTTTTGCTTTTACTATACCGGCTGTTTGTTTACACCCACATATTTCGCACATGTGCTGTTGGCACGTTAAGATTGTGCAAGAACATGTTTTTGCACGCAGATGTCTGTATTAAAAGTTATTAGTAACGCCTGTGCTTTTCCTTTAAAGGCAAGACAAAAGCGAGCTCTATACGCCTAAAGTCGCAACGCATGCACTGCGGCATCATTTTGAAACACTGTAACCGATTATCTTAATGCGCCAAGTGTTCATCCTCTCAGGAGCTTGAATGTGCTCTTGACATCACTTGGAAATCTGCACACCCTTTTCAGTTTGTTCAAATGATCATTGGACCTGTTATTGGAGTAACATGAAGGGTAAAAAAACACACCAGATCATGAGAAAACATCTGCTTTGGATAATTGATATTCAACTTAAAGTACTAGCATATGAAAGACCAAAACAACGTTCACACAGCATATCATTATTATGAATATATAAGACCCTAAGAGCAGCTCCCTAAGTGGATTACCTTTCAGTATGCACACATTGCAAGGCACTAAAGCAAAATCCACCAGTCATTTCACTCTGAAATGCACCAAAAGAAAACACAAAACAGAAGTCACTGCATGGCAAAAGCTCAAATCAGCTGTATCTCGTACTTACATCCCACCATCATCATGGCCACGGAGAAGATCTTCTCCCCGTCCGTGGTGGGGGCGATGTTTCCGAACCCGATGGTGGTCAGGCTGGTCATGGTGAAGTACAGAGAGGTGATGTACAGAGAGTCTTTGCCCGGGCCGCCCTCCCATTGGCCAGAACCGCTGGCGTTGTAGCGGTAAGGCGATCCTATGCTGAGAGCCAGCTGGTACAGCCAGCTGTCCATCTTGATGGTGTTGGTGGCCTCGTCGATGACCTCGTAGTCTCCGATGCTGTACCTGTTGAGGATAACATCTAAATGTTAGTGTGTTCAGGTATGAAAACAGAGCAAGCATAACTATCCACCTTAAGATCTACCGTCTTTCTTGTCTTAAATATTTTTCTTGTGGATGTTGTAAATGGATTTGCTGCGATGCTCCTATAACTTTACGAGCATCATATTGTAACAGCCCAGGAGTAAATAAGAATGTTTCCAATGTTTACCACAGACTGCGTTGCTCTGTTTAGAAATGCATGTGGAGTTAGAATGACCCTAAATGGAGCAGTAATGGCTCAAAAATATTGCTGTTGTGTTTAGTGTTATTGATTTGGAGTATTTGCAATTAATGAATAATTGAGAAGGGATTTTGTGTTTTAGGGGAGCAGAAATGGTTTGCTATAGGACACAAATGATTAGCAAATCACCTGACACTGTATGGAGGAAATTAAACAAAGCTTGTAGTCAGCAGAACAGCAGCAGATGTGATTTCAGTACAGGTGGGGAGGGCTGCAGAAATGTTTAGCGTAAATATCCAATTAGGAACAATATAGAAGATGGGTACATTCCCAGCAGCTAGCAGGAGTTTTTACCAGCTCTAAACTGTGAGGAAATTATAAACATTTCCCTTCAGTGATTAAAAACTCATAACCTAAATATAGTTTACCAGATGCAGGCGAGCCAGTGAGCCACCAATCCGAACACACACACCAGCAGCACAAGAACAGCAGCTCCGTACTCCAGGTAGTGGTCCAGTTTCCGAGCAACGCGGCCCAGACGCAGCAGGCGGACCACCTTCAGAGAGCTGAACAGACTGCTGATGCCCTGAGGAGGAGGAAGAGGAGGAGGAGGAGGAGGAGGAGGAGGAGGAGGAGGAGGAAAATAAGATGGAGACAGGTAGGGAGGTATGGTGTTATGATAAGGGGAAAAAGAGAGGTGTAGCGAGGAAAGAAAGAGTGAGAAAAGAGGACAAACAATTAATAAACAGAACCAGAAATTGGAAAAAGTTTGATTTCTAATGTAAAAAATAAATTGAAAACAATGGTTATGCAGAGCCCCACCCTTCTAATGTTGCTTTGCTTTCCATTCAAAATATGTACAAATATAGTTATAACAATATATCATTGGCAGATGTGTCCTTTTGTAGGCAATTGCTCATTGATTTCTAACACATGCTGCCTAGCATTATATCAAATAATACCATCTTTATGTCATTCGGAGACTTTATAGCATTTTTTTAAAACACCTCTTACACATGCAATACTATATGGGTCTTAAAAGCTGTAGGCAGCAGCAGTTTCAGTAGATTGTAGAGAGTCAAAAGTTTGTATAAGCGAGGAAAGTAAATGATAGTGTAAAGGAATACAACAACAGCGTGATCAGATGTTTACAGTCTGCCCACAAATAAATAATGCTTAAAATAGCTTTATATTCGTGTTTAAAAAAATACACAAAGGAGTCTTTCTGCAAAAACACCTACACACAGAGTTAGTGAGAAGGGTGTTAAGATGCTCTATAACAAAAGCTTAACTTAAATCATCCACTTCACTGAAGCAGGTTTTTCTCATAATACTAATGTATTTGCTGTGGCTCTTTTGCATTCCGAGCCACACTTCAACATCCATCAAAATTACTTCTAAATGACATTTTTGTCAATCGTTATGCAGCTCTAAGCTCAAGGGGAAACCAGAAAACTCAGAAGACAAACTGTTATTTTCATACTCAATAGTTTTCTTCCAAAACCAGGAAGTTAGCCCATTAAAACCATCAGCTTAAACCTTAGATACAGATCACAGATTGTGACATTTTGTTGGCCAGTAAAGTGAAACTCAAAGCAGAGAGGAAAAGATACTTGATAAGAGAAATCTTTAATTAAAAACAACATTGAGTGTTGCTATACTTTTCTGTGGCTATTGTTTCTTGAAATCTATAATGTCTAAGATACTGTACTTTACTTTACCCAAGTGGTGCCAAGATTAACTCAATTGTACACCAAACTAACAAGGGTTGTGGAAGGAACTACACCACACATTTGAAAACTATCCTTTGTTTACCTTTGGAGATTGTGCTACAGTATTTGTTTCACTAAAGTATCGATCCTTTTAATTCTGAGGTTGTATGAGGCCATTGTAAGCTAACTTTTAACGCTTCACTAAAGCTGCCGGTCCATTGTACGCCTCCAATAAAATCACGACTCAAAGTGCAATGTATGGCCTCTAATAAACCCACCCACATTACAGTGCAGTGTACTAGGTTTTATTTTCATTTATGAGCAGGGTTAGGGTTTTGTTGTATGTGTATACATTTGGTGAACAAAACCAATAATCATGAGCGCAGAATCATTTAATCTTTTAATAAAGCAAAGCATGCTGCTGTCGAATAAAGTAAGATCACATGAAACGAAATTCAGCAACCATAGCTTACACTTTGACTGTTTAGGGCATGGGTGTCAAACTCAATTTCATTGCGGGCCACATTAGCATTATGGTTGCACTCAAAGGGCCGGTTGTAACTATATAAATATATAAATATAAATATATATAACATAATGTATTATATTACATTATTGCCTCTGCATTGGATTATTATCGGATAGGGTAATAACTTCGTAATTAACTACGTCTGAAAGCAGAAGTCTAGGGCAAATAATTGCAAGTCTCTTCAGTGCATCTCACAAAATGAGATGCATTGTGGGACATGTAGTTTATGGGCAACCTGCTTCTGTAAAGTGGCATGTAACCGTATAATAAACGTATTATAATCTTTGTAAGCTCTTATAAAATGAAGTCGCGGGCCGGATTTGGCCCCCGGGCCTTGAGTTTGACACCCCTGGTTTAGGGTAATGTTTGTTTCTGGAAACAATACTGAGTATCTTTAACTGTGAAATAAACTATAGATGTGATGACTTTAATTCTTAACTCATCTTATATGTTTGTCTTCCATCATGATAAATTGTTATAAGTGACAAAATATCCACCCATTCTTTAAAACTTCAAAATGTTGAGGTTTACTTAACACATTTAAAACGGAGGGGTTTCTGTTCATATTAAAATAAAACTCAATATAATGTATACTTATCTGCACAGTTTCTATCATATTCTGTTTCTATTATTCTATATTTATGTATTCTTATTTATTTACTTGTACTATTGTATCTGTTTTATTGTGTTGCACTGTTGGAAGAGCCTGTGACCTAAGATTTTCATTGTCATAACTGTAGCTATGCACACATGACAATAAAAAGCCTTGAACTTAATGTATTAAATCAAGTCAGGTGAAGGACCAATTTATTTACACTTATTTGTACGTTTCATAATTCCTCCGGAGAATGTCAGGCACTTTAATTATTCTGTAAATGTCTTACTTCGTACATATCTTGGTCACAGTTCTTTCATAAAAAAACTAAAATAACCTTCTCAGTAATCCAGTTTTTGCCAGGCTTTAATTTGAATGCATTACACCACAGGGCCTCGCCACACAGTCCCTCACCCCAAGAGTATTGTTGGTTAATTATTTCCTGCCCTATTGTAGCTGACCCTGGTTCTTTATATCCTGTTCTCTAACACAGGGGTTCCCAAACTTTTCAGCCCGCGACCCCCAAAATAACAGTGCCAGAGACTGGCGACCCTCTGTCGACGGGGGGGGGTGCTCGTGAATTAATTTCAGTTTTCCGCACTCGCTGCACTGGCCTCGTTGCGGGGAAATTATACAGATGACTAGTCCGCCCCTAAAGATTTATATGCAAACGTTATTATTAATAATAATAATTTTTAAAAAATTCTTTAAAAAAATTCTAACATTTTTTCTTTTTTTTTTTCCATTTTTCTTTTGTAATCATCTCGCGACCCCCACTTTGAGAACCCCTGCTCTAACACACACTTCCCCAAACACAGCAAGCAGAGGAAAAGGCTTAACATAAACAAGAGTGATTGTTTTCAAGCCCAGAGCCCGAGGCGTCGGCACGCTCTGCAAAAACCGTTTAAGCACCGTCAACAAAGCCGAGCAGCCGGGGCTGTACAACCTGAAGATAAATATCTACAAACATTTTAAAAATAATTACTCTCATTTTGGAGCATGGAGAGAAAAATGTACACAAACAAGCCAGCAGGTTATCTAATAATATAGGATATGATGGTGTGTCATTTGTGGCGAGTTGCTCTCTACAGCCTTTTTTAAACTCCTCGCTCTTCACACCCATCCTGGTGTTCCCTTTCTGCCTTAAACTCTTGATCAGAACGGCATATTTCGCCTTTTTTCAACTTGTGACCCCGATCTAAGCCCACTAACAGAGCTATGATTCGCTCTTCTGCTCCGCACGAGACATGATTTGACTATGACATCTGAAAGTGTTCAGTTTTCATGATAGGAGGACTTGTATTCATGTACTTCAGTCAAGAGTTTCCTGATTCTCTTTGGCACTATTCATTTACGCTAAAAGCTGAAACATGTTCCCAGGGTTTGTAAAAAATAAATTTCCCTGTACTCCAAAGTAAAACTCTAATATCTCTTGGATTAAAAGGGTATTTAGGGAGCATTCAAATAATAAAGCACCCATAAGGATTTTAAAGCATACAAATAAATGAAACAGTCAGTATCAGCATATAAAGAGAACAATGCTGCCGTTTTTAAAACATTTCAGTTTTCCAACTATCTACTACTTATAACTTGTTTATTTGATATTCAAGAAAAACATTTTTAGATACAAAAGGAGATATCAGAGCAGCATAAACTCTCATTTAATTATAGGGTGACTGTGGCTACGAGGGAGTGCGGTCGTCTTTCAACCAGAAGGTTGTGGGTTCGATCCCAGCCCATACAGTCAACATGTCGATGTATCCTTGGGCAAGATACTTAACCCTGAGTTGCTCCCGATGGCATGGTGTGTGAATATGTGTCCGTGTTAGGTCCTAGAGTAAGGTACACTGCCCTGTGTGAATGGGTGAACGACATGTAGAATGTAAAGCGCTTTGAGGGGTCTTAAAGACTGCAAAAAGCGCTATATAAGTACAGTCCATTTACCATTTAATTCGTTTCAGAATTCCTTTGAAAAGCTCACAGAATAGCTTTACACTGGAATAAGTAACAGTCGGGTCTGCAAAGAACATTTAATTCAGTATTTCATCGCTATTGGCAGCGATCTGAACTGCTCCTTGGATTCTCATGAAGTAGATTGTGGATTGGAGTCTTTCCAAGGAGGTTATCGGGTCAAATGGTTTCAATGTGACTGATTAGGAGGAAGTTAATCACAGAGGGATTACTAATCAAGGATAATTAGGTTACTCGGAGATTGCCTGTATCAAAGGGTTTAGAAAACAGCCAATTTACATATCCTCAACCATTCTACCAGAATGTAGCTAAATAAACTCAGACTCAGACGATGAAACAAGTGTGAGTCAGACCATGAAACAAGTGTGAGTCAGCCTCACAAAGTGGAAGAGGCTTCACGTTTAGATGTGTCACAGAGCATGTCTCTAAAGATGGATCGGAATCTGAGCACCTCCTTAAGAAATATTCTTGACCAGCCTCCACTGGACACTCGCGCTTCTAAGCAGTTGACCAATCACAACGAAGCCGGCGAGCTGACCAATCAGAGCAGAGGGTGAAAAGAGGTGCTGCAGCACTAACCCATTAAAGCATGGAGACCTGTCACAGTACAGACACTAAATACAATATGAACCTGAAAATGAGCATACAGGGCCCCTCTATATACAGTATGGTGATTTATCACAATTGCAAGGAAATATTCTCTGTGACTTTAGCGTTGCCAATAAAACATCTTAAATCTTGATATGTTTATGGTGACGCATGAGGTGTTGGCTGCACCTCCAGCTCTCACTCTTCCAGGTTCTCTCTGATGCCACTATCCCCCCCGCCCCCAGCCATGCCTCTCTGCAGGCACAGCTCCAAAGGCCTCCCATGGGACTCGGACCGATCCCAGCTCATATGTAAATGCCTCTAAATTAAGAAGCCACAGGAAAGAGGGACACAGATGAAAAGAGCAGGAGTCAAGAGCGAGCGATGCATGTAAAATCATGGCTAATAAGCACCTGTTTATCCCGACAGCGGCCAGTGAAGTGAGACGGAGAAGAGACAGAGATTACGCGTCCACGGGGAAGCTCTTTTCACAGCGGCAGCTCTTTCTCTCATTATTTTCTAAGCAGAAAAAGGCACTGTTGCATGGTCCCGACAGCCCCGGGGGCTTAACGTGTGTTCATGGCTCAATCCGATGAGCATTAAAAATGTAAAAACGTCTCCTCTTTTAGACGAAAGAGCGCCATGCTTCAATTGAGTTTCAATCGTCACCAAACAAGAAGTACATTCCCCAAGCAGGAGAAGCCAAAAAGTACAGGTGCTAATCCCATCACGATTCAACGCCAGGATGAACGTCAGACTTTGAGGATTTTTGGCATCACAAAATGCAATTGTAAGCTTTTGTTCTTAACGTTGACACATTGAAGACATTAAAGATACACTGTGGGGATTAGTAGAGAGAAACAATAACCATCAGACTGTAGTATCTCTGAGTCTCTTTCACACCGTAAACCAGCTTTATATTTTGACTAGTTATTTCTAATCCTCTTACTTCATGTCCCCCTTTAGTGGAGCTTGTCCCCACAGCAAAAAGCAAAGTTGTAACGAAGAACTTCAACAATGACTCTGCAGTTTATTCTGCCAGTAAGTAGTTATAATGGCCGTCAGTAACTCACATCTCCCACTTCTAACAGCAAGCAGCAGGCTGAGTAAATGGCTTTTTGCCACTCAGCGAACAACATGACATGAACGCAGCATTTGTGTGTCATTTCATCTCTCCGTCTTCAAACGTGCAGGACTAAATAACATTTGGTGAGTCAGCCTTTTAGGCATTATGCTCTGAGCCAAGGTAACACACTGCATGAGGATCTAAGAGTGGCTGGAAGTCTGGAAAAGTATAATTCTCATTTAACATGATTTATATAATAATGCAGGGGGCATTTTGAGAATATCGATATTGATTTCACAGGAACACAAAGCTATAGTTATAACACTTTTAGGCATAGAAGAAAGTGCAGAAATCCATCGTTCTTTTCCTACATCTGCAACTTTGTCTTGTTTCCTTCCACTAAATCTTCCCTTGATTTTTACACCCTTCTAATTTGAGCATTCAAGATGGCTTTTACATTCTTCTTCTCCTTCGTTTTCCCCTCCCTCTCTGCGTGTTTACATGCAGGGTAAATGCCCCTCGCCCCCTGACTGAACCGTGCACAGCTTCCTCCCGGCTCTCTCAGCCTGCACGCCATGCAGAAAGGTCAGCCTGGATTAGACCTTTCTTCGCCTGCCGGCACCCTCCGTGTCAGCAGGTGGCTTCAGGAGCTGTGGGGGCCCTCTTTTCACACCCTTCTCCACTGCTGCAACGTGACGGAGAACCAGCACAACTCCACTTGCAGATCTTACATCATGTTTTTACAGCCAGAGCTCGACTACTACTTCGGCTGACCTGTACTGTAAGTGTCTGTGTGTAGGTGTTGCGGTAAGCAATTCTAACACCTTAAAAGAAAGCTCTGTTTCTGTCTTTTGTATTGGTAATAATAACATTTTACCCACATGCTCCAGAGCCAAACGCATTACATAAACGCCCAACAGGGGCTGTTCTCCTCTTTGAGTTGGAACAGCCCCAAAAAGTTGCAATATCACAATACCTCTAGAGTCTAATACCAACCGATTAAATACACACCTACTGAGATGATGTGATTAAACCCGTGAAAACCCTGCCCATTTTGTTCGAAGAGGACATATTATACTCATTATTTAACTTTTGACAAAAATGTAAACGCAACATATAAAGCATTAACGTTAAATAATTGCTTTATTTTGAGAATTTGATGAAGAAAACTTTTTAAACTTTTAGTTTAGCATGGCTTGACAGCATCTTGAAAAAAGACACACCTAAAAATACTTCCTGCATGCTTCAGCTATCAAGGAAGCAACATGGGGAATTAAGTCTGCAACGAGCCTATAATAGTCTCTGCCATTTTCTCTCACTCTACATCTTAAGCCGCCCACACTGCCCTCAGTCAGAATCCATCTATTCCTCCAGTCTGCTGATACGGGAAAGCAGCAACACAAACGGCAATTTAGCAAAGAGAGGTACAGTGACTCTGACTGTGTTCTTTAGTGGCTGGAAATGTACGTGCCATTGATTTCCTTTCAGTCTGTTTCTACCCCTTGTGACAGTCAGTGGTTTGAAAAGACAGCGAGAGAAAATCTCCGCCCAGCGGTAGCTCATCAGATCCATCAGCCATCGGGAGAGTTCCATGGCTGAGAGACACCTGAACAGAGACGCAGTTAAAGACACTTACTGGAGGATCCACAACTCGATACAGCACTCAGTGTGTGCAGGAGAGCACACAGACACACACTGAGACACAAGTGCTCAGACTGCCTGTGCTGCAGCACCTCTTTTCACCTTCTGTCTGAAACCAGAGCCCAGTCTGCTCTGATTGGTTAGCTGACCAGCTCTGTAATGATTGGTCAACCGCTTATAAATGTCCCGCCCTTTAGCCTATCACGTACAATGTATTGGAGCGCTAGCCAATAGAAGCACGAGAGTTACATAGTGATGTCCCTTTTTTCCTTCAGTAAACAAAGGAGTCCAACGGAGGCGTGTCAGGCGGGGGGGGGGGGGGGGGGGGGGGGGGGTCCTATATCAGTATTTCATGAGAATGAACAAAACAAAAAAACATGCATGTCCTCACCAAAAGTGGAGAATGAAACAGAGATGTTTGAAAGTGTAACTTTGACATGGCTATAGGTTACTTTGACGATTCATTGTTGAGTTTATGACATTTTATAGTGACAGGGCTTTCCCCCAGGGCCCAATGAGAAGTCTTTACATTTATTATTTTGTCCAAAAGACAGCCAAAGCCCAAAACATTACTAATTTTAGTTTGAACCGGCAAGAGTATGCCAGTTGTCGTCTGTTTGATGCATTAACTTGAGTAATACAACATGTATTTTCATGTAAAATGCTTATAGGGGTTACTTCACTCACATACATATCCTGTTGTGAAAAAAGAAGGTGGTTTAAGAGCTGCTGACAACTATTAAAAGTTTTAGGTCTAATTATTCAGTACAAATATAAATTACTGAAGGAGGTGTGAAGTAATGTTTTGGCATACTAAAATAAAAGATGCTGTTAAATTGAGCTGCTGGTAGCTTAAACACTGGTATTAATATTATTATTAGTAGTACTGGCGTTTAAAAACTCATGTAATTAAGCCCCCACAGGCAGACACACAAACACACACCCACAGCATGTGTTCACAACAAATACACACCCGCTCGTGAATACATTTAATGTTCTACCATAAAAAAAAAGTGAGAAATGCATGTGTACAACATTTGTTATTTTTCATTTTGCATTCAGTAGATTCCACACAAGCTGTGGTCTAATTAATTCAGAGGGAAATGAAGTGGAAAATCCCCTCTAATGGACTCCAGGCCATATTGATACAACTCCTCGATATGTGATCTGTGTAAATGGGCGTTAAATAGCAGGAGCGATCCCTCAAAGGACATCAACAAAAAGAACAGGTTAAGGATCTAAAACGTTCATAATTTAATTTAACTATTTAAAATTGCACGAGATCAATGTTTCTGTGAAAGCCGGTCAGGAAAAATAAGTATCGATAAATTAAAACCAAGACCAGGAAATCATCTTCAACGCCGGATGATACTCTCTTTAGCCACAATGGAAAATCGTAACCAAATCACACCTGATTCTAATTTAATTCTATATGCTAGCAGATTTAAATACATCAGCATGTCTTTGGAATGAGTATATTGACTTTTAAAGTATTTCAATAATGAATTTCAAGCTATCACACCAAAGCCTGCTGAAGAAGACTTGTGGAAAGTTAGACATTTTCCAATTACTTTCCCACTTTCACAGGCAAACTGCCATCCATTATCTCGGCCAGAACAAAAACAGAGCGCCATCAATTATTAATCAGTCAACTTAATGAGCTTATTAACTCAAACTGGAACCTGCTGTTGTGCCTCACACACGATAAACAGCCACACTTGGAGCTTTATGATGCTCACAATGAAAATGAACATAGCTGATGTTTAGCAAGAAAGCTCTTCTATGCTGACCATGTAAGTGTGATAGCATGCTACAGGTTGCTAATTAACACTAACTACAGCTCACATTGCTGCCATCAAATGTGGCCTTTTACTCAAAAACACCACAATATTTGTCCTGCTGGGGACCCAAGTTGAAAGTTCAGGGATTCCCAAAGTCATTAGGATACAGCGTCTGACAAACCTGAATGTCTTTACTGAGTGTCAATCTGTCAATCCTCTCAACACCCCCCCCCCCCCAGAGTCTATGTTTGTCACATCCCCCCAAAACATCTCAGTCTATAATTTAAAATTCACTTCTCCATCTCTCCTAACAGAAATGCTCTATTGTTTCTGAGGAAGGGACACAGGGTTGACAACAAACTAAATCTAAAGCCTGTTTACTTTTTCTTCCAAACACACGGTGAGAAGATAAATGTATTCCTGTCTCAGAGAGCATATTTATACTTGGCAATACGATGTAAAAACATCTAATCGTGAGCCGTTGCATTTGAATTTGGTATGTACATGTCTAAGCCTTCTTGTTCTCCCAGTTTTAACATCTTTCGGGTGGATTTCCTTTCTTTAGAAAACTACAGCCAAGTTTTTAAGTAGCAATTCTAAATGTATTTAGTTAGGACTACCACTGGCAACTAGTAATGTACTGTATACTGATGGCTCTGGTGCATAACAGAAATTACATTTTTCTGAGGTATATGTTATAAGTGAAGGTAATAGAGTGGTGCATACATTTTGTAGACCAACTTCAGTAGGCATCACAAGGGTTTCCTCAACAACAAATATGTTTGGAATATTGCAAAGAAATCAGCTCTGTTGCAAACACACTTTAATGATACTGGCAAACACGCTAGAAAGGAACGGCATCGCTGTTGCATAACCTCGCGTCTCCACCACTAAAGGCAGCTAACATTTGAGCTAGTTTCCATCTCTATTCTTTAGGCTTTTTAGTTACTGCTTTTAAATGTACCTACATGTTGTTCTTTAATGCGTCTCTATTGCACTTTAACTTAATGCTTGTTTTATAAAGCACTTTCAAATGTCTTGAGTTAAAATCTGCCATATAAATAAACTTGCCTTTCCATGCCAACCTTTTTTCCAGCCAATCAGAGCCCATGAAGCAGATTGAATAAACCCCAACCATACCTCATCCACGTTCTCGAAGGCGTTGATGATGTCGTACGGCAGGCAGGACAGCAGGTCGATGACGAACCAGGTCTTCAGGTAGTTCATGCGGATGAGCTTGGGGTCGGAGATGACCTCGCCGCCCGGCCCCACAAAGGTGGTGTGGAAGTTGAGGACGATGTCCACCAGAAAGATGACGTCCACCACGCTGTCCAGCACCAGCCACACAATGTTGTTCTGCTTCGTCTTGAAGGACACGTTGTAGGGCACCATGATGGCCGTGTAGAAGGTGAGGATGAGGATGACCCAGTCCCAGGTGGTCTTGAAGGTGCAGTAGTGGAGGATGATGTGGGGGGGCGTCTTGGGGGCTTCCTGCTTGTACTGCGGGAGGATGTCCGAGTTGAGCTGTAAAACCTGGAGAAAGAGAAGTCAAAGTTTACACATAAATCTTTATTAGGTACATTTCTACCCTGAAACTTCATTTAAAAAGTACCATTTAATTTATACTAATTAAAACCGTACAGCTGCTAAGTCAGTTCCATCATTACAGTGAACTTTAAATAGACTCCCCTCTGTGTAATTGTTTAATACTGCCAACTGTTAAATCCAACTCTTTAACTTACTTTCTTCAAAAACCTTTGATATATTTGTTTAATGTTTGATCTCTTGATTGTGATTGTTTTTTTTAGATATAATCTTGGTTTCCTTTTTAAATAAATTCTACAGAATCAATTATTTTTTTAATAGAAATTTTAACATTTTCTACACAGATGCACCTTTCTATACATCTTATGACACTCTAACATAGTAATATTATAATGAATAACTTAATGCTCAGTTGAATGATAATGTATAGGATTAAAGCCTGTGCATTCATTTGATTTAATTGTGTTTTTCTTCTGTGTATTATATTTTAATTTCGAATGTATGTGTATATAAAGAATTAGTACACAACAGTATATATGTATTATATTATTAAAAGACATTTTTTATAACAGGTAAAACAATTAAACTCAAAAAAGGAAGAAAAAAGGGAAATTAAAATTGCTTTTGAAGACAGAACTTCTCAAGTTATGTCTCACTCATTCTAGAATTAGGAAATTAAAACGTTATCTATTTGATCTTTTTCATTCATTATTATTTCTGGACCAGTTTTGAGCGCAAAGCCGTCTTTCCTGGTTAGTCTACATACACTGAGAAAAGTTGTATTTATTCAAATGTACCTCGGTACTGTTCTGTTTTGCCATGTTTATACACTATCTGATTTGGAAAAGCAACAGAGCACAGATGAAAAAGGGATTATGTGAAGGAGGGAAGTTTTACATTCAATCTTGTGAAATAGATGAAAGAGATTATGAAGGAAAAAGTAAGCCTGTACTTATTAGTGTAAGGGAAACTTCTGCAGCAATGGAGAGTCAGGACTCAGAGAGACACGAGGAGAGTTGGAGCTTTGATGTCAAACACTGATGGTTTATTACAAGTATCGGCCAGAGAATTTCACATCACAAGTCACAGCAGCCAAAGGTTCTGACTGCACGGGTGGGTTGCCACATCAATTCTGACCAGCCTATCTCTCGATAGACCTTTTAACTCGTTTACAGAGAGTAATCAACATATTGGGGGAGATAATCTAAACAGCTGGGCCCACTCAATCACTTGCGTCTGACCCTTAATGGCCTCGAAGCCAGCGTTCTCACTCATAAACCATTTTGTGACCGAGAGTTGACCGGTCATAAACGGAGAAATATCAACATATGACCGCATTAGCACATTCCGTACGGGAGATAACAGAGCCAGGGTTGGTCATAAACATCAACAGGCAAAAGGTTAAATATCTAGGAGTAAAGACAGAATTATTCCCTCACAATTAGTTTTAAAGTGTATTCATAATTACCCACTTCTAGGTGAGTAGAGGGAGAAGTGGAAATATTGCAAGAAAAATATATTGCATTTGTTTTTCCTCTCCACTTTTCATCAGTATTCATCTCTTTCTTTGCTCCGTAAAGCTCCCTGTGACAGAACTGCATAATGAATAAATGTGGCTTGAAATGAGGCAGAAAAAGAAAGAAATTAGATACAGAAAATCAGATGAGAGCGACAGAAGAGTTATCCCAAAAAAAATAAAGAAATGAAAGAGGGCCATTATGTTTCGCAGTGCAGTGATGATGACTCCTGCTGAGCGCGGCCTTTCCTGCATCACACAGACTCGATTAAATCCAGCTAACAGCAGCTTGACTTCCTCTGCGAGACACAGAGATCACACGTCAACCATTAAAGTCATTTTACACTAAACTACATATTATTCTGCAGTAGATTCACTCTTATATAGTCTGCATAGCAAAATATACAAGATCATAAATTAAGTTAATTTCAACACTCCCTGCTGTGCAAAAAATAAAACAAAAACAGCGCTGTATATATTTAAATGATCATCTACATAATACTTACAGCGGTACTTCTTGCAACTTTGACAACATGCTCTAAAAGTAACATTTCACTCTTTGTTTGATAATTACTTCTTATACAGACAATAATGGTAATAATATTATTTATAATGCCATGTATTATATATATATATATATTGTTTATACTACTGCTAATAATGTACTGGTCATACTGCTTTGAATACTGATATTGAAACTACTGCCAATAATATCAATACTACTTCTGCTGCTGTTTCATCTAGTGCTACTGGTAATATTTATATTTCCACCACAGACAATTCTTCTATAAAACATCTTAAATCCCTGACTCTTTACACTCTCAAAACTACTCCCAAGAAATTGACAGGAGACTCAAAGAAAGTCACATTCAAAAGACCTTCTGGTACTTCAGCACCACGGACAGCGTCATGGATTTATTAATATAGGGGACAGTCAGACTACTGGTATTTCAGAGCTAAGGTCGGTTTCTCACCTGAAACAACCACAGTCAGATAAGGGATCAATAAGTAATGCAGCACTGAAGGTGTATTGGAAGTTAGGGCTGGAGAATTGACCAAGCCATTTGCTGAGACACAGAAGGGACACAGGCTCTGCCCAACTAACTTTGGTTGTCTTTCATTGTCCCCGGTATTTAACTTAAGCTTAGAAAATGAATCCACTTCCATGACTAGATACTGAAAGTTCTGTCCCTAGTGCAGAGTGCTTGGCTCCAGAGAAGTCTCCTCCTGATAAGAAGTATTCAAAACGTTCACAAATACATGTACTTCTACAGCACCCGTTACATCAGTTCGACTCCTGTACAATTTCTTTAGCCACTTGTTAGCGTCCCCTGTTTTTATGGCTTTGGACAATCACGAGGGGGGCGTTTACTGGCGTCCTTTATGTTGTCAAGCAACATGGGAAAATCTGTGATATCCACAGACCTTATTTGAGGTGTTTAATCAAAAACATGCTAACTTAGAGACAAGGTAAGTGGAAATTGTAAAATGCTCACTAATTTCTGTGTTTTAAGACTCATTCCGGCACCAATCTATTCACTTTGGATCTATAGCAGAAGCTAAATAAGATGTCACTTAATGTTTTACTCTTGACATATTGATCAATTAGCTACACATAAGAAACATGGAAGTACTTCCATCACATTCAGAGAAGTTAGCCTCAGTTAGCCTCAGTTAGCCCTCCCAGTGGGAATTTAAAGTAATAAGGCAGGCCCGCAGAGCTTTGAATCACTGCAGAAATCATAACTAAGGAGCTGCATCTCATCTACTCCTCCTCATCAGAGCTGCCAATCAAACGACCCCTGGTCAAGAGCCGCAGCGCCGCTAAAGAATGACACTGCTAAATAGAAACACAGCAGCATTATGAGGGGAGGTAAAAACTCTGCGACACTAGACGGAAGACGCCAGCTGTGCCTTTCAGGCTGCAGAGCAAATTGGATCACCTGCTAAATCTATTTAGTGCAAATAGAGAGTATTAGCTTGTAACTTACTTTATTCTTCTGGCAACATGACTTCCTTCTTGCCTTTTAACTCTCCTCTCCCGAGCTTATTATTTCACTTTCTCTTCCATCCTTCTGTCTTTCTTTACTTGCACAACTTCCTACGTGACTTTCTGTTTCCTTTGAAGGGCCAAAGTAAAACTGTATATGTAGTGCAGAAGTAAGAAAACATTCAGAAATCACCTTGACTTTTAAGTAACTCCAAAAATCCAGCGTTGGAAGAAGACTTACCCAACAGTGCAGTACTTTCTATAGTTTTAGTGTATTATAATCACTATTAGCTATATAAGTTAAAAACAATGAAATACCGTGCTACTGTACTTGTATTGCCACTTTGATTTCGTTTGCAGTAGTTTTTTTATTTGATTGCTATTGTTTTATTGCATAAAAGCAGTACCCTTGTGATTTAGGATGTCCATCAAGTTGGTGGACTCACAGATAACAACTATTTTATTTTCTAAATGTAAGCACCAGAAATGTGTAGTCCTAGATTCTAGAATAAAGACCCAAACGTATTTCAGCGCAGACACACACAAGACACACACACACAAGACAGACATGACACGACACACACACCACCTTACATATTTCTGAAATGCACACCTGAAAATCATGAATAAACCAGATCGGTGGGCTCCGCTAGAGAAAATAAAACATGAGCCATCTTCTCTCCCCACCCTGAAATCCATTTTCTAAATGTCTAGGAGCAGTCACAATCACACACCCTGCGTCTGTCTCCCCACCCAACATGAAATATTAATGACACCCCGCAGTCCACAGGAACTCGCCGCTCACCGTATCAAACCGCTGCAGTTCTGGGGAAGTTAGCGTGTGAGTGTGAGCGAAGAAGAAGGGGGGTGGTTGCATTGAGGCCATGGTCATGTGACAACACTTTGCGTGCGTGTGCCCGTCTATTAATGCAATGGTGTGTGGCTGCTTTAAGAAAAGGCTTTGTTTGCAGTACTTAATGATTTATATGAGGGTTTATTTGTGCAGGAATAATGTTGAGAGCGGAGTGTGCCACGGCGGCATATATGCAGTTTGTGTTTGCTGAGGTTTGTCCATGGAGCGGCCTGCAGCATCCACAGCATATAAGTAACACAACAAAGCGCTGCTGGTGTCTTTTTGAAGAAGCACTAAAGTCAAGTTTTGAGTTTAATCCCACAAGTTTAGGACGTTATTTCTCTTTGTTGAAGATTTCTAGAGGCTTCTGATCAACAAGACTGATTAGCGGACGCTGTAAAACTAGTGAGCAGAATGATGATATTTTAACACTAGAACCACCAACGGGTACATTTTACCCGCAGCTGTTTCTTGATTGTATGTAACTTTTTTTCAATAAAATATTCGAGTCTCCCAGTTTATGACTTTTCCTGAAAGTGTGTTATGTAGCACCCTCTGGTGCTCGTGGACTAAACGGCGGATAAACTGTGGTGCGCTTTCTCTAATTGCGCCGCATTTGCGATTCAGATGAGGAGGTGAGGCCCCCTCATAACTGCATGAACCCGTATGGCACAATACAACTGAGAGTGGCTTACCTGTACGTCAATCAAGTGGCAAATGCCATTGTAAGGATGGATGATAGGCTAACTTGAAAAAAAAAAATTTCAATGCCATACGATCTACCCACACTACCGATCGACGTATTGGGCACCCCTGCACTAGAGGAAAGGGAAAACCCCAAAAAGCATGATAGCACCCCTTCCACTCTCACTTGAGAGAGAGAACTGGCAAGTTGGCATGATTAAAAATGGTTTCTATGGTTACAGTACATTGATATTTCTTGCAAACTGCTTCAAGACAGCAGCCAAAAACAACACAACCTTAGTATAGTGTACAGTTTGACGGGTATGGCAGTAAGTAAGTGAGTGCTCACCTCCGCCAGTCTGGACGGTTTGTGGCTGACTTCATGATGGTCTATGGGCGGAGGCTTCGGCAGCGTGTTGCGGTTGTTGGTGAGCGCCCGAGTCAACCGTGCAAACTTGGTCCATCCTGCAGAGAGGAGGCATTAAACACATATTAGATAACATGCATCAGAACATAGCTGGCTTTGTTTTTTTATGCACACAAACACAATTAGCACTCAGTCAGTGTTGTGATTAAGTTAATGACTCCAATGGGAATTTACTGGAGCTACAAAATATTCCCACAGCTTCCCTTTATACTTGTTATTCCCATGTGGGAGTTCATATCTAACCCGGCACAATGTAATCGCACCACTAGCCCTGCCTTGGTTTTGCAGGAATCATCTTCAAATGCATCTGAATGTCCAGAAGCTGCAGGGTTTCTACTCTAGAGCCTTCAGATTTTCTTTGACCTTCGCGTGTAGGCGGGAGATGAAGGAGAATTTCTCCTTCAGGGGATCGATACAACAAGAACTATACACGTTTAGCATATGTCTGTCTGGTGAAAATTAAGCTTAGGGGGGAAACTACTTCCTCAGGGTACATTTTAAAGTTTAAAAAAGTTATGTTTAGTGGCTGAGTCAGGATGGTCTGGGAGATAATTGCAAGATAAACTTGGACTTGGAAGGGTTATAACTGTACATGTACGTAAATGCTGCAAAAGAGTATTTCAATACTAGAATTGATATTGGACATATTTTAAATGTGTCATATCCAAAGTGTGGTCTATAGTGTATTTATATTTATACTACTGTATAGTGTCTACTGTATATTTCTGCTACTGTACTTCCAAGGCGTATTTAATATTTAGACTAGTGCTAATAGTGATTATACTTATTAGAACAGTTTTTACTGTATATAGTTTTCATATCCGTCATATTATACTATACATAGAAATGACACTGTGCTTTACTGCCCGTCTTTTGCCCTTTTGGTTAAACACTAACTAAATAAGGTTAAATCTAATCATATTGTGAAAAAACATCACTTTTTTTGCTTTAACTTAAAATGTCTACTTTGTTATTTTTCATCTCAATGCCAGTTATTAATAAAGTGATTAAACTTCTGTTCTAGTGGTCGATAAGCATTTTATGATACTGTTTATTGAAATGTCCATTCCTGTTTTGTCCAAACTGTTAGAGCTAGCTTTGATTATGATATTAAAACCTTTACTTCTGAGCATGCACTCTTTCTAAATAATTCAGTCCCCATCGATGCTGAATGAAAGCAAACACAGTTACGGGTGCTCCTGCTTCACTGCTCTAAAAATAAAATCAAATGTTTGAAAGGGCAGAGGGTGGCACAGCAGAGGCACAGCGCATACAGTAGTCACTGATCGGGATCGACCCGGCTCTTTGAAGGGACCATTACAAATAAAAAGTGACTTTGAAATAGCTTTTAACCCACAGGCCTCCAGCCGTCTGTACAACCCCCCCCCCCCCACCCCTTCCTCCACTCTTTTATTCATCCATTCATTCCTCTGTGTGAAAGAAGCCAAACAACACCGACTCGTATAGGATTCATACAAAGCGTATACTTAATCCACAGTTTATCCTGAGTCCTGATCACTTGACTTCCCTCCAGGGCAACTGCTTTACTTGCTTTTGTGTAAAAAAACATCTACACTTCAAATGCGGATTCATTCATGAGTTTTTCTAAATGCTAATACCTAAACGTGGCTCTGAATCACTATAGATCATTTCTTGGGTTGAAATTGCTGCAGTATAATGCCTGCTCTCATTATATGTTGTACATTGTATTGTTGGCATTTGAAAGCATTAGCCGCTTTTCACACCAAGTACTTTGCCGTACTTAGTTCCCACTGGGACCTTTAGTTTACCTTTATTAGTCCCACAGAGAGGAAATGTGCATTGTTACAGCAGAGAAAGAGCCAAAGACAGCTTAATGTTACATGCATACAAAAAGTATTTAAAGTAAAAAAAAAAGTTGTTGTATAATCAAATTAAAAGTTAAACAATTTACAAAATATACATCCTGTAACAGTTCTTAGGATTTAGCTGCCAGGTATATATTGCACAGTTATTAACGGCATATGTATATATTGCACAAATAGCACATATTGCACATAGTTGATTGGTATTTAACAGCAAGTGGTGTTATAGTCTTTGTTGTTGATTTTTTACTTTAATACTTTTTGATGCATGTACCATATGTAACATTAAGCTGTCTTTGGCTCTTTCTCTGCTGTAACAACGTAAATGTCCCCTCTGTGGGACTAACAAAGGTAGTCTGATTCACTTTATTGGAATCATTGTGAAATTATAAAATCTAAATATGCAAGCTAACGAGAAGAAGGACAAAAAGTCTCAACTGTTCGGATGACTCACATTCTACTGTGTTTATCATCATTTCCGAGTTAAGATTATCCTGGAAACATAAGCGCAGCCTAAAAGTCACGTAAAGCAACAACTTATAAAAACGACATTACTTTACTTATTTTTGTGTCTTAATATAAGAAATCGTGAGTATTTAATGAATATCCATTCAGGAAACAAACGTGTCTAACTTCTTTTAAACCAAATATCGATCTGGTAAATGCTTAATCAATACAACAAATAAATAAACACTGAATTAGGTCCAGTATCCGCTAGCTAAAAAGGTACCAAACATTAGCGACTAGTAAATTTTTGCTTCGAAATGCAACTTTTCATTTGTGTTTATTTTTCATTTTAAAGTCATACAGGCTGAATGCTAAGGCTTGTTTGATTTCATTGAAGCAGAAGTGTGACTGCAGGACTTTTTGCTTGCAATGGCGTAGTTTTCCATCAAAGTATTAGTTTGTTTACTTTAGGTCTTAAGTGCTTTTTCAACAGTATACTGCCCATATAGTAGCAGAGATTGCATAATCCACTGTATTGAGTGCATGCATTTGAGAGTACCACGCTCTAATGCTCGGAAAGCAGACCCAGAACCCCTTTCATCATGGAGTAAAATGGAGGAATTTGTCTTGGTTGAATTCATGTAAATACATAGTGACAGCTTACAGGCTCCCACTGCACAAAGTGACACATGAGGACAAAAGGACCGCACATAAAGCGTGAGGGAAACTGCCGTAAATAAGAGGGGGTTTTACGGTTAATATAAATGCTGCTGCTATGGCTTCCCTCAAAAATGCAACACTGTTTGATTTATCATACTGGAACACAATGGAAGTGGAAATTAAAAAAAATGCAAATGCCGGGGCAAAAGATAACAGGAAAGCAGAAGTGGTGCACGCACCAACAGAGTGATTTCGAAAATTTTGATCAGCGGTTCCACACCGAGGACGGCTCGGACTGAATTCACAGCGCGGGTTGTCCTTCAGCAGAAAGATGCTCAGCAAACAGGCCCTAAAACACTATTAATATTCAACATGTAGCAGTGTTGATGCTAAGCTTCTTTCCTTAAGATGCAAGATTAGTCTTCTAAACTCATCCAAAACTTCTACCGTCTCTTCATAAGCAAAATGGGACTTTCAGCACATGTTGTTGCACAAACTTCTATCGTCCAATGAGATTAAATTATCCTTAACATGTTGAGCTGTTCAGGTTTGTAGACAAGTACACTTACAATCAGGTTGGATGTTTAGGTAAAGGAGGAGAAGAGGTCGGTAAGTCACTGAGGTTAAGACATGGGCACAGAAGTCCAGACACATTTAGACAAGGTGCTGAAAAGAATACTTTACACAATCCTTATTGAGAGATGCAAGTGTAGTCCTTTTCAGCAAAAAACATTGCTACCTGAACTAGCTTGCAGGCTTTGCTCCAATGTTTGCAAAAAGCATTAAAGACCAACTAATAACGCAATTTCATTTTCCTCTGAAGTCAAACTAACTCAACTTCTTTCTGTATTTTTACATTTCTCGATGTAGATAGGGTCTAATATTTACAGAACATTTTTCTAATCCTCAATCTTCAATACAATAGTATACAACATTAAACAATGTCCAACTACTAATGTACTGAGTACAATTATAGGATTTATCCGCTAAAGTGTTTTGTCTTGGTCAGACGTCTACCTGAAATGTAGTCTCGCCCGAGGCAGCTGCCGTCTGTGAAGCTTTAAAAAGGTGCTGACAAAGCAAACAGTGAGCACTGCCTCTGTTTTGCTCTGCCACATGTTTAGCTTTGCTCTTCTTTATATTCGTTCTGTCTTACTACAGGATTTGAGATACTGAAAATGTTTACTGTAGCTGCTATATACTGCCAGGGGCCTAACTGTAACAACAACAACACGTGGCAATAAACGCAGCAAATTATATTCCATTTTTAATTCATAACCAGGAAACAATTGTGTCAAAAATATCTAACCTTGTTTCACAAGTCATGGCCACTGACTCCAGTGTTACCTGACAAAGAAAGACAATGTAAAACAACCTAGATCTGCTTTTTGTGCTTTGAAAATGTACTTTATTTGTTTACATTCTCCATTCCAGTCACACAGGCTAAATGCTAATGCTTGTTTCATTTCAATTGAACAGAAGCTTGACTGCTGGACAATTACTTGCGAGGCATAACTATAAAAACAATACTAGTGGCTATGCACGCAGAACATTTATTTGAGTAACCATACATAATGCATAGAGTAAGACAAGTAAAAGGAGGGGTCAATAAAGACAGAACATCAGCCTTAACACACAGTGCACACACATGTAAATCCATGCAGTCATTTTACGCTGAGGATAGACATGTGCAGCAGATCTCTCAGATGATGCTGATGTGCTGTGGCGTGCCGAGCCGACGGAGCAGCCGGAGACGAGACTCAGAGCGAGTTTCCGTCTGCAGCTCAAGCTCAGCTGCCCACGCCTGCAGCAGCGAATCTCCCTCCATCACAACCACCCCCCCCTCTCTGTAATCATCTGGTGGGTTCAACTGCAGCCGCTACGCCGCTCTGTGACCAGTGTGTCCTCCCTGTGGCCTCAGTAATGCTGTAGTACATGGTAGTATTTACAGTCTGGCAGCAGCATGTCGTTCAAACCCCATCGGCCAAATGCAGCCGACATGATTTTTTGGGGGAAATATAACTAAGTACTATTACTCAGTATTATTTTTGACATAATTGTAATTTAGTGGGAATGCTGACACAGCATTCCAACTATCTGTTATGCTACGCAAAAAAATATTTATTATTCCGCCGGGTTATTTTGCGCTGCTTCTTCTCCCACATTGAACCTCGCAGAAACTCCGTTCAAACATCAAAATGTTCAGCTCGGTCGGGAATCAATGGCTATTACTTTTATCATTCATAACTTTCATAATTCCAGAGATACATCCCATAATACATCCCATTTTGAACATGTAAGTCAATGGAGAACTCTTCAGACTTCAATAATCTTCATGCAACTTCATCTGCTAACTGCTCCTTCTTCAACTGCTAACAGGTCCTTCATACTTTCACTCAGAAACCTCATTCCAACTTTAAAATGTCACATCTTTCTGACATTATTCGTCTAACACAACTTTGAAATCTGATTCTTACTTTTACAGATATTAAACATTGTTCAGACCTTGGTAAAGAGGCCTTCTTCAGATTTTAGAGTGCGTGAAGTCACAGCTAGAGTGGAGGACAGATTTAATTTTGCCTTCATATTTTCTTTTAAACCTGCCATAATTCCCAAACCATACATTCCTGAGACATAATTTTAAAACATCTTGTAGCTTGAAAGATAGAAATAAATTAAGCAAAATAATTAAACAAAATGCCTCTTGAGGGCATGAAGTGACAAAAACTTTCAACATGTCTCCATTAAACTCCATTGTAAATTCAGCCTCACCTTTCCCCACCACAGCAGCCGCACACCTTTACTTAATCTGCCAAAAAGGCCACATTATTAACCCGAAAGTACACAAAAAGTACACTTCAGATGCTCGAGTTTCTTGACATGCTTCACACTTTGAACTTTCACCGATATCTGTTGCGGTTCTTCAACAAAACGCTCACATGTAAGAGGTTTATCTCTCATTCAGAACAATGAAAATGCTTTTCTCTCACTAATCACCATGGAAACCTTTGATCTCTGGACATGTCGTTAGCTCAAATATAAACACCTGTGTCATGGAACACGATGATGTCATAACTCCAGCTGACATGCTCAGAGTAGCAAACTAATGACGTGGTCACTGGAGTTTAACAGACTGTCTCAGCCTATTATTTTCCGTCGAATGGAGACTTCATACTGACTTCAACATGTTCCACATATTTTAGACATTATTGGTGACGTATGCTTTTAGTTCTAAAGTTTTCAGTTCAAATATTCTGCTGCTTTTTCATGCATTTAGACTTTTATTTTCTTGTTCTTATTTCACATTCAAGTCCCCTCTATTCATGAACCCTTAAAGTACTCAGCCACACCGCTTATATAACACGTGTGACTGTTGCTATGTGAGTTAATCTTTCAAATAACTAATTACACATACTCAGATATTTATAAACGTTTTGAGTATTGCACATCTTTAAACATGACTCTTATAAATCACTTTTAAAACCAGCGATGCACTACAGTATCAGCTTTTCTAAAATAGAAACTTCAATGTTCGCATCTTTCAAAATGATTCTACTTTTCAATGACCTACAAATAATCCTAATAATAATCCCATTTTCAATCTTCCAACTGTTCATATTTTTTGGTCAATTAACAAACCTGTTACAAGTGTGTTGTTCAACAAATTTGAGCCTTTGCCACATTTATTTGATCACCATGGAAACCCTTGATCTCTGGACACGTCATTAGCTCAAATATAAACACCTGTGTCATGGAACACGATGATGTCATAACTCCAGCTGACATGCTCAGAGCAGCACACTTCAGATAATGGTTAATGGTCCTGCCCTCAACAGCTCTACGTCAATTATGGGGTGTCATCATATGCTGTTTCCATGGAAACGCATCCCTCGCCATAAATCACGATGTCGCTGTAACTCCAATGGGCACGGTCCAATCGTCCCCCAAATTTTGCTTGTATATCACCGGTCCATGCCTCAACAGCTTTACGCCAAATCTGAGACCTCACCATAGGCTGTTGCATGGAAACGCATCCCTCGCCATAAAACACGATGTCGTTGTAGCTCCAATGGACACGGACCGGTCGTCCCACAATCTTCACCTGTATATCACCTCTCCATGCCTCAACAGCTCTACGTCAAATCTGACATCTCACCATATGTCGTTTCCATGGAAACGCATCCCTCGCCATAAAACACGACTTCTTGTTGTAACGCCTATGAAAAGGGTCAAAACAGCAGCACACTTCAGATAATGGTTAACGGTCCAGCCCTCAACAGCTCTACGTCAATTATGGGGTTTCATCATATGCCGTTTCCATGGAAACACATCCCTCGCCATAAAAGACGATGTCGCTATAACTCCTATTAAAATGTTCAAAAAGTGCTCAAACTTCACGTGTGCTAACAGTCCAGCCGTGAAGACATCTACGTGACAGTTTTGAGATTTCTTCAAATGCCGTTGCCATGGCAACACAATGCTCACCATGAAACACAGTTGTCTTATAACTTCAGGGAAAATGCTCCAAACGGCCCAAAACTTCACAGGTTTGGTAACGATGCAGCCATCAACGCATCTAAGCGTATTATGGGATGTCATCAAATGCCGTTGGCATGGCGACAGATCATTCACCATCAAGTTAGTTCAAAAGTTTGCAGTTCAAATATTCTGCTGCTTTTCCAAGCCTTTGTACTTTCTTTTCTTCTCATATCACACATTCAAGCCCCCAGTGTTCATGTATAATTTCAATCTAAATTCTTCACTTTCTTCTTTTTACACATTACATTTCAGCATAGCAATTTAGCGTCAGCTTTTCAGCATAAAGCATTCCCACTAGCAATTTCTTCAGGAATTGTATTCTCTAGTTTACTTTAATAATTCCTTTTTATGCTACTTTATACTTCTACTCCAATACATTTCAGTGGCAAAAATGATACTTTCTTTCTGTTACCACTATTATTACACTCTGGAACAATTTAAATGAGGAGCTCAAGGGATGTCTGAACTTAAAACTGTTTAAAGGTCCCATGTCATGGCCATTCCTACTGAACATATTTCCATTGTTGAGGTATACTAGAATAGATTTGAATTGTGCAATTTTCCAAAATCACATTGGTTTCTCATTCAGCATCTCTGTATAGTATGTGTATTCACCAGATATTCACTCTGTCCTAAATGGCTTGTTGGAGCTCCTGCCCCCCCCCCCCCCCCCCCTCCCCTCCCTGTGAGCCTAGTTTGCTCTGATTGGTCGGGACGTTGCGAGGCTTGTTGCTGCGAGCTGCTGCGAGCTGTTGCGAGGAGCGGAAAGGTTTCCGGGTCGGCGATACAGCGACAACAAGCGAAACTCATCCTGAGCACACACAAACACTCACAGCCGAAGTAAAAACAATAAGTGTGGCTTGATATTGAGTCAGAAAAAGGTTTACAACGCTGTGAGAATGGGTCTGCGGAGAGCATTTCTCTGCGATCCCAACTCGTCTATTACCAGCGTTCAGGGAGCTCTATGCAAGTCAATGGGACTCCCTGTTAGTTAGCCAAGGGATCCTGGTGTGTGAGGTGCTCGGCGGATTGGTCCATTTGGGCCGGTCATTTATTGTTGATTTGGGTGTTCACACGTCACAGAACCCAGGAAGCAAACAATGGGAAATGAAAAAACTCCAACGAGGCGTTTTGGGGCAGCATAGACTGTGTTAGAGTTTTACTCGCTACAGGGTGCACTTTGAGGCTTTTTTACTTCATAACACACAAGGGGACGGGTAATAACCGTAAAAGCATGACATGGCACTTTAAAAAAAAAGTATAAGGACACCATTTTAACAAGATACAGAGATGACGTTGTTTAATCATAACTGGGTGTTTGCAGTTTATTTATTTATTTGGTTTGTTATTTTATCTTTTCTTGAATATCATTTACCTCTGTTATGGATTTGTTTTTTTATTTGTTTGTTTATTTATCTGCTTATTTGTTTGTTTATTTATTTGTTGTTTTATGTTTCAATAATATATTTCTTTAAGAAAAAATTAAAATAAAATAAATATATATATATATATATAGTATATGTTAGTAATTTAGTTTTTGGGAGAAGGGGATGGGATTAAATAAGTGTAAACTTCTTCCCACCCCTTTTCGGATGTGTAATTAAGTAGATTATTTGTTTCTACATAATTTAGAATCAGTAATATTTTTGTATATCAATTTGACACTGATTAATTTGGTATTGTATAATAATTCTCATGTTACATTTTTGTATTATTGTTTTACACATTCGAAATAAATCTAATCAAATCAAAATGATTTAACCCTCATAGTTACTTTTTATATATAAAAACACATGATGTCTAAATCATATGATGCAATACTTATTAAATTGGCTGCAGGTTAAGAAACTGCAACATTAAAATGCTCTTCTGTGAAAATATTCCATATGCATAATGAGATCTTTGATACTTTAAGTACATTTAGTTTATAATATAACTGAACTTTATTCCGAAATTACATACTTTTACGAAAGAACATTATTTAACACTACAGATATTACATCTGAAAAATGAGAACTTACTCTTTGAAGCTAACCATCAAGTTCATCTTGACGCTAGCCCTTTTGTACTTAAGTATAAATGCTACTGTGGATGTGAGGTAGTGTGGTTTTACCTCAATGGGAAGGTTGTGGGTTCGATTCCAGCCCTTCAAGTCAACATGTCGTGTATACGAACGAACGGTGTTGGAATATTAGCTTATTTGAGCAAATGGCACAGCTCTGTATGAATGGGGTGTGATTGGTTGAATTATGACTTGTTGAATTTAATCGATACAGTCCATGTACCATTTAAGATCAAATCGTTTTTACTTGTACTTAATTAAAGGATCTAAAAATGTCATCCACCAAGGTTTGAAAAGGTCCCTCCCTTACTGGCTGGTTTGATAGTGCAGATAATCTTTCATTTTCAAAACTTTAATTTAAGAAATGTGTGAAAATCTCACAAGAAATGAATTACGAGTCACACAGCTATTTCAATATCTTAACTTTTTAAATGACCACATTATGACCTAAAAGAAGGCTAACTGTACAGTATGTGAGTGCAAATGCAAGATAGGTTCCTGGAGAACCGTTTGTCCTGTTACTTTGATTGAACTGTTGCTGAACTCGTGTTTTCTTTTTACAAATCAGGAAGGATTAAATAATCAAATCTGAAGTTTGTCACATCATCAGGAGCAGCAGCTAGCTGGCAGAGACGTCCGAACACTGATGTGACAATATGACTTTCAGTCAAGCTCTATAATTGCATGTTAAACCCATGTTATTCATGTGTCGCTGAGCAAACATAATGAACGAAAAAACAAATCACAAGACAACTGAAGGCAGGTCTCTGCAGCACGGTGGTATGCATGTACACACACATGTTTGAGTGTAGCGTGCACATTAAAAAGGGGGAAGGGTGAGGGATCCTTGTCAAAGGGCAAACACACCCGCTCAGCGGTGCCGAGAACAACTCCTCAGGCAGGAAGCTGACACTGTGCATCAGTCAGGGCACAGAAGACAACACCACCCACATCTCCCGTGATTCCTGACAGCATCCCAACCTCCTCAAACCAAAGCTGACAGCTCGAGACGTTCTCGCATCACAGGGAAACGCGACTCGCTCTTTTTTATCCAGCCGCAGCTCGGCATGAAATGAAGAGTGTGGAGGAAGAAGACATGCAGAAAGGGAGAATGTTCTGAGACTTCTCATAGGGAACGAAGAGGGGAAAAGGGCAGGAAGAAGAAGGGGTCATCGGTTTGAAGGAGAAAGAGGAAGAGAAACTAGAAAGGAAAGAAAGAAATACAAAAACAAGTGTATGAAAATGCCAGTGAGGAGGAAGCTCAGTTGTGTATGTTCAAAATTACAATGCTGATGTGTAGCTTAGTTTAGCGTCTTAGCATAAACGAAGCTAAACATGTTTTTTCTGGTATTTCAACTGGAAAAATAACACTTTTGACACAAAGGTGGAAGGAGGGATTTACTACAAATCATCGTGAGAATTTCTGTTCCAAAGTTAATGGCAATCCAGTCAATATATTTTAAGATATTTCATGAAAACCGATAAAGATTATTTCAATCGTTCTACACAAAACTCCATCCAGTATGTTGGGTATTTGGTCTTCAAAAATGAATACAACAGGCCCTAAAAATAACATAGGTAGGAGGAAGAGAAGAGGACAAAGGTCACGATGGAGACTGAGAAGAACATAAGGAAGATGAGAGGGAACGAGAAACAAATAGAATCAAACACGGGAGACACAAACACAGAGGAGGAGAAGAATAAAATCCAGAGTATGAAAAACATCAGGGAGGATGATGAAGAACAACAAGCGGAAGGAAGATGATGAAGAAACCTAATGAAATGTCCTATCAGAAGCCAACTTCCTTTATACCAGTGACCATCAACTGGCCCAATCCCAAACCACACCCTACATCCTACCCCTACACCCTACCCCTCCGTTTGCGCGGAGGGTGCGCCACATTAAGTGCTGTTCCAAACCAACGAGTGTGGAGCGGTGTGGAGGGGGAGTGGGTTATCAAGCCATCAAACAGCAACTCTGCATCGGTGCTGACTGGAGACCGTTCTCTACCTGACCGGTCTCAACGCTGTGTGTGTCCGTCAGGAAACAAGCTGTTAACAAGTAGTTCCTGCAAACAGCAGTAGCCCCACTGCGACAGAGTCCAACAGAGAGGCAGGAGCTGCGGGACAGTAGCCTAGAAGTGGCTCCGCAAAAGCGTCCATTGGATACATTTTGGCTCTTGGACAAATGGAGTTGGTGATCCCTGCTTTCTATTCTCACATCCAGCCATTTGCTCATAAATGTCACATCATCCCCAAAAGTGGTCCTTTTCTGCTGCAACTCTTCACTTTCTGACAGTCACACCCTGAAAATGATATCCAGTGGTGGGGTGAACAGCTCATCTTGTACTCTGATCATCAAGTTCTCAAATCTATCAAAAACTTCTGTTCTTTATCTCTTTGAAATTATTCTGTGTATCATCTCATAATGAAACGCATGTATCAAAAAGAGTCTTTGATGAAACACAGAGAGAGTTTGTCGTTTGTGCAGGGATCCTTTTGGGAGCAGAGAGGCACTCACCTTTAGTGGTTTCGTCTTCAATGGGCTGCTTGGAGAGAGTGATGTCTTTAAAGGTGCAGAGGAACAGAACCACTTTGTCGTTCTCGTTCCTGATGGGAGCCACTTGCATGTAGAACCAAACCGGACTTCCTGCAGAGACATTAGAACATTTCAACTCCTAATTAGCTCTGAAAATAGTGAAGACTGCCCATCACAATTTCCCAGAGCCCAAGATGACATCTTTCCCGTCAGCAAAAACACGTGGGTTTGCTATCCTGGATCCAAAATGGTGGAATGAGCTCCCCTTTGAAATCAGGACAGCAGAAAGCTTACACATCTTCCGGCGCAGACTGAAAACTCATCTCTTTCGACTCCACTTCGAGCGATAGAATGACTAACAAAGCACTTGTATACTAATAAAGGGCTGGCTTATCTAAAGCCAGTTGAGCAGTACTTGAAATGTTTGGCTCTATGAAACCTGATGTACTTATATGATTCTGTTTTCTTCAAGGTTGTATCTTCCTAGTCGAATGTACTTATTGTAAGTCGCTTTGGATAAAAGTGTCAGCTAAATGTAATGTAATGTAATCTTTAAAGGTTTTGTTTTGTCCAACAAACAGTCTAAAAACTTAGTTTACGATGACATGGCAACACAAATACTCAAACTCCACATAATTGTAGTATATTACAAGACATAACATCAGTTTGAAAACAACTTAAGGAACATATCATACAACAAACAATGATGGCCGACATGAATTCACTATGGACATTTACCATCTTTCAAAGTGTACTTTCTTGAGTTAATGTACACAAATTAAGTATCTCTGTTAAATTTCAACATGTTCTTGAAAAACTGCATATTTAATGTCCACGCTTACATTCTAAATGTCATTGCTTTTACTTGCATGTTAGGTTGTTCTGAATTAAAAATTAACTTTGACAATTAAAACCAGAATTTGTTTTATTATTCCGACGACACAAGGTCCTCCATGTTTTGTGCATTGCATCGATTGGCCGAAGTGTAGTGCTGTATCTACAGCAAAATCAAAAATTAATTAGTGACATTTTCTAGATTACTTTTCTTTCAAATTGTTCCCAGAATAAGCACACTGCAGACTCAAGTTGTGTTTAAAAGTGATAAGCTATTTGGAATTGTGACACAGCTTCAGTATCATCACAAATCAACTGTTAAATGACATTTGGGGACTAACATTAAATAAGATATTAGAAGTTATTTTGTAGAACAAATGCAGCCGTGCTCACAATAAAAGTAAAAGACTTCGCCTACTGTCCCCGATCATTTTTAAGAAGAACAATGTGATCCTTCTGCTCTCCTTCCTGTCCACAGCACATGACGTTGCTTAATTCTACCCTTATTATAACTGATGTGGTTTTAACAACTTAATGCTAAGGTCATCACTTTTAGGGAACTCACTGTTTCTCCTGCTCAAACTAGCCGAGATTTCCGTGACTTTATTGCCTCCTCACACACTTTTAGGAAAGTTCAACAAAGTTTCACACACCTTACGGTCATCATTTCTGTGGATACAAGTTGTTTCTAGTCAAGATCAATTTCATTTATATGCAGCCTCCATAAAGCGCTTGAGTTGTCAGCAAATTTGAGCCTTTTTAAAATGGATTCTGCCTCTTCCGCCTCACATGGTGCACTCGTAGGTGATCGCTCCAAGGAGACAAAGACCTTTGGGAATATTTTCGTCTGCACACTTTGTCCACTCTGCTCCTCACTGCTGTCTGAGCTCTCTCACACTGACCTAACGACTCTTCAAACTGAATACCTTCAACAGGTCAAGTTAAAGATATATTTCATCCATATGTTTGACTTAATATACATTTGGATTTATTAAATCATTCATATTCAGATTTTATCGTACATCCATCCATCCATTATGCGGATATTAGCAGTGGTTCCTCGAACACGAAGAGTATGGATAATAAAACATAATGGAATTTTAACATGGTGCAAAAAGTCCTTTCCAGAAAAAGTGAAATCAAAACAAAAAATGTAACTTATTAAAAAAATATATTCAAAGACTTAATAATTCCTAGTCCTGCTCAATTCAGATAGGACTGTCAACACAACATAAGCAATTCTGGAAAATTATAATGATGTGATTTCTATTGTCCACAACAACTAAAAAAGCGAAGGATTCATTAGTTGATGAACCAGCTTTAACTGAATGTTTGTCCACTTAAAGACAGCAGAAATTACGTCGAGATATCAACACCTATTTGGCAAACTTTTGAGAACATAGTTGTATATTTTCACTTTGAGCAGTAAGAGAGAAACATGATCACCCCTGTAGAGTCACATGATGTGTCCACCAGATACATTGAGTCCAATGTACACTTTTGTAAACTTTTAGTTCGATTTTTTATCCGACTATTTAGCCGCAAAATGCTCTCTAACTGGTCTCTAACTATCTGTGTCTGCTGTTTGCTGCTGAGTAGATAGTGGACGGTGGGCTTTTTAAATCAAGCTACCTGCAAATGTGAGAAATGGTGCTGATAAAAGCAGTAAATAAACCAAACACTCAAATGTGGGAAAAAAGATTTGTTCTATTTTTCAGAAAAGCAGCTCTGTAAAAAATATGTTTGAAAGAAGAGGTGAAAAAAGCCAAGGAAAACTATACCTTGGTCTCTTCTACTTCTTCAAAATAAATTTGGAGCACCAACAAGCCTCATAGTATTGTGTTAAAAAATAAATAACCTGATCAATATTACTACAGCTATGAATACAAAAGTGTGAAGGTAAACCAGACAAACAAGACAAGTGCTAAGATTGAGAAATGATTAAAAAGTGCTGTTTTAAGCTTCTGAAAAGTGATGTTTTTATGCTTTCCTGTTTTCTAAATTCTTGGAAGTTCAGTGTATTTCGGTTTTAGACTGTTAGTTTGACAAAGCAAGAAAAAGAGTAGTATTTTTTGCAATTTCCTTCGATTTTATAGATCAAATTTACAGCTAAGGTAAGCACTCAACTGAGTATTTGATAATGAAAACAATGATACATGGCTGAAGTTGTGAATGTATTGAGCACTCACTATTCTTTCTGTACAGCAGGATCTCGAAGCAGTTGGACTCATAGTTGTCGAACGTCTGTCGGACTTCGTCGATGGACTTCTTGTCCGTCAGCTCTCCGTACATAAAACTGGAAAGGGATATAGACAAAATGAGACGCAATCAATACTGAGATGACGCTTTAATCTTTGCCCTCTGTGTTACAGTAAACCCAAAGTGTTTGTAACTGCATTGTCAATCAGTTATCTTACCATGAAGCGCCCATTAAGTGTTGTGCTTGTTTTATAGAGTAAATTATTTCAGCAGCAGCATGAATCCAGTTCACAGTTAAGGATTGTGGATTGGTGCAGCCTGCATTTCCTGGCTTCGTTGTAATTATTCCTTAAAAAGGGCTGAGGACATTTTAATCAGTGCTAATATAATTAGTCTGAGTGATTAGCTGCTTTCCCAACAGCTGCAGTGTCTTCAAGGACACACACACACACACACACACACACACACACACACACACACACACACACACACACACACACACACACACACACACACACACACACACACACACACACACACACACACACACACACACACACACACACACACACACACACACACACACACACACACACACACACACACACACACACACACACACACACACACACACACCAAATATTGGGTTCATGTTTACACCTTGTGGATGTCAAACAAAACATGTTTTAAAGAATATTTTCTAGTGGATTATATATTTTTATTTTGTCATTAATAAGGAGTTTTTTCTGTAGTATAAAAGCTTATATGCATGTGTTAAACATGAATGGGAAAATCCAAACATGGCTGCCCACAGCAACATTACATCTTTCCGTGCAAATGCACGGAAGAAGACTTATATCAATTGGCCTTTTAATATGTATTGGACCTGTGAATGCTCTGGAAATGTTGTTAGTGAACTCACAAGTTAATCTTTTGTACCAAAAGTGAATTAACAGTCCCGCCACATTGTCTGAATGAGAGGTAGAAGTCACAAACAAACCACTGCACTTAAAAGGAAACATAAATGACACTAATAGAACATAATTAAAAATGTCAATAAAAAGCTTGTGTTTTCTGCCAGCTTCAATTGTGGACGAATGCTGATGATTCATAAATAAAGACACTTTGGCATCTACCCTGTTTGTTAGTAGATCGATTCGCTCAGCAAAGACTACAATAAAAGCAGAGAGAGAATAAATGAGTAAGAACGTTTAAATATCCCTCAGCTAATTTTCTTATTGATTAAGAGGAAACCCCTGGGCCCAGGAGTTCAAAACTTTTAATCTCAATCAGATCCGATCAGATTTTGAAATCCCATTTTTTGTGATCCAGGATCAGACAAGTCGGCCAGATTTTGTCCCTGGAGTTCAAAGCAATTCAGGATAGGATCAGCCTGATCCAGATTACGACTTTTCAAGATGACTAGATCCTGAATATCAGTGCTTTAATCCTAACGATCGCCATCTAGTGGACATGAAAAATAATACAAGGAAGACAAGAGACCACATCGCAGACATCTATTGTCCGCAATTACTTTTGAAAGGTGATGACAGATGGACTTTTTTTTTGTTGAAGGTATTTTTTCTTTAAATTACATTTGTGATTGACAATCTTTGTTGTGATACCTTCATGAGCATAAACATTTATGTCATCAACATTTGGTTGAAAACAGAATACGCCAACACAAATGTGACCAAAAAATGAAAAATAAAATTGATTTGCCATGAAGGCTAAACATGGTGTATTATTTCAGTTAACAAACTTTGCCATCTTATTTATATTGAAACATATTTTTAAATAAATGGTACAGTACATTTTGCTCTGGTAATCCACTGGAAATCCACCCCTCTGGTGGGATCAGGATAATCCAGTTTTTTGGGATTAAACTGATCCCAATCCTGTGTTGTCGGTTTGGACTACCCGTTTTGAAGATTTGATCCAGATTAAAGCTTGGATTGGATTTCCTGATCTGGTCGGATATCAAAGTGATCCTAATCCTGTTTTTTGGTTTTGAACTCCCCAAAATCCAAATCTGATCTGATCAGATAGGGATTAAAAGTTTTGAACTCCTGGGCCCTGGTGATGATGAAACTAGAATGATATAGAGTGGCGAAGTCACGAAAAATTATGCATTGAAGTCAATGAAGAGAGAAAACTTATCTTTCGATCCCGTTTGAATTGTGCCATGAATTACAATTATGATGTTTTTCAATCTTAAAAAATAATTTCCATGTCAAAAAAGTCACAGTTTGTCGTAAAACTGTTGAAATATAAAACTATGAAAAATACTCAACTAGAAAGACTACAAATCCCAGAATCGCGTAAGTGATGTCATAAATGTTTTCCTCCACTAAGAGATAGCTAAGATCAGCGCTATATAGATATAACCTATCTATATGGCGCTGGCTATGATAAGATAACTTTAACAAGATGCCTGTGTGCTTATTACCAGGTTGTTATCATACCAGCAATGGGTCTTGCTCGTTCTTTCACTTCCCGTCTGATGAAAGGACCAGGAGTGGCTGGATCAAGTTAGCTACCTAGCTAGTAGCTAACACGTTAGTTAGCATTACAGCCTTGTCATTTGTATTAGCCTTAACATGAAGTAACATTAGTAACATAAGAGTAGTAGTCATATTTCGTGAACCCTTTGAAGAGTACTGTCACACCGGTGTGATCATTCTATAATACACAATTTAAGCCCGGGGGAGAAATGCTAACGCTAAATTAGCATCTGCGATCTTTTCTACTTCACGCTATCAGCACAAATGGTTGACATTAAACATTAAAAAAAGACCAGGCAGTTCAGAGAGAATCAAAGGAAGGCAGGCAGCTTTGCATGACATTCTTCTGGACGTGTTTCATTGTGGTGATAGTGAGGGTAGTCAATAGGGTGGCCATTTCCATAACACCAAAAAGGAGGACACTTTGGGATTATCTTTTAGTTTTTATCCTGGCTTCACTGAATCCTTCACACTCAAAACACAATAAGACTCTAGTGTACTAACCACAAGTTGAATGTCTATTTACGATACTTTTGCCCTTTCCTGGCTGCTTCCAAGAGTTTTTTATTTGTAAGGAGTCTCTGGTACATGTCTGTGCACTCAAATTTGAAGTTGACACAAATGTGCAGCTCTGCCTTGACACTGTCCACATCCAGACGATTTCTCTCATTTCTCCATGCTGAGGTCATCATTGAGAACACACGTTCTGTATGTGCATTGCTACATGGGATGGAGAAGATGTAGGCGCTGATCTTCCTCAGATTCACAAGTGGGACTTCTGCTTTGGAAAACAGTTTCAGATACCGCTCCTCACTGTGGCATCCTTCCATTTCTGAAGAGCTGAGAATAGCTTCCACCATGCCATATTCCTCATAGAGTCCATCCATGTCAATGTCTTTCAGGCTGCAGGCTTGGACTGCATCACTGTATTCTCCATAGGACACAGCAGTTGTGAGGCCAAGCTTTGACACTTTACTATGAAGGCTGTTCTCAGAGAAGTCATACCTTTCACTCACGTATTTCTTGGCTCTTTCATAGAAAACAAGAAAATCAGCCTCACATTTCTTAGCCAGATCAGGGGTTAGCTGCTTGAGTTTGTTGTTCACAGCAAAGCCAAAAAATGTGTCCTTTAACCTTCTCTCAAGTTTCCCTTTCAGTTCAGTGATTACCTTAAACAGAGAGGTTATGCTGAATGATTTGGCCTCGAGTGCTTCAATGCAGTCTGAAAACACTTTCAGAATGTGACTGAGGAAGAGAAAATACATCTCAGATACTTCGTTGCCATCCTCTCCAAAGCATTTCCACAAAATCTTGGAGCATTCCTCCTCACCTAGACTCTGAAAGTAGCTGGTCAGGGGTCTCCAACACTTCAGGATTCTGTCAATAGATGGCAGCAGAGACAACCATCGCGTGACAACGTGCCGCAGCAGATTGCATTCCTCCACTTCCACAAACTCGCAGAATTCCTTCAACTGCGCCGTTCTGCTAGCTGAGATGCTAAAATGGCTATACACCTTAAGCACAACATTTTCAATGTCAATATCCAAGTTGCTTGCTGCATATCTTGTTGCATTGTGCAGAATATGGGCTAAACAGTTTGCAGCGAGCACGTCTTTTTGAGCCTGTTTCAGTTTCTGATAAACACTGTTGTGTTTTCCATAGTTAACGCTGGCGTTGTCTGCTGCATATGCTGACATTTTTTTCACATCTAGTCCAGACATCTCCAGTTTAGATAGCAACTGATTTGTTATAGCTTCCGACTTTTCGTTGCTATCACTGTAAAAATCCAACAGTGCATGTTGCACGCCCTTCTCAAAGTGAAAATATCTCAGTACAATGGGGAAACACTTGATCGTACCTTTGTTTGATGCATCACTTGCCACTGAATAATGCAGTTCATTTTCTTTTATGTAATCCACATGCGTCTGGACAGAGTAGGGTGCTAGGATATTTTCGCACAAAGCTTTGGCTTTTGTTTTTCCACAGGTCATCCCTTTTGCTATTGATGAGTCGTTGTAGATTGTCCGATCAACTTTTATTCCACAGTCTACACTCCTGTATGACTGGTGATGCTTGACGGCATGATAAACTTTACAAAGTTCTGCTGCGGAGATTTTGTCATCTTGAGGCGATGAAGCTTCACGGAAAAACGATAAAAGTGAAGAGGCACCTGCGCTTTGATCGTTGCTTTTGTGCTTATCTGTGTTAGCATGTCTGTCGACAGCACCTTTTCCTTTGCTACTTACGTCCACATCGCAACGACACAACGTGCAAAAAGCATGGAAGTCGTCCTTTCGGCTTTTTGTGAGGAATCCATGCTCTTTCGACCATTCAGGATTAAATGAAGTCTTTCGTTTCGGCATTTCTGCGGTTTAACCTACCGCTAACTAGGCGGAGTTGGCTCATGAGCTAGTCTGCTAGCGCTAACGTCACTCTGTGCCACAGTGCCATGCCGTGAACGTGACGTCAAGAAGCACATGGCTAATTGTTTACGTTTATTAACCAATGAAATACAAGATATTTATTTGACATCACATTCAGCCAATAATTTGTAAGACCACAAGTCTTACAGGGATATATACTTACACATAACTTATTTTTTGTATTTCTTTGTATAATTGTCTATTTTTTTTTTATACCCTAAAAGTATAAAATGGGGATCACCTCAAAAGGAGGACAAATGAGCGTCCGGCTCAAGGCTGCGCCGGCAGACGGACACAGACATTGAAAACCGGACTGTCCGACCTAAAACCGGACGGATGGCCACCCTAGTAGTCAATCCTTTTGTTGAAAAGACAGTAGTGACGGCCATCTTGGTGACGTGTGTTGTAGTTCATTGAGCGTTTCACACAAACAAATGTGTTACTTCACAGTTTTACGACACATTTTTTTTTTTTTTTACTTGCAAAATTATCTTTTAAATTGACAAACATCATATGTTTAATTCGAGGCACAATTCAAACGGGATCGAAAGATAATCTTTCTCTCTCCCTTGACTTAATAATTAATACTTTTTCCGAAATAAGGTCCCATGGAGGTCCCCCGGAAGGGGAGGGACTTCGCCACTCTATAGACATTTCATTCCACATTAACACTTCAAAATATAAACGATACAGTTTAATGGAAATTTGGGGATTTTGGGACACAAAGCAAGAAGCTCTTTAATAACTATCAGCTTCTTCCTGTAGTGTTTAAATAGTTAAATGGTCCCTTGTTCAATTTCAAATGTAGGGGTCAGGTTTCAGGTTTTTCCCTGAAACACTTGACTTTATAGAGGTCTAAAGAGGTACAACTCTGCAACCGTTGATAAATTATGAATCCTTAATGAGTCTGCACCAATGTCACAAAGTCATACAATTGTATTGCAGGACAAAAATGACCCCCCCCCCCCCCCCCCCCCGAAAAAAATGTCACTGGATCCCATTAAGGAGCCTCCAGCTTGCATCATGTTGGCAGCAGACCGTGAGTTGGAGCCCTCTGTGACTCTTCAGTGTCTGAGAGCTGTCCAGAGCATCTCACTGCTCTCACTCGGAGTCTTAAGGAGCCTTTTTAGCCACTGACTAGTCCAGGCTCTCATCCCAGGTCAGATGTGAGAGACACCGGTGGATGGGAGTCATCCTTTGGAGTCGTATTTTTAAAAAAAAGTCCTGACTGACAGGCGAGAACGACACCATCCTCAAACTGGACCAGGAAGAAATTGGATCCATTTCCGACACCAACACAGCGGTGTGCCATCTTTTTTTTTGATCTCCTCGTCTTTACAGTGTGACTTTCTGAGCATCACTCGTCTTTTGCATGATATAGGAGTATAGAGATCAAGACATGAAACACTAAATATCCTGTAAACTGCTCTCCAGTGCGATGATTTTAATGATCACGACAGAAGCAGGAAGGTACAAGAGGTCGTCACTTGTCTTTTCACTCTCCCTTTCTCACACACTAATTGAATAATGGATGAAACTGAATACAGAATTAACTTTCAGGGATTTCTGCATGATAAATGGAGCACTTTTTAAAAAGGACACTTTGTCACAGTGCTGTTTTAACTTAATAGGAAGCTGGTGCTGTAAAGATATATTGGTTCTTATTAGTTCCACTTTACATGAAGAATTAAAACCATTAAGAAAATAAAACACCCAGGGGTTACAGGAGACATATAGATTCATTAAAAGAGTGAATGCTAATGTAAAGTAATTATACACATGAACATGTTTGCATTAGAAGAAAGCTACAACACTTATCGCTCCATTAGCACACTAATTATCATTACTTTGCATTAAACAACTAAAGCTATGCACGTTTACACTGCTTTATAAAAACACAACACAACCAGATAAATGTTTTACCTGCATGTGCTGCTCTTCTGCATGACTTCAGCCCTGTGGAAGCCAGACAGCTTGCAGAATCCGTCATTGCTGTAAACTACGGGCCACTCCACGATCTGCGCGTTTCCCAGGAGGAAGCTGGTCTCTGGAAGACGGACAGCACAGAGAACGCGTCAGCATCAGATAAACACATAAAAGGCTGCAAAGCTTCTAAACCTCTTGAGAAGATTGTACATGGATTTGTTATGTCAGATCAAAATATAATATACAATATGATTTGAAATGAAAGAAAAGGGACAACCAAAGCAACACATCTTTGGTCTTAGGCATTTTAACACTCGTTATACTTGTCTCTACTCTAGAGCCATTAGGAAACAAAGAGTTATGATCACACCGACAAGAAGTTATGATGTAATACTGGTTGATTTTACAATCCGTTGCACCGAAACTTAGATTTAAACTCGGTTTAATCAAAGAAACATCTCTTTGAGTCCTGGTTTAGTCCTTGTTTTAAACTTACACCAACTTTAAACCCTGATCAATATAAACTCTCTATTGATGTGGCTTTAAAGTTGATAATAATTCGTCCTATAGAGCATTTTTTAAGTAATATTCAAATTCAAGTTCTGCCAGATTTAAGTTTGGCATCACAGATGCCATTAAATCTAAATCTGCAGTGTCAGCCATGTTTGTTACAGGCTGTTTAAAGCCCCGCCTTCTCAAAGCAAAAGCCCTCTGTCCTCTTTTCTTGCTACTCTACCTTCTCATGGGTTTATTTTATCTTCTATTGAAAACTAAAGGAATATTCAGAAAGTATCAGAAAGTATTTTGAAGTAAAAGACCTCACTTTAAATCGTATTTTAAAAGAGATGCTTTATTCTTATTATCTCACTGAGAGACACATCCCTCAGTTGTGTCTCAAAGTCAAGTCAAAGTCAACTTTAATGTCAATCTTACTCAGTTTGTGTTTACAGAGATCGAAATGACGTTTCCAACAATCCCGAATGTAAAATTATACAGAATACAGATATGTATATCCTATATACACAATCAACAGACACATTTACACATATGCACACATTAAGATTACAAAAACACAACAATCAATATATACAAAATAACAGATGAATTGACTGATGACCGTTATAATGTAGAGAAAATAGTTCAAAAAAGGTGCCTTAGTAAGATGTGGTAGTGGTGTTGTCAGGTTTTTTTGTCAATTGAATTGTGAATCACCATTAGGTGGATGAAAATGTCCAAAACTGTGGTCAAATCATACTAACCTGATCTTATACTTGTATTTATTGACCGAGAATTAGCATAAGTTCAAGTAGCAAAAACAATCTTCAGGCTGAAGCTGAAATACTGTATAAACTGTGAGGACGGAAATTATATTAGGCATCTCCGACCTATAGCCTATGCAAAGGTATTCAGCAACATTTAACATAAACCTGCCACGCCTCTTGCCTGACGGTGGCTACAGTGAAGAAACATCTCCAGTGGAAAAATAACCACCAGCTCATTTATAATCACATGGATATTAATTATAAATGTGATGTTCTTATATGTTGTATGTCAGGGACTACGGATGGAAATGAGCTCAAAGCTAAAATCTGGCATATTTACACTTGAAGCATTATTTGTCTAAAGTGTTCATTAATGTGCATTGTCCCTATGCAAATACTCGATTAAATGAAATGAAATGATATATTCTGCATGGCGTTAGCTTGGTCACCAGGGAGGACAATACAGGCGGGTGTAACTGTTTAACATTTCACATTTCATAAGCTATAGGCTACGTTTCAGTGTTGTAAAGTATGCAATATGACTTCAGATGGATGAAAATCAATCTACAGAGACTTAGATTTTTTTTGCATGAGTTTGGTAATCTATCACAGCGAACCCCTGGGTCATCTTCTTATTGCTTTCGAGATGAAAATATAAGTGAACACACTAGTTTCACAGCAAAACTGGATTCACACGACTGCAATAACTGTGATGGATGTTTCCAAGCAAAAATAAGGGGAATAATTTAACTATTTTGTCTTTGTGGGCTTGTATAAAAAATGTTTTTAAGTGATTTCAGCGATTAACTTAGGGTATACAAATAATGCTGCAGCAAATGTATGAAAAAACAAGTAATGTTTTTTAATTCCCCATAATCACTACGACCACATTTACATTATTTAATTACTCTACATTTTCTGTGAAAATTATCTCCTTATAAAATGGCGTAAAATAGACTTTTAAAAAAGGTATTTTGTTTAAAAAAAGATCATAACCAGCTAAATCTAAAATGTATTCCATGCAGGTTAACTCTTCTTCATGTCCGTAAACCCCCAAATTGCCAGTTATGATACTTACAAAAGCACTTTAATGGGAGATACAGCCCTGAGTACAATGTTATGACGATGGCCCAAGCATACAAAAATGGGATCAAGGCTGTTATAAACCAAAATACGAAGCTTTTTCAAAGTGTGCACTTCCAATTACTCAAAAACTCTCCATTCGGTGCGTTTAAGGACACTCCACATTCAAGTTGAGACTCAGCTGCTGTGTAATCAAACCCCAGGAGACTTTAGCAACAGACTATGAAGTGACACATGTTGTCCTTGAATGAGCAACAAGTAGACCCAAAGGAAAACAATACAATAAACATGTTGACAACAATTATATGAGTTTCCAAGTTTTGTTCCAGGAATGATCTGCAGGTAAGAGTTTCTCCCCAAAAACATATAAGACTTTTAAAATCACTTCCTGTTCCAGCTATATCACTGCACATTGATAACACGTCAATCAACCATAAAGAAACTCAAATCAAGAGTCCTGTAAGTGTTTGAGCCTCTAATAGGCCAAATAAGAATTGGTTTCAAAATAAGCCAAAACTTTGTAAGTGCTGCCCACAGGAGTATATAACAAAGTATACCAGTGTGTAATTAATTAACTAAAACTGCAGATATTTTCTTTAACACGAGCCAAATCTGCTGTACTGTTAACTTTGGCAGGTAATAATTCACTACTAAGAGTCTCTTCTTTCCAAAAACTGATTGGCTGAGTTAATTTTGGGGTGAAAAAAATGGGATGAAACCGCTCTTTAAATGTGTGCATGCCCAGAAACATTACAAGCATGCAGTGTTTCCCACAATATGTGTTTAAAGCAGGGATGAAAAACCTGTGAAACAGCATTTGAACTCAGAAAATACACTAAAATCCCTGCAGAGAAACACAGACGCAGGAATGAATGACGATGTGTCAGCAGCTCCGTCAGGCAGGTTTTACAGACCGGAGAGTAAAACTCTCCAACAGCATCTGATTGATTTTACTAGGCAGTCATCTGAGGCTATAACAAGATAGTAACTCCAATGAAAATGTCCAAACCTCACAGGTATGATTCCTAATAAAGCAACCAATTAGTTCTATAAATCCGTCAAAACTCCCCCAATCATCATGTGACATAACGGGAAAACTAACATGGTATTTTAGAGCAAGCAAGCGGTGACCTTTTATAAAGTTGATTAACCGCATGAAGGTGTAAGAAGAGGACAACAGGATCACACTGAAAAACTGCAGAAGAAGAGACTGGTTTACTTTATTGTCTGGATTTTTTTTTTTTTAAATCAGTATTTTAAACAAACTTCTCCTGGTTTTAATGTCTCCATGCATTCACAAGTTTTTGTCTTTCCTGCCACTAGGAAACTTTGTTTACTGCATTTAAAGGGGGCCAGCCAATTAGTTGATGTACAGAAAACGAATCAGAAAATAGTTTCATTGTCAGTTCATTTTTGGAGAAATGGTAAAGCAAAAATTTCAAATATTAAAGAGGAATAACGTCTCAGTTGTAGCAGCTTTTGCACAGTTTCTTTGACAAAGCAAGCGGTTTTAACTCCTAGAACAGCTTTTTCCACTATTTTCTGACCAAATGATTGATTGCCAATTACTTGAGACAATTCTCTGGAGATTAACCAAAATTGAAAGCAAACAGCCCTGAGTACACTTCAGTGAATCAAACAAAGTCTGCCTTAGTCTGATTAAAGTTGAGCAGGCCCTGGCAGTGTGTTCAAAATGTCCTAAATTGGCCACCGTACACAGGATAAACCCTTTAGACTTAGATTACAATATGGTCTCTTGTTCCACCCACAGGGCCGACTTTACCTTCCTAGTATTTAATTCCTCTTTTTATGTTGAAAACCTGATTACTCTATCTTGATGTGAAATATTGCTTTCTGATTCAGACAAGTGCACTGTATTGTGGGTAAGATGTGAAAGGGTCACACCTTTTTAAGCAGAACCATCCAGAACAAAAGTAGCTTCATCTGTTCTCCACCTCTCTTTCCAAACAATTAGTTATGTGATATTTCAGAACAAAAAGGAACTATCGCTTCTTAAATGTATCACTGTCTTGTTTTAAGTGTAAAAAGCTGCCGACCGCAGCTTCTCGTTTGCCCTTTGGTATTAAAGAGCTGACTAAGACTTAATTTTCTTGACCTTTTCCTGATCTCCTCTTTTATCACAACCAATTTCTTGGCTGAGCCAAAGTGCGACCAATCCGGCTGCCTGGAGAAAAGTGAAGAAGCTTCTGGAACAATGTTCGAAAACATCATCAGGAGACTGATATCCATACTATAACTGGACTGTTTCGTGCTAAAAAGGGGGTGTTTAGTGTTCATTACACCATTATGGGTTAATCTGGACCAGCCTGCAACTATGACATGTGTTACTTGCATGTTCAAAGCAACTATTTAAATCAAACATTTGTGCATCTTAAAGACTGTTTTTTTTTTTGTGCTCTCTATTTGTGTCTTTACTTGTTTTGATGTTTATTAACAAGCATCTTTCTCCTGCGTACTTGGTATAAATTTGATTTAGAAATAACCAATAACACTTTGTTGCAGCCCTTTATATACAGTAACAGGCAAAGAAACGTGCAATCCTATAGCGATAAACTCCATGTGGTCCATGTTACATAATAGGTCCCAAGAATCCCAAACTCGAAAAGCTGCAGCATCTGATCCGAGAGAACTGAAAAGTCTAATAAAGGTCTCACACCTTTCCATGGTATTGCTTGAGTGACTTAATAAAAAAGAAACCAACTGCTGCTGAAACTCCCAATAGATCCAGATAACATTCGGAAGCACAGACAATAACAGAAACACTTCCCTCCATCCACAACCCTGAGTTTCATTCCAGTCAATTACGCTGCTGACTTTTCTGGGAAGATAAAGAAGAAATCAATCTAATCAGAGGAGAGCCTATTTCTCAGACCGGTGCCAAGTCCTACATGCGCACTTAATAACGCAGATACAAATATTCAGTACTCTCATAAAACAAAAATGGACCTGAGTAATACTGAACACATTAAGATAATGAATAAAATGAACCGCTATTTAATTATTTACCCCAGTGGATCACCAATTTAGCTCACTTTGTTCACGTAAACACAATGCAGCTGTATTACATAATGACGGAGCTCACAATAAGGTTTATTATCAAAACTTGACTCCCTTCTGGAGACACCTTGTGATAAATAACAAATATAAGAAAGAGCCTGAACGATTTGATTGTTCATTTATAATCAGATGGTTCCAACGTGTTGTCTGAGCACTATTCACTACTAGTCAATATGTATTATGACATATGAGCAAGTTAATGGGGAAAATAAACTTGTAATCTTCTTAAAAATCCTAACCCTTTTTTTTTCAACTCACTTGATCTGAAGACATAATTGGATCTCGTAAAGACAAACAAAATGATGAGGTGGGAAATACAACGGTGCGTAAACTGTGACTCCCAGTGAGCATTTTGCGGGTATGAATAAAATGTTATCCAATTTTCCTCAAGACTGCAACACACGGTGGTCCCAGTGCAAAAAAGATCCATCAACGTAACTTAGACGAGTTTAAAGTAACTTATGATGATGTATAACACCATCACGAAGCCTTACCAAGGGGGTAAACTCCATCACAACAGAATAAATGCGGGTATAAAGTGAGATTTGGGGGGCCGTTTCCTCCACCAAAGCTCCTGGTATAAAAACACTGTATTCCAGCAGAGTACGGGTCCAAACCGGATGGAAATCAACCCCAAAACAAGCCTCGCTCCGGCGCGCAGACTCACCACTTGATCGCCGGACGATGTTCTCCAGGAAAGTGTTCTGCGGTGCCACCAGCCCTCTCTTTCCCCCGGGCATCCTGCTGCGGGCGGACCTGGAGCGGCTCAGGGTGTGTGTTGCTGTATGTGCTGCTCGGAGGTCGGTACTGTCGCTGGCACTGTGTCGGACCGATGGAGAAGCTCATTGTAACCGCGCGCTCTAGCTGCTCGGGGCGCACTGAGCGCGAGGAGGCTGATCCCCGCTGCCTGACCGGAGCGCGAGGACGCATGCGTGACTGCTGCTGCTCGGGGCTCGGTGCTCAAGACAATTATGATATGTACAGTATAATGTTTGTGTAATGAATCACATGTGGATGAAATATAGCACGACGTATCGAGTTAAGACATTAGTCCGCATGTTCCGCAGATCTTGCAAAAATAGTTGATAAGAGTGCATTTTTTAATTAAAGAAGGGATGCAACAGCTCAGACACTTCACAGATATGCATTGTTTTTCATGATTAGTTAAAAAGGGAGAGAAACAGCATCTTCAGTCTGAGTTAAGACATTAGTCAGCATGTTTTAACAAGACGAATATATAATTATAATATTTGTACCCATCATTTTTGCTCATTTGTTCGATGTTTTTACATTTTCTATTTGTTGTAATAGCGAGTTTAACATGGTACCACTTTCTTAATAATATCGATAATGCATTAGCATACATATATCCCTTAGCACCCTGAAAGTCGTTTTTTTCCCATTAGGAAAGGCACCATCGTCAAAGAAAACAAGGCACAGTGCAGCAGATTGAGCAACCATGAAGTGACTAGTAACAACGTGTTGTGTTACAGTGAACAGTGTGTCCCTCCGCGGGACTCTCTTTGGATGCTCATTATCTTTTACAAAAGGTTAACAGGGCCCCGAGGAGCCATAAGGCCCCGACAGGAGCGACAGAGAGCAGAACTTCATGTCTGCTCTGTCTGTCTGTCAACCCAACACCATCAGTGTACTGCAGCCTACTTATCAGAAAGGAAAGCTGCACTGAGGATGCCTCAGTATTGACTGGGGGAATATAAAGGCTCTAGCTTTAAATAGTATCATATGGATTTAAGTATAATTTCCTTTTTATCATGTCCTGTTATGAGTCGAGCTCAGGATTCAATAATAAATGATGCAAACATCCCATAAATAAAATATCTGTTGCTATAACTTGAAGGATTTTAAGTGAGAAAAAAAGGAATTATTTCAATAAAAATATAGAATAATCTGGGACAATAGATTTACAATTGGTGATATATTTATTTATTATTTCCTATCACTTCAATAATCTGGTGACTCTCCGAGGGCTCCCAATCCCTAATCAATACAAACTGAGAATATTAATTTCTTAAGAAGCACTATAAGAAAATATAAAAAGGTGGTTAAAACACCATGACTTTCACAATCAATAACCTAAAGAGGCCCTGCTATGATGCTGTGGTTTTCTCTTTCCTGTAGTGTGCTCTATAGGTTGTTGTGCATGTGAAATGGTCTGCAAAGGCTGAAATCCCAAAGTTCCCTCCAGAGGGAGTTTCTTTCCCATTAATTGAACCAGAGAATTCTAGTTTACCACGATGAGACATGCATTCATATTATGAATCCTGCAGCGGTTAGTTGTTGGACTGTATCTCAAAGGTTAACTGACAAATCTCTCATCTACACTTCTGCACCTGTTAACACCTGCTGATTGACACTGTCAAGCAATTTGTCTAAATCCCCTCCGAGGAGACATTAACAGCATTGTGTGTTTAGCAAACCTACACGTCTGAAAACTCTCCCTTGGGACCCCCTAATTGGCCCACTTGCATCATGGGGTATCAAACATATGTGACAGCACAGGTTAGACAGCTGCCATTTGATGGAACAGCATCAGCTCTGCAGACGAGCCTCTTCCTCACACACCTGCAAACACACATTTAGTGCACGTGTATTGCTGTCTCAAGTCTCGCATGTATGGAGGTTCACTGGTGACAAAACTGATGTTAGAGAGGACTTGATACTGCATTAGTTGTCTTTAAAGTGATTGCATAAAACGAGGATAGATAGATAATTTGGCTTATAAGAGTGGGTATTACTTCCAGCTATGAGACATAAGTAACTAATATAATTCTCAAACCACAATATATCTGTAGGAGCCACTTAGACACATAGTTTTGGCAAGACAGATTGCATATTAATTTGAAACCATAACTTTTGTATAGTTTTTTATTGTTATTGGATTTAGTTTATGTTGTGTAACAGGACTGGGCAGATAAAGAGAAAAGTGGTAGTGCAGCAATCACGACAGAGGCAGTGTTTAAATCCAAAAAAAGGCTTTATTGCTATCAAAAATACCTTCCATTAAACAAAGGCTAACGTAGCCGGGACGCTAACCGACTTACCAAAACGTTTCCTCACGCTGGGAGCCTCCTGCTCCCTCCATGTGCCACACACAACTGAGCAACTCTGTGTGCTTTGTCTCCCTTGAGGGAGTGATTAGCACCAGGTGTGAGGTCTCCACACCTGCTCCCAATACTGCTAATTGGAAGGGGGTGGAGCCACCTATTGGGAATGTAGGTGCCTCCCACTACTCTGCCTCTCAGCCCCTTACAGTTGCGTTGTTGTTTACAAAAGGTGATAGTGCTTCAACGCAGCTTTTAGTGTGCATGTCCAACAGTTTAAAACTGTGTTACCCCAGTAAGATGGTGTAGCCAAATAATATCATTGAAGTATCACTCTCAACTTTAAGGCCTCACAGGTGTCTAAAAGGCTTGTGATCAGTTTGGACTCCAGCAGTCATAAACAGCACCTGCTTTGTTGTTAGCTAATTGAATGGGTAAAAGAGACACGCTATAAGATTCTCCTGACAAGCAGACTGATTTAATGATATGCATAGTTTTCTCATTGATACACGTCCATAAAGAGCGTTTGGATTGATGTCTGTGAATGAAAATGAAGAGTCAGAGTTGGTGTGTGTGTGTGTGTGTGTCTTTGTACTATCGGCAACCTGGATCTTATCTTGCTCATTTAAAACAGCTGAATATGTGTCAATCTATAAGTCTAATGTTTTTCTTGAACGTCAATCTTTCATGCAAGGTACTATTGTAGTGTTGTCTCTGCACTTCCATCAATCAATGTTGTATTGTTTTTCACATTAATGTCAATCGATAAATGTCCAAATATGGAGGCTTCTCGTCTCCAAACAGATTCAATGGAACTCTTTCCAAAGACAGAGTTGATAAATAAGAGAGTTTGATAGAGCATGGTGTTTTTACTTTGATTTACATCCCTTTTCAACCCCCAGACATACAGACACTTAGAGTACTATTACAGACAACACAGCTTGAGTATCACTACATTATCAGAAAGGACATTATTTAAAAAGTCAAGAATTTTTTTGTAAAGTCAAACTAGTTCAAAAGTTTAAAAGGTGCTTGCAAAAGGGTTGTTTTAGGGTTACTACTACTTTAGCACGAAAAGATTTGTTAGTAGTCATCATTAGATTTAGGTTATGAATGCATTACCATTGGTTTTCCCTTGTGTCCTGAGAGCAAGGATTTCCCAGATGTAGAGATACTGTGTGCGTGTTAGTGTGGTATAGGAAACGTTTTTCAACCGATACAACCAGAAAACGAGCCTCATCACTTGAGGACAGTTTCATGTGTTCAGGTCCATTACACAGGATGTGCAGAGGCTGTGTTTGCTTTTTAAATTAAAGAATGTGGTTGCAACGCAAAGCAACATCACAGACTAGAGAGAATGTTATTTTGTTTTAAGTCTTCCTTGAAAAACTACAGTAAAAATCGGTGTGTTAATGATCCCGATAGTGTAAACACAGATTTGTGCATTTCTCGCTAAAAAGGCTGCATGTATCGGAGTGGCTGCGTTGGAGAGGAAGGATACTCTCCACGGGAATCTGATGAATGTAATCACTGTAATTCCACCGCATCACTAACCCCTAATTATGCCCAATCAGCATTTGGCGGGCTGGCATTGTTCATGTGGAACAGGAGCTCACGACTACCAGCCTCAAAGCGAGCAGCAGGCCATCCGACCAGTCCGACAAATGTGTTTGTAGATGCAACGACTCCAAAGAGACGTGTGCAAATCACCTCATCAACAGAACACAATGTTCAGCGCCTAACGAGCACAGAGACAACAGTTTGAATAGAGGAATTTCTGTTTAAGCAGCTCTAAATCTCGGTATCGTTTTTTACAAATGCACGTCACCTGGTGGGGATTAAAGGCAGCACATGGATGCCTCTTTTGGGGAGGGCAAGTGGGAAGAGAAAGGGATGGAGGTATCACGTTGATCAATGAACCGCCTGCACATCTGGAGTGAGAGATAGCTGCATCCCTGTATTGATCTCTGGATTAATTAGTCCAGCTTCAACCGGTGCTTCCTGTCTTTTTAGCAGCCTTATAAAAGATAAGGAGATCCAATATCAAAGTGCTATCCCCCGATACCGACCTTTAACCTGAAGTGAGGCTCGAGCAAAGCAGATGGACTTGATGGTAAATTAGGTTTGTCTACAATGGACGTGTCTCAATTGTACCACCATTCTGCTGTGTCAGGGGACCAGCTTAATTGCTGCATTGGTCAATAGAAACAGCTCCAATACACAAATTGAGTTCATCATAACTGTGTTTTATAGGTTGCATCTGACACATTTCCATTACGGTTCTAGATCTGCAGTCACAAGGGAGGTTTGTCAATCCAAAGAGGACAAGAGGAGGGAGCTACAACTGAACAGCAGACAAGACATTGTTAAGTTATCCAAATGGTACAGATACTTTGAATGAAATGAAATCCCAATGTGAAAGGGTTAAACTAACACCCAAACCAACGAAGCAGTGCTTGCGTAATGTCAATAACAAGATAGCCACACCCTAAACTAGATGATTAACTGGTTTATCGTCTATTTTACTTCTAAATCATTCATAAAATTCCCATCATGGTGTAGTAAAAAAAAGACTACTAGTCTCTTGAGACAAGGGAAGTAACATTTTGTTGTGATAAGAAATCAAGTTGGAAGTAGGGTCATTTTCTCAGACTTCTATCAAATCTGACTGGATTTCTAGGAATATGGCTCTCATAGAAAAACTAATGGCTCCACGGTGGCGTCCCTTTAAAGCTATAGGAACACCTCTTTAAGACCCGGAGTACAGTCTGCCATTGTATAAATTATCTTTAGTGATGAACATTAGGGAGCTAATAGGGAGACTAAGCCTGAACCTAGATAGCCATGTGGAGTAACCTGGTGGGCGCATTAACAATTTGTGGCATCTAGCTCCTCCGCTGCACTTTAATTGCAGACTTCTTTCAGAAACACAAATAAATAAATGTTTATTATCTTGCAGGCGGACAGAGTGGAAGCGTTGGGAGGAGTTGCCCGAGCTAAACCTGCCTGTGAAAATTTTGTCTCCCTGTTGTTGCTAATTAACGCCGTGATGCTCCTTCTGCAGCTCGTGTCTCTCTCTGAATCCCTTTTCCTCCGTCTGAATGGGCTTATTTTAGAGCAGTGCCTCTGTAGTTTTAAGTAAATCATTCCCTTCTTTATCTTGGGTACGCAGTCACAGTTGCAGTGGCATAAAGACACACAGGATATATCGGCCTCGGGAGCGGGAAGAAGAAGCCCGACTCTACTCCCTCATGCTCAAAATATGGCACCAAATGTAATGTGTGAAAAACCCATCGTGCTTACTAAACCAGAAACAAGCCATATCATTTAGTGTGCCTAGAACTTGGCTTTTTTATATTTGTACTAAAACGGGCTCAGAAACCATTGAACATGCACCCACCACAATAATGATGGAACGCTGCAACAAAAAAACGAAATCCTCGAGGCAAAAAATCGGTCCATCTGTCTCCAAGTTATTAAACTCAGAAAAAAAAGATTTCTTAACCACTAACTTAATTGTATTAAAATGACTTCTAAAACAGGACAGATGCTTACTTTTACTGTGACATGTCTCCATGCTCTTTATTTGTCTCATACTGTGCTGCAGCACCCCTTTTCACCCTCTGTCTGAAACCAGAGCCCAGTCTGCTGTGATTGGTCAGCTGGCCAGCTCTGTTGTGATTGGTCAGCCGCTTAGAGAGGTTCCGCCCCTTAGCCTATCACGTAAAATGTGTTGGAGTGCAAGCCAATAATAGCGCAAGCGTTACATAGTGATGTCACTGTGTTATAGCAGGAAACAAAAGAGTCCCATGAAGGAGTTTCAGGAAGGGAGGGGGGAGTTTTCGGAGGGAACTTTGAACGGAAAACCCCAAAAAGTATAATGGGGCCCTTAAAAATATAGTTCCGGCCTCATCTAACACAAGTGCACCTGTAAAGCAGAATCAAAACGTACTCCTCACAGCACAAAAGTAAAACATTATTCTTCACCAGCAGACAGAAAAGCTCAGACAACCACATCAACTACAATAATAACACTATGAAAAAACAAACTGACGTGTTCAGAGGCATGCACCTTTCCATGTGCATAAATACACCATGTATGGGTCAAGAGGTTTGTGTTGGTTTTATTCCAATTACAAATGGTGAGAAGAAATCCAACTATTTTTGGAGACTTTGTAAACCTTCTGGCCTGCATTGGTAGTCAGGGAGACGGAGCGTCTGTACGAGGTCTTCTTCCATGATCTGACAGACTGTTTCGCAGCGTGGTGCATTAAGTCCTGTTAAATATTTAGCTGTGCTGTCTTGAAACAGGCAAATTGGATGTTTGGAGTCCTTTGTGGATTTCCCACGTCTTGTGGCCTCAAAGCTTTTCCTTTCGAATAAACTAGCCAAGCTCTGTCAGAGCATCTGCTACATTTACTGGGATTAATTAACTCCGCAGAAGCATCCAAAATGAAAAGTTATACATAAATGTTCCCAATTAAACATTTAGGAGGATGCAAAGATGCAGGAAGGGTGATTTAAGTGGTATTAAGTAATAGGAAATGTGATGAACCAAAGCAAGAAAGAAATCTTCATATATAATAATTATCCCAGACCAGATTGTCACAATTAAATTAAATGAGTCAGTAGGGTGGCCTAGTTTGCCAAAATATACTTCTGCTTCATCAGCGCAAAGAAGAAACACTCCAAATAATTGATTCATAATTCAAATTGTAACCCACAGGCAAACTTTGATATTGTTTCGCTATATTATAAAAAAAATCCATATGAATTCTCACTGAAGTGCTGGAAATTATGATTGCTCTTCGGATTAAACATAAATGATTTGTAGTGCACATTCGACTGTGTGTAAATGTGTGAGTGTGTTATGGCTCTTTTGGTCTCCTAACGTCTGTGCACTGCTCACACATTAGTAGTCAAATATCACACTGATGAAACATGTAGGAGGAAATCTAAATCATTCTTTCATTCAAACGGTTATATAAACGTGAGGCAAACTGAAATTAGACAAAGTTATATTTCATGATATTTTTTTTAATCCTATTCTGGCAACATTTTTGACTACTTATGCTTTTTGAGTTTTCCCTTTCCTAGGTTTGGGTGCATGTCATTGGTCTGCAAAGGCTAAAATGCCAAAGTGATAAGGGGCGGGACATCTCAGAGCGGTTGACCAATCACAACAGAGCTGGCCAACCAATCAGAGCAGACTGGGCTCTGGTTTCAGACAGAGGGTGAAAAGAGGTTAAAGCATGAAAACATGTCACAGTAGAGGCACAAAATACAAATATGAGCCTGAAAATGAACACACCCCCTTTAAGTAGAATACATGTGGAGGTATGGTCTGCTTTTTTTTAAGACAGATATGTTCCTTTATGTGTTGAACCTGCTGTGGAGCCTTGGGGGACACTTGAGTCCTGCTTATACAGAAAAGTCACTGTCAGGAAGACACTTTAGTTCAACATTGAAGAGCTGCGTCCTAATTAAGGGACTGCCTCCTGTGAAGGACCTTTAAAAAGGTGTCCTGGAGGGGCCTGCACTTCCTCTCCAGACCAGACAAACAAACGTCTCATCAACTGTATACTTTCAAAACAAGTTCGGCCCTTTGTGCATTCAAAAAAAGCTATTATAAGGATCAGTTTTCAAGTATTAATTGCTTGACACTGCAACAGACTGTAACTTCATTTAAACTGACACCTTTACGGACTTTCTCGGATGTCTGAAAACATCCTGTGGATTGACTTTTATGGATAGAATTTGGGAGAGTTTTGCTGGAGAGAACTAACTAACAGTATGTAGAGAGCGTTTTTGTACATAAGCCAATAAAATAATGTAAAACAAACTAGTAATGATCATTGAGTCAATGGTCCAAATAAATTGTGGGAACAATACATATAAAAACATTCTTAAACATGATATATGACTGTTCACAGTGGTTTTTCAACTCAAACAAATAATAACTGTTTTTGAAGATACCCATACCCGAGGTTAAACACAACACAACAATGTTTTTAAATCCATAGTCTAGTATTTTTTATATATTGTATAAAAGTACTTTGATGCACATCTTGGATATAACGATTATGTTTTTATGCTCCACAAAGCTTTAAAAATTAAATCTCTAAGGAAATCCTTTTAATTAATGATATGTTTGGCTCTTAAGTGAACAGAACCTGTTGCCCACTTGCGTGTCTGCTCTCCGTCAGTGCTTCATTATATAAAATCTTTCATATTTTAGTTGTAACATTAACTTCATAATCCTAATGAGTTTGCCGTTTGCAATTTTTAAACCACTCTGGCATCTGATAAGGCTTAGATATAAAACTCAAACTGACCTTTCTGAATCTTACATCATTATCATCATCATCATCATCATCTCACAGATACTTTATAAAGCCAACAGAGTCAACTTTAGTCTGTTGCCTAAATCTAACAGAGTAAAGGGGCTTTTATTCAGAGGGATTTCTCTTTAGTCTAATTATGAAACCCTTGAAGCAAAACGTACTTCCGTTGATTCAAAGAAATGCGCTCAATAAAGCAGATTACATAGACAGGACCCGTTTCACAGGGCAAGTCTGTGTGGGTGTGTGTGTGTGTGTGTGTGTGTGTGTGTTTGTCCACAGTCCACACACACACACAATGACTGCAGAGCGGGCAAGGGGTGCTGTCAATCAAACCTGCTGGAGAAAAGAGGAGCTTTTCCCTCGCAGCATGTTGTGCAACTGCATGTGGAAGTTTTGAAAAGAGAAGGAAAGGCAAACATGAAGCAAGAGAGAGTCACAGATGGAAAGTTGAGCAACACAAGGCACAAGAGGAAGGAGAAATGTCCAAAAAGCAACAAAGAGAGGAAGAACAACAAAGAACGGAGAAGAAGAAGGGACTTTTGTGCACATCGTGTGGCATCGATGCCTTTCAAACTGATGAGCGGAAGTAATCCAGTCTTCATTGTCTCTAGTAGTGATTGTGTTCCTTAATTGTTTACATCTGTTTGGCCTCAAGGCTCCGCTCCATGGCCAGTCCTCGTCACATCTCACTGCCATGCCAACATCGCTCATTTCAATGAAACAATTTCATCTGAGTGTGACACAGAGGTTGTTGGGTCACAGTCACACATTAACGCGGCCCTGTTGTAGTGTATCACAGATTGATAAAGCTGTGTGTGGGCTTGTTGTTCAGCATTATGTTACGGCAGGTCCAGCCTGTCCTCCTACAAAAAACGACCAAATAGGTCGATTGTTTTAAGCATCTTAGATTGTGTAGCACCTCTAGTGGTCGTGTAAGAAACAACATGCTCCCGTCTATTCATTTCTAGCAGCAGTTTATTACGACCTATTGTCACATTTTAAATTTAGCAACTCCTGGCAGATCGTAATCCCGTGAACTTTAACCTTGCACATCAATAAAAGTGCGACGGCAGGACAGTGGGAGGCTTTATACGTCCTTTTTCATTGACTATAGAAATCTGATTCATGTCATTATGAAACAAACGTGACTTTTTGGGTTGCTGATAAACATTACTAAAAGGTATACTCAGTGCGCTAGTTGGGAAATCCCTACAGGAGTTGCATTTCCACATCACAGAGTGCTAATGTGAATGTATGTTCACCTCTTGTTTTTATAAAGAGAATTACAAAATGGCAATATGGGATTAAGAGGCATATATTAATATACATACTTTTATTTCTGTATGGGGATTAAGTGGGGAAGGCTGGGAGGCAACAGAGGAAAGAAAAAATATGATAGGGTAACGATTTTGGGCAAGAGAGAGAAACAAAAAGGAGCCCAGGAGATGGGTGGAGGAGCAGAAAAATGGAGGAGGAGAACGAAAATGAGAAGAGGAGGAATCAAGCATTCGAAGATTTAAACATGGAGGAGGAAACAAGGAGATGAAAGGAATGAAAGAACAAGAATACTAAGGACAAGAGGAAAGAAGGAGATAACAAATATTGGACAAGAAATACAGACGGGGTAAACAAGGAGGGAGGAGAGGGCAAAAAAAGAGAGGAAAGGAAATGGGAAAAGGAAACAATGAAAAAAGTGAGGAAACAAGGAGAAAAGAATACAATTAGAGGTGAAGAGGAAACAAGGAAAGGAATCAATGTAACCACAGAGGAGATGGGCGGAGAAGGAAAAAAAGGACAGGAATTAAAGGAAACGAGATAAGGAAACGAGAAAGGAAGGGAGGAGAAGAAAAAAGGAGATTATGACAAAGGCAAGGGAAGAGGTACAGCGTGGAGAGGAGAGAGAGAATAGAGAAGAGGAGGGAAGAGAGGAGATGAAGGAAATGAGATACTAGTAAAGACAGGAAGATAAAAGAGGAGAGGTAGGAGAGAAGCAGAAGAGGAGTCAAGAATCTAGAAATAAATAACGTTGCTCAAAAGAGAGGAGACATGGAGAAGAGTGGAACAATCATTCAGAGAGGAGGAAGAGGAGGGGGGAGGAGGAAGATCTGTGCCATGATTTAGCAGACACAGAGGAAGAGGAGAAGAGATGCAGAGGGAGGAGGAGGAGGAGGATTTTCTTTTTTCTGCTCTTTTTAGAAACAGAAGGAGGGGAACTCCAAAATAAATGCGGGAAGATCGTGACGGAGGAAGACATGACTCAGCCTCAGAGAGATTTAATAACAGAGGCAATGTGACTCCTTCAGCGACAAGTCTGGTGTCACTGTTGGATTATCATGACAGAAATGCAGGAAAGCTTATTTACGGAGATTATTGATGATTAGAAAAGGACAATTCCTGTTTACAGCAGATTGATCAGGGAATAATCCTATTTTAGAGATTTGTGTGATACTGAGAGTTCTTAATTAACTCTTATTAATGGAAAATTATGGAAATACCTGTCAGAATAAACAAAATGCAATTCAACAGCACTTATTTACCTGGTGTGTATTGTCACAAAAGAGAATATTAAAATCTGTTTAGAGACACAAACGTTTTTTTTTCATATATTTAAATGTCTTTTTTTGTACATGTCCGATTTCATATTGTGTAGTATGTTCACAGTGAAGACAAACGACTAAGAATATCATAAAAAATAGATTAACTTGACATTTTTGAAGGGTGTAGTGCAGTTGTTTTAGATGACATAACAAGAGACCTTAAGTAGCTGCTCATCACTAATTTACAATTCTATCCGTCTCATCACTTGAGATACAGTATATGCACAATGTTTCTATAGAAGAAAAGATTTGCTTATTCAGTATACAAAAACAGACCATTGTCTAAAAATATGATGCAATGGCACTAATTATTAATAAGGGAATTAAATAACCATATCCAAGACTCAAAGTACCCAACTGTTCCTTAGAATAAATATTTCAGCTCCTTGAATGTAATCATACTGCAGACATCCTGGGAGGACCACATTGTGGAGTGATGCTGAGAAACAGCACGACTCCCCCTACAGGCCAATACCTGGTACTGCAGGTAGGGGCTAATAAATCCAGGAGCATGCTAGTTTTTATGGAAGGGCCACATTAAAAAAAAAATTGGGAGGATTTGAAAACAAAATGTTGTTTTTTTGTTCTGAGAAAAAAAGTGACTGACTTTATTCTCAGAAATCTGACTTTTTTCTCAGAACAAAAACTAAATATATTTTTTGGAAGAAAAAACATTCTGATTTTAAAGTCAGAATTCTGACTTTTTTCTCCTCCCAAAAAAAGAAATCATATGGCCCTAATCCTCTTCCGTATGTTTGCTTTAAGAGTTTGGGTAGGGTTACATTTCAGCAGAGTATTGCCAAGATAATCTTTTGCAGAACATTTTTAAATAAGTTCCTCTTCAAGGCATTTAGCATCTTTTCTCCATCTTGTCCAGTCTTTTCATGACGATAGATCAAATTTCTTTGTACCTTTTGCTGCAAAGATTTCCTGATGACGTTTCCAATATTCCTGCTAGGTTTCTTTACATTTTGGCTTTCTATTGGGAATGATTCTTCCCATACAATGCATACACCTGCAGTTTCAAAAACGATGCAAATATAAAACCTGAAATGTGCCAAACGACATACAAATGAGACATTTTGACAACACATGCGCAGAATTTACCGTACTAAAAATGCTTTATAAACAAAATGCTGCAAATATAAAAACGCGGCAAGAAGCTAAAAACACAATGGAATAGCCTACTGGGAAATATCAGAAGCAATCATTGATACAATTGTTAAAATAGGCCAATATAATGTTGACCAATTTTACAAAACCTAGGCCTAAATGTCAACAAAAGCTCCAGCTCGCTTGTAAATAGATTTAATCCAAAAGTCCCAATAACACCTCAATGTTTGCCTCGGAATCAACCAACAAGTTTCAACATGTTGATTAATAACCTTAGAGCTGCTGTTAGGTGAGTTTAGGGAGTTTTTGTCAAGAGGCTGGTGGTAGCTCTCCTGTTATCTCCATCAGAACAACCTTCTGGATCCGCACCAGTCTGGTTTCAAGGCAGGTCACTCAACAGAAACTGCTCTCCTTGCTGTCTCTGAGGAACTGCACACGGCTAAAGCAGCCTCCCTCTCCTCTGTCATCATCCTCCTGGACCTGTCGGCTGCATTCGACATCAGATCCTCCTTCGCACTCTCCAAGTTTCAGGCACTGCACTTTCCCTCCTCACCTCCTACCTCAAAGACCGCACCTACAGGGTAACTTGGAGAGGGTCCGAGTCCGACCCTTGTCAATTAACTACAGGGGTCCCTCAGGGCTCTGTTCTTGGTCCCCTCCTCTTCTCCTTGTTCACAAACTCGCTCGGATCTGTCATTAGCCCGCATGGTTTTTCCTACCACTGCTACGCTGACGACACCCAACTAATTCTGTCCTTTCCCCGCTCAGAGACCCAAGTCGTCGCACGCATCTCTGCTTGCCTAGCAGACATCTCTCGTGGATGTCTGCTCACCACCTCAAGCTCAACCTTGACAAGACTGAACTGCTTTTCCTTCCGGGAAAAGATTGTCCCACTCTTGACCTAACAATCAACATCGGCACCTCTGTTGTTTCCCCGACTCAGACTGCAAGGAATCTGGGTGTGGTCCTAGATAACAAACTGTCCTTCACTGCAAACATCGCTGCTACAACCCGCTGCTGCAGATACACGCTTTACAACATCAGGAGGATACGTCCCCAGCTGACCCAGAAATCAATGCAGGTTCTGGTCGAGGCTCTCGTCATCTCACGCCTAGACTACTGCAACTCCCTCCTGGCTGGTCTACCTGCATGTGCCATCCGACCTCTGCAGCTCATCCAGAATGCAGCGGCTCGTCTGGCCTTCAACCTTCCAAAATTCTCCCACACCACACCGCTCCTCCGCTCCCTTCACTGGCTTCCGGTAACTGCTACAATCCACTTCAAGACACTGGTACTTGCGTACCATGCTGTGAATGGATCTGGCCCTTCCTACATCCAGGACATGGTTAAACCGTACACCCCAGCACATGCACTCCGCTCTGCATCGGCCAAACAGCTCGCTGCACCCGCACTGCGAGGGGGACCCAAGTTCCCATCAGCAAAAACTCGTGGGTTTGCTGTCCTGGCTCCAAAATGGTGAAATGAGCTCCCCATTGAAATCAGGACAGCAGAAAGCTTGCACATCTTCCGGCGCAGACTGAAAACTCATCTCTTTCGACTCCACTTCGAGCGATAGAATTACTAACAAAGCACTTATATACTAATAAAGGGCTGGCTTATCTGAAGCCAGTTGAGTAGCACTTGAAATGTTTGGCTTCTTAACCTGATGTACTTATATGATTCTGTTTTCCTCAAGGTTGTATCTTCCCGGTCGAATGTAGTACTTATTGTATGTCGCTTTGGATAAAAGCGTCAGCTAAATGCAATGTAATGTAATGTAGCTGTTTTACATTTCTTCCAGTCTTTTTGCTAAGCTAGGCTAACCATGTCGTGTATCACTCTGGCAGACTTTCTTAAATCTGGATCTATTCCTTTGAAAGATGATAACTACACATATTAACTAAAGAGGGTCACAATGTTAAGCAGATAAGGGACCAGCTCATGGCAAGATGAAAGAGTGAAAAGCTAAATGCATACATGCAGAGCAGTGGGGGGTTGTGGGTAGTGTAGGGGGTTAATCAGCTGGATTATATGTGCTGTGGGCTAATTCATTATGACAGTGCTTTTCGCGTGTCATGGATTTCTTTTTAATAAAGAGCTCGTGGCCTAATGTGCGCTGATGCGTTGAGAAGCTTCCAGTAATTACACCTGGATCCACTGTCGGAGTTTTCTGCTCCAGAGGTGAATTTAATTAGATAAATGTCCACAGCACACCTCCACACACTTTTAATTAAAATCTATGCTGTCTCCTGTGTGTTGAAACACCAACATAAGACCGAATTTAAGATGCACCAAAAATACAAAAGATTTTAGTGCCATCAGCTCCCAAAAGCTGCCGAGCTCAAAGGATGCATGCAGACATAGCCTACTTTTAATTTATATCTGGTGAACTACAATAGATTTTAAATTCAGGGGGTGTCCAAATATGTGCCCCATATAATGTATTTAATTATACAAGACTTGCAATTGCACTTATGTGTATATATATATATTTATATATTTATTTGTATTAATGTTTGTACACATGTACATTCTGCTGCTCAGTGTTTCACCGTATATTATTGTTACTTTTCTTCTTATTGTTACTTGTTTAATGCCAGGACAACTGCATTTTCCTAATAGTTAATAAAGGGTGTATTTTATCATTATCTTATCTACTTATCCACAGCAAGTGTTTGAACCAAAGACTTCAGGATCATGTTTAGGAACATTTATTTAAGGTTTCTATCTGCGGATATTTGCTGACATCTGGTGGCAGACTGAGGTAATGCCTGATGAGAGATGCTCCTACACATTTTCTTTTAATAGTTCCATTACTTTAATTTCATATAAAGCAGGGGTGTCAAACTCAAGGCCCGGGGGCCAAATCCGGCCCGCGACTTCATTTTGTGTGGCCCCATAAGAGCTTGCAAAGAATATAATATGTTTATTATACGGTTACATGATAGAAGCACGTTGCCCACAAACTACATGTCCCACAATGCATCTCAAATGAGATTTTTAGTTTTTTCAGAATTTGATTTTTTTTTTCAAAATATTACTTTTTTTCAAAATGTCATTTCTTATTTTTTGTTTTTCCAGAATTTGGCTTTTCTTTTAAAATCATTTTGAGACATTCTCACTGAAGAGACTTGCAATTACTTGCCTTAGAATTCTGCTTTCAGACGTAGTTATTTATGAAGTTATTACCCTATCCGATAATAATCCAATGCAGAGGAAATAATGTAATATAATACATTATTTTAAATATTTATATATGTATTTTTATATAGTCTTAAAGTTAAAACCGGCCCTTTGAGTGCTACCATAATGCTAATGTGGCCCGTGATGAAATTGAGTTTGACACCCCTGATATAAAGTATTCACTTTTGTTCAGATGCATCATTATTTATATTTCTAAGTGAGCTTGAACTGAAATGATAAAACATGACGGATATTGGTTTGGAAAAAAGTTGATTAGGGATTTTACGAGGGAACTCAAATCCAAACATTGGTTTAACTGCAGTATCATTAAGAATGTGATGAGTTGAATACTTATTGACTAATACTTCCTCGAAACAAATAACAATTGTTCCAATACTTCACTGGGAATAAAAGCCTCTCAGCAGCTCACATGAAACTGCAAAAATACTTCGTCCTCCTGCAGTTTTGATGCATTTATGTGACACCAGAAAGTGTGTGAAATGAATGAAACACTGACCTCTTGCAGACTTCACTGATGGACATCAGCTGTAGTCGGGTTTAGAATCCAGATTTGACAGCAAACGGAAGGGAATACATCCACAGAAACTTCCCGAAACACTAATGTAGAATAATCCATTCCTCCTAAACCAATCTTTATGTTCCAAAAACGAATAACTTCAAAAACATTTGATCTAAAATTAAAACACAGTGCTCTCGCGACTCTGCAGGGCTCATCAGTACACCTGTTGTCATGTATATAAGTCCCGCCTCCTCCTGCTCTCTCATTGGCCAGAACTCAAGTGGGCCACACCTGCGGATCACAGCTCACAGGTACGGAAAAGGACAAACGTAACGGGGAACATAAGAGGGGGCTTTCCTTTATGCATTTCTAAAATATTCAAATGTTAAAAAATGTACTTTTATAAATACATCTTACCACTTGCATGGGTGCAAATACTGAACATTTGAGTTGTTTATTCCAACTTAATCCTAAAATGACAACACAAATATTTTTTGGCAGAGTTGTCGTGCTGTGACTTTCAAAATCTAGTTAACATTTGCATAATAAAAAAGGTTTGCACTAGATGAATAAATCAAAAAGCTCTTTGAAGAAATTAATTTGAGATCTGATCATGAGGCTTTCCACTGTGCAGCCAGTTGCACTGACCTTTCATTCTGCAAATATCACTATTATATTTGACTAAATAACAAACGAGTGACGCGTTTAATGCTCTGTTTGAAATTAGGAGCTGATTTTGTACAACATAATTAAATTAAATTCATTTTTTGTGATTTAAATCCCCCCAAAAACTGAATACAATGATACAGGTGGGAAAAATAAAATCGTTTCAAGTAGTTGTCGGGCTGACATTTCAAATCCAAATGAAAAACCTGAAAAAGTATATGTTTGTATACTTTTTAGGTTTATCACACACAGACACACACACACACACCCCTATTAAAGAACGTAATCCAGCATCTGGGCTTTATCACAAAACAGGTTTAATTTAATATCTCTTTATTTTTTAAAATAATTAAACATTTGTATTTCTCCAACCCTTTTTAATCTTTTTTTTTTTCTTCAGTTTTTAGATTCCGGGCCGTTCTAAAGCACACATTAATTCTGCGAGGGCAGGAGGTAAGACCCCTGCAACAGGACAAAGTGATCTGCTCCGTGCCTTCCCTCTCTACTCCCCCATACCTCCCCCCTCTGACCCCTGACCCCCTGCCTCATTACCTCACCCTCCCACCCCAACTAAAAAAAATAATATCCAAATGGTCAAAAGAAACTTCATCAAAATATCCAAAAATGAGATAAAAACCAAGAGAAGAGGGGGGAGTGAGACATACAATAAAAACAGACTAATAAAACGGGGGTGGGGGGGGGGGGGGGGGTGAGACACTATCATAAATACCAGGAAGTCTTGTTCCATAATACCTCTTTATATATTGGATACTCCCCTCCAGTTTCCTAAGCAAAAAACATAGGCTAAATTACTACAAAATACAAGATTATCAGTGTACTGCATTCAATAACAATGTACAAGGTCGTCTTTTTGTTGTGGTTCTAATACTGTGAAGTCAACGCGGCGCCCCCCAGGTAGGCAGAGGATTGGGGGCGGGGAGAGTGAGGAGAGGCAGGGGCGCTCGGCTTTTCACAACAGGAGCAACATTTTTGGCGCTCCTCTGAAGACTTCTTTTGTTTTTTTTATTAGTCCCCGTTATGGCCGCAGGATACCAGTGCCAGACTGATACGAGGGATCTAAGGAGGGAGGGAGGGGTCAAAAAGGTACATTTGAAAAAAATGAATAATAAGATGGAGGGAAGGAGGGATATTAAATCAACTGGATGAGAAGGAGTCTGTTTTTGGAGGAGGATGTAGGAGGAAGTGCGTTTACATGCGGGTTCACGCGCTTTATAGTTTTATTTATATGAAGCTGGATTACAACCCTGTATGAACAAAGCAAATATAAATGGTGGTAAACATTTGAAACAACCAGGGTGTGAGCTAATTTCAGCAAAACAGGATAGATACAACGCTTTTCTTAAAAAATGAAAAGTATCCAAGGTCATGTGACGCAGAGGCATGGAGTCGGGACATTTAAATGATTATCTTTGCATTAAATACACTTGTTTTGTTCCTTAAATTCGCTTACATTTTTTATTGAATTCAATGGTTCAAGTTCATATCGTTATGTACATTCTTCTCTCCTGTTGACTTTGTTTGCCGTTCGCCAGTTGATACGTCCACCAAACTAAAAGCAAAAAAAGACCTGAAATCCTGCACATGGTGGTGTCGGAAATGTCACGATTTCGAACCGCAATTGTGATTCAAACAAACATGGATGCAGAAATTATTTTTTTGCATTAAATAAAAGTTTTCTTTGTGAGTGGCAGGCAAGAGTGCATAAACCTCAACTCCTACTCTTTTGTCTTATTGATAGCTTTCAAATACAGTTTGGTTACAGTGCACAGTCACTTTTTGTATACCAGTGCTATATTAATAAACATAGCTTGCCTTCCCCCATCTTTTGATCGCCTTGCATCAGAATGTATCTTGCTGCTAGTTCAAGTGATTGATTGCAGTGATTTCATTGTGAAGGAGCCACAGGAAATGCAAGAAAACCAAAGGTGATTTTGTGGTCGAAATAGATTTTTTTACCTGTAGCAGTCAAATGTAAATAAGGTGATGTTTTTTAAAACCAACTTCCGATGTTTTTTGATGAGAAAATATCAACTTTTTCTGCATTTTTTTCTTGCAGTAATTAAATATCTACTGAAAAAGGTAGATACTATATTACAGAATGGAAAAAACAATATTAAGATCTAGATTAAATACCCAAACAAAGGAACTCTTCCATGAACACGCATGTAAACGCACTCAAAGGTCTGTGTGTACTGAAGGTCCCAGTTTTTTTAAAATGTGATTTATTCAGTTGTTTTTCACCGCTTGAAACGGGAAGGAGAACCTGACGACAGGAGGGCGGGGCCAGAGAGGAACCTTAATGAGGAGGGGGAACCCATTATCAGTCCGGACGTCCCACACGGGGGCAGAAATGACAGATGCCCCATTAGAGAGGAGGAAGGGAGGGAACAGAAAGTCGGAGGCTACGAGAGGAAAAGCAAAGAGGAGAACCATGAAAATAAAAATGAAACACGGGACTGTATGGAAGTAGAGCGGGATGAAGAGTTCAAATCTTTTTTTGTGGTTTTATGTTTTCCAAGAGTTCTTCTCGCGTCCTACAGTCCACACGTTTGATGTTGTTTAATCCACCCGCCCACACAAGTCATTTTCTCATTTACTATTTTTTTCTTCCTTTTTTATTATTATTGTTTTGTTTTTCTGTTTGCAATAATATCAGTTTAAGGGGAAAAAAAGTATTTACAGTGCTGTTGAAATAATGAAAACAGACGTGTTGAATCTACTGTAAAGTAAGTCGCACAAACACAGGAGAAAAAAGAAAAAAAAAAACATAAGAAAAAAAAAACAATTAAGAAACCAGCGGGCTCTCCGTGACGATCCAGAGACGGCGACCTGTATCGGGGATTTCTCGGAGCTCTGGGCAGACATGGCTGATGTGGAGAGGTTTGGGGGGGGGGAGTCGGGGTAAGGATGGAGGGGAGGGGGAGTCACAGGGGGAGAGGAGGGGGGGGGGGGCAGAGGGGGAGCACGACGCTGTCTTCGTTAAGTTGGGATGATCCCATCGCTCCTAAGGCCCCTCTTCAGCTCCAAGTCCTCCAGCTTCTTCCACAGATCCTCCCGCTCCTTCTCCTTCTTCTTCTCACTGCGACAACAAAACATTTAGTTTGTGTTTGAGACACTAGAGCCTGCTTTTACACTTCTGATTCTCTGCCAACGTCATTGATTTATTCAGGGATTTAAATATGTAGGGATTTGTGACCATTTAGGTAAATTATCTTTAGGAAAAACGGTAGGACACTGATGAGGTGAGCGTTGAACTTTTTGCCTCACTCAGATCTTCGTCCCTCGCTATCCGGCTTTCAGATTGAGCGCTGAAGCTTTATTATTACGTAGTCAGGACATACTTTTCATTACATCGACTAAAAAGCCTGTAAGATATTATATTCTTAGTTTTCCTACTTCTAGCGCTGTTACTAACTCACTCATTAGTGCTGCTGTTTTATAAGCAGCTTGTATTAGCCCTGATATGTGTAGGGGGTGATGATGATGAAGATGATGATGATGGTAACACTGTGGTTGTGCTAAGCAGCTCCCTGCAGGCGTCATTAACTTTCACAACATTAATGAATGAGATGATGATGTGAGTGTGAGCTCCTCACCGCTGGCGGTCCGACTTGTAAGTGGCTGTGAGTTCATCGAATAAGGTACTGTTCATCTCCATGAAGGCCTTCAGTACGTTGTACACCAGCGCCACGATGGCTCTGCAGGAGGAGAGGAGCAGAGTTCACAACTGACAACATCTGGATTTACAGCGGCTAGAAACTTTTATCAAGAGTCCACGAGACAAATCCATTTAAAGAGCAGCACGTAGGTTTCATTTCAACTTTATTGAAATGTGAATATATGATTTTATAGTTAATTATTTAGATTTTCCAATAACTTAAAAAAACTTGAGAAGTTGGACATATTAGGCGCGTTCACACCGGAGTACTTTTCCCGTTTAGTTCCGTTAGTACCCCTTATGTCGCGTTCACACCAAAACAAGTACTTAGTGCAGGGAACCTTTACCCCCATTTTTAGTGCCTGCTGAGAGGTGGTACTCTCCTGGGGGAAAAAAGTGCCCCAGTTCTGAATGGCTGGGCGAATTGAAAACCACGCCCCGTAAAACTCTGAAATGTTTTGTAGAGCCGCCATTTTATTATCCTCGCATTAGCATTATTAGCAACACAAAAGAAAACATGGGAGCGGTGGAGATGAGGAGGTGTCTGCGTTCTGGCAATTTACTCGGAAGGCTTCAGTAGAAGCTGCTGGGAGTGAAGCCAGTCCCCAACTCCGGGGACTTCCGGCCGGGGACTTCGGGCGGCAGTATACGCCGTGAAGTGGCCTACCAGTAAACCCAAAGCAAAAGAAGACTAAGTGACGTCAGCGGCTCATTTGCATAATCTTCCCTCAGGGAACTTATTCCGGTGAGAACGCGATAGTACCCCCATGGAACTAAGAACCTAAGTGCTGGGAACTAAGTACGGCAAAGTACTTGGTGTGAACGCGGCTATTGACGTGTCTTTAGCATACCTTTAATTGGCATAATACAATTCATCAATTTATAACAACAGTGTTTTAACTTATATAATTATAAATGATCCCATTCAAATAAATGAGAAACCTACCAGCAGTAAAGTACATGTTATTTATGGAGTGACTTCCTCCGAGTATGCCTTCAAATGGCTGTTTTGGATCAATAGTAGGATGTTGACTTTGTATAGAGTTGTAATTAAATGCATTTTAAAAGACAGGTTTTAACAAATGTTTTCCTAGAGTTATGTTTAATATTCAAGATTTAAAAAAATAAAGTTGGTCATGCACTCAGAAGTTGTGTTGTCTGCTGTTTACAGTAAACAGAGCCGTGTGAATTTCAGTTCATGAGAAAAACAATAAAAACAAAGGAGAGCTGCTGCTCAGCAAAAATTCACAGACACCACATGACTTGATGTGGGAACATAGAATCAAAGCTCAATTAAAATGATCTTAAACCTAAAGAATTTGGCTAATTTCTTAAAAAAGATCAAATCCAGTCTTGTTTTTGTACATAAAGGGTAATTCCTTTGTTACTCACGGGTTCCAGTGCTCTTTGGAGATCCTGTAGAGGCTGGCGAACATGATGGGCAGGATGACGCTGGAGTTTTCCTCGATCAGACTCATGATGTACTCGTTGTTCCAGTAGTACAGAGCTCGCTCTGCAACCTGCCACCAAAACACAAACCTGGCTCAGTGTCTGTGGAGAATCCTGAATATCTCTCCTTTTTACTTGTGTCCTCCCATTCATTTCCCAAATATGTTTGTTATAGACGAAAGCCTTAAAGGTATAGGTGTTGCCCTAAGTTATGATACAGAAAATAATATAATGAAATGTATAAACTTAAAAAAGTATTTTAAAATACAAAAAAAATCAAATAGTTAGTATAAAAAAAAGTAGAAAATGATGATATATGAGGGAATGCAAATATATAAAATAATTAAAATAATCAGTAAAGAAAAGTTAGGGCGATGCCTTTATATAATTAGGTTTTAAGGACACTTTAAAACGGTATTAAAAAACTCCTAACTACTCTTACAAATCCCTAAACAGATTATGTACATGCCTGTTTCTACACTACATTGCAAGTAAAGCACATATCAGTCATTTCCATCCTAACAGTTGATCAGCGGAGGATGCTGACTGACCTGGAAGTGTGGGCTGGACACACATCTGGAGATCTGTTTGAAGAGCGGCTCCTGGATCTTCACAAACTGTGTGGGCTCGATGACGTCCAGGATCTCCTCCAGCTCTCCTAGAAACATCACCTGCACACAGCAACGGACAAAAGAAACGTTACCACAGACACACACAGAGAGAGAAACACACCATTCAAAGTGAAACCAAGTTAAAGAGGCCTCACCTCTTTTTGACTGCAGGTTTTTGGCCAGAACTTCAGTAAGCCTCTGATGACCTGAGGATGATGAAGAGGCTGAATTTAGAAAAGCTTTTATTTCTACAATAATTGTTTTATTTTCATTGAACTTCTCCTTTCCCCCCCCAATGAGGCGCTGTCTACCCCATTTCTGATCAACCTCAATTACCAGCTGTAATGTTAAAATCTACCATGGCAGTTATTGAGTAATAGATTGTATTAACCTTTAATTGACAAAGACACAAAATAAATAATGGAGACTTATTAAAACACAGTTAAATAACAGCTGTCCTTATCTGTTGGTGCATACTTACTGGTTCTGTTAATGTTGGGTCTTTCTCTAGGAACTGTACAATGCAATACGCCAACTACAAGGAGAGAGGAGACAACATGTGAGGACACACTTTAGCCTTTAGCTTAGCATACAACAGTACTATTCACTGAGTAACGAAATCTCGTACAAAGCACAACACATAATGCAAACTCCTGCACAAGCTCAAATACAAAGACGCATGAAAACAGTTTGAATAATTCCAAAAGCCAAATTATTTTGAAAAAGGATAGAAATTGTTTAATTTTTAGCATATGGTCAAAAGATACTCTGCTTGGAGGCAAAAGTTATGTTCAATTAGGAAAGTTAATTAATTTAAAAGATAAATTAACTTTAAAAGGTAGGGTACGTAAGAACGGAGAAACCAGCTCGAGTGCTCTAGAGTTTGAAAGTACGCAGCCGAAAAAAATCTGCCCCTTCCTTCAGACTTCCTTACAGAGCCCCTCCTCCAACACACACGAACACGCACATGACCAATGAGGGCACGAGATAAGTTTGTGCACAGATGGAAGGCTGACAGGCAGATAGGCCATCCAGTTATTTTAGCCGGGCCGGCTCAGATGATTGGTCGTGCTTTTTACAGCGCCAGGGCTTCCACAGATGAAATGTTTTTATGGATTCATTGTCAAAGCATTTAATATATTCATCGCTATCAGGATGTTAAGAGCATTCCATGGAATATAACAAAAAGTGTTTCTGAAGTGAATTACCTACCCCACCTTTAATAGATTGACTCACTCTATAACAAGTAATTGCAGTTTGCATGACAAAGGTCTCATGTCTAAGTTTATTTTTAAAAGCACAAGTATATATATATATATATATTTAAAACTATGTCATGTCACGGTACCACACACACCTGCATGACTTACACAGCATGTGTAGGTTTGACTCTACGGTAAATTGTCTCTAGCAACTCTGTGTTGACAATTTTGTAATTCCAGTTACTAGGTATCAAAAAAGGTCAAACAAATTCAAGTATATGCATTAAAGGTGGGGTTGGTAATTTTGGAGAAACCAGCTCGAGTGCACTAGAATTTGAAAATGCACAGCCGGAAAACATCTAACACTTCCTACAGAGCCCCTCCTCCAACACCCACGAACGCGCACATGACCAATGAGGGCACGAGATAAATGTGTGCACAGATGGAAGGCTGACAGGCAGGTAGGCCATCCAGTTATTTTAGCCGGGCCGGCTCAGATGATTGGTCGTGCTTTTTACAGTACTACGGCTTCCATATGTATTTATTGTCAAAGCATTTAAAATATTCATTGCTATCCGGATGTTAAGAGCATTCCATGGAATATAACAAAAAGTGTTTCTGAAATAAATGACATACCCCACCTTTAAGAAGTTATTTTTGAAAAATCAGTCAGTTGCTTTTGTGGCCTATTGGTAGAGATGTGTTACCTGTGCGTGGAAAAGGGACAGACTCCTGACGGTGTGGAGGGGGATCAACACTTTGACCAGAAACTGTTTATGCTCCGCTTTCAGTGGCAGAGCGAAACCATTGATTATACTGAGGGAGAGGAGAGAAAAATAGAGAAAGAATAAACATAAATTAAACATCCACACATGAAAGAGTCTCATTGAGACGTTTTGAAAGCAAGCGGGAGATCAATGAGCAGCAGGAATAAAGGACACTGTTTATACAGGCAGTGGAGCCTGGAGGACAAAGAAAGAGATGAAGCTCCTCAAACCTCCAGGCTCTCAGAAAAAAAAAACTGTCTTTCGAAATGTACGGATCAAATATGTTGTTTTCAAGGTCTTTATTCATGTTTTCAGTCAATTGATTATCAATGTATCAGCTAATCACAGCACCTTCTTCGTAAGTAAAGTAAAGCTTATAGCAGCAGAACTTCTAAAGGAATTAGCAATTAGTAGATTTTTTATGTGTAAATAAACTAGTTGACCAATTGTTGAGCAAATTAGCGATATTTAATTCGTTTTTTTATCAACTAATCCTGATATAAATCTGATGAAGTGTGTGTGTGTGTGTGTGTGTGTGTGTGTGTGTGTGTGTGTGTGTGTGTGTGTGTGTGTGTGTGTGTGTGTGTGTGTGTGTGTGTGTGTGTGTGTGCGCGTGTGTGTGTGTATGTGAGGTCTTTATTTTCTATGGATTAAAAAGACTGTTGAGCCCGAAGGGATTAATTCATTTCTTATCTACAAGTCAAACTCTGCTCCTGACTCTTCCCTGAACTTCACATCTACACTATCATTTGGCTCCATAAAAAGAGGATCAGCTTTTGAGTTCTCTTCATTTCGTATCTGCATTTCGTTATCTGGGGAGTCTCTTGAAGAAGATCAATATCCCCCTAAGCGAGTATGCTTAAATGAGAGACATTCTTATATCATTACAACTAAAGAAAACCGGCGGTTATCAGAGTAGAGCTCAGTTCTGCTGGCGCTCTGAGGTCTTTGTGTTCTGTCTCAAAGCATCAGCTAACAGAGGTGTGTGTAAGTGTGTGTTTTGAGGGTCGGAGGCCTCCACATACCTCCCCAGGATCTCCAGCAACTCAGCCACCCCGTTGAAGTGCTCCGTCTCATAAACAAAACTGCAGCCAGAGGGGGGGAGGCACAGGAGAGGGGAGACAAGTGAGAGGAGATCAACTACTAAACCCAGATGACTTGTAAATGACCACATTGAATGGAGATTATAAATGGCTGGCAGAAAAACAAACACCAGAATGATTTGACATGACTTCTGTTTAACTGTGTCGATGCTGGACACAGAAATAACTTGAAAACACACAACATTTGTCAAAATCATGTTTTCTAATATTCATAAAGTTGGAAATATTGCCCAGTACACTGTGAATACTTTTTGCACCAGCTAGTGATATAATATGTCCTCACCTTTTCTAACCTTAAATATTGTGTTTATTAATTCAGCTGCTTAGTAATCTAACAAATGTGAAAAAAATATAATACAATCTGCATTTCTCTCATTAAGCTGAGTCTGGTCTATTCCTTTTTAGCAACGATTCCTATAATTCCAGAAAGTACATGAACCCCTTGTCTGAAGAAGCTTGACATATTTTTTAACTAGATATACACTTTATATACAAAAATGGAACAGGCAAATAAAAGTGGATACACGGTGCTAATAATCCTGTGATTATTAGAGTGGAAACAACATTTAATGGATAAAAAAGGTTTAAGACATTTTCGACGGACTAATTACTCACCGTAGAAAAATATTATTGATCTGTTTTCGTATAAAAGCCCTCAGACCCAGGAATTTGCCGTAGATTCTATGCAAGACTGTCTTCAGGTAGTCTCTCTCCCGAGGATCCTCGCTGTCAAACAACTCCAAGAGCTGCGCGGAGAGAAGGAACGCAGACAGATAAAGAAATCATAATCCCAGAGGAAGAGAATAGAAAAAAAAAACGTGGAAGCAAAAGAGAGACAGAGAGGACAGCCGGGAGGGAAAAAAAACATGGAGGAAGAAACGAGTGAGACGGATGAACTGAAGACATTTTGAGCAGACGGACTCACCTGTAGGACAAACTTCTGGTCTATGTACTTTTTGGCAATGCTGGGCTGGAATTCCTGACTCTCCAAGAACCGGATGAAGAACTCGTATACCAACTAAAGAGGAGGAGAAGAAGAAAGGAATGTGGTTGATGTGAAAACAAAAGAAAAAAAAGGGCTGAAATGTCAATGGGCAACTTCTTCCATCAGCTGCTGTGTCGCTTCAATCGACTCTGAATAACACCGGAAACAAACTACAGTCACACTTCCTGCTGTACGACAAAAAGACCATGAAGGAAATACAATGAATGTCGGACATGTTCCTTTTGGAAATCCTTCAAACTAAACCTGTAAACACTGGGTCTGGACTGGGTTAAAGGGAAAGGTCAAAAAAAGGTTAGAAACGGTTTGAATCCAAGGTGGCTACAGCTAGGTAAAAGGATGTTTGTATGTGGAGAAAGAAATGTTGATCAAGTGGAAAAAAGTTACTTATGACTTTGGAAACATTTGGCGAATTAAGAAAACCACCAGGAAGGATCTCCTTGAGATTTGCATCTCATTTCTAAAGGAGTCCTGGGCAAACAATCTGTGCCTGGCTTAGCGCACAGACTGGAAGCAAAAGGAATCCGTCTGTTTAAAATAGACTCCTAAATATGTCCAAAGCTCACTAATTACCACGCTGTGTCCTCATTTCCAACCAGTAAACAAACAGACATGTGTTTTTAGGGGTTAGATACATGGTAGAATTTTTTTTTGACAATACAGTTTATTTAAGTGGCTTTTTGTCAGCTGTGGCGCGTTTCCACTGCATCGCGGAGCTCGCTTTAAGCGTGCCGAGCCGTGCGGGGCCCGTTTTCGGTTGCGCTTCCACTTGGCCTAGTTTTGGCCCGGGGCTACTTTTTCACCTTTTTTCTGGCCCGACTAAATCGTGGTTCTATCGAGGCCAACAAACAGGGCTGAGTCGGGCTGAGTTTACTAAACTAGAGAGAATCGCTGTCAAGGGGGCTACAACTACAACAAGATGAACATATTTGACCATGATTTAATTGTAATACACTTTTCAAAATGATGCCGAAGTAACGACATACTGATACCGGTTAGTAAAAACCATGAATTAATGCTTTGACAAGTCTGCAGACAGACGGCGGGCGAAAAACCTTTTAAAATGCGTGATCTTCTTATTATAGATGAATGCATTTCCAAACCTTTGGTCTACCTACGCTGTAAAATGTATTATCTCTTCGATTTACACACGGCATCTATTGCACGTCAGTCCGTCCTGGGAGAGGGATCCCTCCTCTGTTGCTCTCCCTGAGGTTTCTCTCCCATGTTCCCCTTTAAACTGTGGGTTTTTCTCCGGAGGTTTTTCATTGTACGATGTGAGGGTCTAAGGACAGAGGGTGTTGTTTTTCTCAAACTAATATTCTGCACAAACTGTGCTGTTGTATTTGCTGTAAAGTGTCTTTACTGTAGGGTATTTTTATTATATGTACAGCACTCTGGCTCGACCAAAAATCGTTTAAAAATGTGCTATATAAATAAAACTTGATTTGTTGTCTAAATGGAGATCGCCTAAGCTAACGCAATAGGCTATATGCTCCGACCGTCCACACTCACAACGGCCTATACAGACATAAATAAACCAGCGACTGTATTCGCCATGACGCAGACAGTCAGTGGTTTGTACTTGTTTAACTTTTGTCTAGTTTCTGAACAGATATGAAGAGCTTGAGTGCAAACAGCTAACGGCTGATGTTGTTTTTTCTGGGGTGCTCACGGGTGAAGATGATGTCACGGCTCCGCCTACACTGCGTTACTATAGTTACTAGCGCAGCATTAAAGTGAGCCGGGCCTAATAAGGCCTAACCAAACCGAGCGAGGCCGAGCGAGGACTGCGGTGGAAATGCGCCTTTAGATTTAAAAACTAGTCCTACATTTGTACGTTATGGGTTTTTTGATGGGCACATCAAGGTGTTAAAAATGATCGCAGTAAGGTTGCAAAGTTTGGTACCTACAGGCATGTACACAGACCAAAAGCTGTGGAAGTATCTGTCAAACTGGGCTACAGCCACACATGCTGGGTGGATGGATAATAAAGGAAGAAATAGCACATAACGGTACCTTTAAGTTGTTGCTTTGTGTACAAATTAAATATACAAGATCCAAACTGAGCGTAAGTGAATACACAAAGACTTTTGTGAGGCTGTGTTTACCTGTAAGTGTGGCCAAGAGGCCTCGAGTGTGGGCTCGTCTTCCTCGGGGTCAAACTCATTACTGTCACTGGGCGGAAGGGTCCGGAATATGTTGTGAGACACCTGGTACAAAAGACAGAGGGACATGATTATCAGCTTACATACAACCCAATTATAACTGCTTCATATTTAAAACATGTATATAAGTTATTGTATATGTTCTCTATGGAGAACCAACGTTTAAATCTTCCTATTCAACAATATTAATATAAAGTTGTGTTCTCTGTTGGAACCAGATACAAGTCAATGAGAATTCATTTCATGCAAATGTTTATTCTGAAGTGCGTGTACTGCCTGTGTTCATTTGGTACAAGTAGACCAAACACCCACTGTACACACGTTAGCTGAATCTAGTTAGCAACATGAAAAAGCTTTCCTTTATTTTTAGTTCCACCTTTTTCTGGTGGCGAAGTCCATAGGGGACTTGGCTTGGCAACTGGAAGGTCACCAGTTCAAGTCCCGGAAAGACCAAGTGCTACCGAGGTGTTCCTGAGCAAGGCACCGTTCCCTACACTGCTCCCCGGGCGCCGTACATAATGGCAGCCCACTGCTCCTAACACTAGGATGGGTGAAATGCAGAGAAACCGCTTCGTTACATAGACCTGTACTACGTCATGACAATAAGTGGAATCTTCATCTTCATCATTTAACGCTTTGACTTCAACACTGCTGCCGAGTTTAAATAATTACATTTTAATCTGTTCTCCAAAGTGATGCAAAATGCTAAAATAGGCTATAAAAATCTACATGTTCGACTCAGGAATATTGTAACGTTCACATATTTACATTTCAAATGAAAAACTGTCTGTTTAGCCAACAACAACACTGGTACACTTGCACTGCTTTGAAGCTCTGTGTGTAGCTTCTTGCTTTATTCTGGGCTGGTGATGTAAGTGTGCGAGTGCAGATCAGGGTCACACGACAGCGAGGGGGGAAAATGGGTCAGGACTCGAGTGCGGTGAGTTTACGGCTCTGCATGAGTGAGGGAGTCTGGCTTTTATCTAAAAGCATACAGCGGCAAATGAATGAAAAACCAGCCTGTAATTCATCTTCTTAAGATTTAGGAGTGTGGGGGAAAGTTTGTGAGCAAAAATAAAACTATTTCATCTTTCATCTCGTGTTTATGTCGAAGGCAATAATACCAGGAGCCTCCCATCGTCAGGAAACTTTGGGACAGTCAGAAAACATTGGGACAGTCAGAAAACATTGGGACAGTCAGAAAACATTGGGACAGTCAGAAACCAGAAGGCTGTATAATGCAACAACAATATAACAGAAGCTATCAATAGAAAACATTGAAAGTATACAACTTAAGACTCTATATCGCCAACCCTTGCTTTCTACTTCAAGGTTGTCTTTTATATTAGCGGTATTCTAGTTCATACTCACAACAACACTGTCCTGCAAATATTTCAGAACAAAAGTCCTGTCATAACAGAATAACAGATTCTGTCGAAAGGAAAATGCTATAGGGCTTTTTATTTAGAAAAAGAAACAGGAAGTGCTTTGTTAAAAGTCAATATATATATTTCAATCATTCCTGCGACATTCTAAAGATAAACACATTGAAACTGGGGTAATGTTGCATGTATAATGGCCAGACGCTGTTCAAATCTAACTTTCATTCTTTACTTTTGCTGTAACCCAGTGGTTCTCAAACTTTTTCTGTCAGGCCCCCCCTTTGGAGAAAAAAAGAAGTCGGGCCCCCCCCAACACAAATAGTCAGGCTCAGTGGCGGCGCCAGATATTTATTTTGGGGGTACTGTGGGATCGCTTGACGTTTGATAGAGGGTGCTCAAACATTTAGGGTTTCCCATTAATGTACCGGGCGCTACAGTGGAGTGTTCTGCTGCAACAATCCCCACGCACATACACAGTGTACCCGCGACTGTTACAATGAAGGCTCGATAATCAGCTCACGGCATATAGGTGTCAGCAGAGTTAAAGTGCTATTTTTATAGGTGGTGTGTGGACCTCACATATTCTCTTATTTTTTTATAACTATAATGATCATATAAACGTGTGCCTCGGAAATAATTGTTTACATTAATGGTGACCAAAACATTTGAGACCCACTGAGATAACACTGAGAGAGTCCTTTAGTTCACTGAGTCTCTCAGTCTGACAGGAGAGGGCTCTCCTCCACTTTGTTGTTGAAAAAACTCCTTATATCCGTTAGCGTAGCTCGCTAGTACCAGAAGCTAACATCAACGATCTGTAACCCAAACAAACAAGGGGGAAATAATATGGCTAAACCTCAAATCTCTAGAAGAGATGTGCCTAACATGTAGCTGAAGGTGTTGCGACTATAATCTGTTAACATGAGTGCCAAAACAAAATAAATATATATAAATAGAACGGGTCATAAGCTTTGAGCACCAGGAAAAGTGCTATATAAATAACTTGTATTATTAAGGTTGGGAAAACCCTGGATTAGACAATGGTTTTGATGCCTGTACCACAACAAGTTTTTGAATGTGCATCCCTCCTCACCATTTTGACGACATCGGGGTAGGCCTGCTCTGTCAGGTAGCCCCTGCTGACGGTCACGTAGTCCACCAGCTCGTTGAGCGTGGAGCGCTTGTACTCCTTCATCTTGAGGTCCGACAGCGTGTCCATGAAGTCAAAGACAGTACAGCACTGCTGCAGCTTCTTCAGGAACAGCTCGGGCTGCTCCGGCGCTGGCACGTCTGAGAGAGAGGAAGAGAAAAAATATTTTGATTAGTGTCGAAATAAATGTGATATTCTTAAATACAAAAAACTTTGCGGATGACGGTAGAGGTAAAAAAAACAGAGACAACGGACGTCCTTGTGACTTTCTGAGTAATTCAAGTCTAGCTGAGAATAATAAGCAAATTCTCAGAAAAAGAGTTTATCCTTCACACAAACAATACCCATTTAAAGAAACTAAAGCTTAACTAAATAACATTTTCGAAAGAGAATAGGATGATTTTAAGAAGCTATTAATTTACTTGTTCTCAATATGCTTCGCAACTATTCAGAAAGATATTTCAAACATCCAGTGGCAATAAGGCAAAGGGTTTATTGGTATAAATATAATGTGGATGGTAACCATAAGAAAAAAACATAATGTCCGTATACATATAAAAGATTATACAAATTCCAAAAATGTGGATTAAGCCCATGTGTTTCTTCTCTAGTCTGTACAGGGAGGATGAGTGAGACGCCACCGTCCCCCCCCCCGGTGGGAGAACAATCAGGTGTCGCTCAGAGTTCAGACCTGCAGCGAGACCACGACTCTCTTACCTCATCCCCAGCAGCACCGGGCTTTATTATGTAACATAAGCTGCTCTGAATTCAACACACAACGTACACCGAGTGAGTGTATGTCTGAAGTGTGCTCCCTAATTATACACTTCAGAGCTCTCGTTTGTCATTTTCAATTCCGTCACGAACGGCATTGAGAACCGTTTTGAGAAACAATGGAATGACTTTTTCACCTCTCCGTGACACGCAGAGTGATTAGCTGATGCATTCGTTAAATAGACATTACCTGAAGGCTCTAGGAATCCATTTTCTAACATCTTATAGAGCTCATTTTCAATTGGTTAGTGGGAAAATAGTAAATGAATAATGAAAAATAAATGTTAGGTGCAGCCCTAAAAGTATTTATCAATACTTTTTACTGCTTTAGATGTTGATATATAATTTAATCAGTTGAGACGGTAAGATTTGTGTTGATTCTCCTGAGCTTTTACAGTGTCTTGAGGTATTAAGATTGTTAATATTTTTCCTTTTTTAGGTCTAAATACACAGAAATAAAAATGTGTAGTACAGGTAAGACTAACAGATATTTCAAAAGCCAGTGGATCATAAGCACATCTTATTTTCTGGAAAAAAAACATAGAAAATACATTAGCCACCAGCCCCTTCAGTCTTTATCCTAGATCAAATTGAGTTCAGCTCGTCAGACTGAATGGTTTAAAACTGTTGAAATCCTCTTCGTCGAGCTCTGAAAGTTTGAACAGAAAGTGCAGTTTCCTGTCCTAGAAAACAACCCTTGGCAGATCTCATTTTAAGTGATTATTCTGAACATCTTTTGATCCAAATGCCACTAGTTACGTATGACCTGCTGGCCTCTTGCTGCAGCTCAGCCAACCAGGCCAGTCACCAACAAACTCAAACCCACTGATCGACTGGCAGGAGTCCTGGCCTCTGCAGGCTTTAATCCCAGAGCCACAAAACTAGGTGGGATGAACCACCAGCAGCTCAATGCTCTCTCCTAAAACAGACATTAAAGGGGACCTATCATGCAAAATCCACTTTTTCCTGTCTTTTATACATCAACTTGTGTCCCCTCTGTGTAAAGAGACTCTGAAAGTTTCAGGAAAAAAAGACCCCCTCTCTTTTTGTCCTGATCCATTTATATAAAAACCTGTCTGAAAATTCAGCTGATCAGATTTTGGCCACTTTATGATGTTCTGGCTTGTGTAACCATTAGCCAATCACCAACCAAGGTAACCCCCCCCCACCCCCCCACCTTATCACCTGAATCTCCTCCTAGAGCACCATTGTGTCCTTTGTAACCAAATATCTCTCAGAGGGGCGTGGGGAGGGGCTCCTTATTTTCATCTAAAGTAACAGACAGAGAATCAGCACTTTGGAAACAGAGCTGAAACAGAGGGGATTATGGGATGCTGCAATGATCTGTTTGGTGTTTGGAGCCAAACACTTCAGAGACATGGTTTGTATATATCTGAGACCTATAATATATTGATGAAAAACAGTATATAGGGGAACTTTAAATCATGTGTGATCAGGAAGGAAAATAATCTACCATCTGAGGAGGAGAGTACCTCGTGTTTAAACCGCCAACAAGATCAAACAAGTTCCTCTTTGCCCTGCATGTGATATGATCACTCAGTGCTCCAAATACCTAAAAAGAGTGCTGACCAGAATATTAGGGCGGCTGCAAAGTCTGCATGTCCTTGAGCGAGATACTCAGTCCTGCTCCATCTTTTTTCAGTTGCCCTGGATAAGAGTAGCAGAATCATATGAAAGCTAAAGCAAGCATTAACACTGCTGTAATCCATATTTTCATATTCAAAATGAATCTAATGAGTACATATAATGTGAAAGGGATCTGTCGTAGTGATGAACGGAAATAATCGTGTGCCTTTCATCTTCTTTCAGTTCATTGTGGTCACAAGTTAGTTGGTGACGCAAGTCAAAAATCTAGCAGGTAAGAAACTGCTGAAGCATACGGTTAAATATGGAAACATCTGATTATTTTTTAGCGATTTTGTAAGTTTTCTAACCCTTTAATGTCTGTATATAATGTTATATGTACACGTTACAGTTGTACCCACTCGACTGGAAGTATGCAAATCTGCAATGTATGCACAGGACTAGATAAGGATGAGGAGACACTTCAAAAGAATATTGATAATATATTCATATGGTAGTTTTCATTGCAGTGAATATGTGCATGTGTGTTGTGTGTCAGGTCCTGGTGAGTGGTTACGTTAGCGTACAGTACGCTGTAGTTCGCTTCAGTAATTACTGGCTGCAGGCTTTGGGGTCGGCTTGTGTTACGGAGCCCGAGGCCTCGGGATTCTGCCGCGCTGCCGCTATAGGAGCATGTGAACGGCCTTAAAGGAAGCTATTAATAGACAGATAATCACACAGGACACAGTAATCCCTCTACAGAGATACAGAGCAGAGCGAATGGGCTTGGAACAGGACGAGAGAATGGAAGTGGGAGAGGAACAGAAAGAGACACAGAAAGAGTGTGTGACTGTATTTAAGCATGAGAGAGAATAAGTGTGTGTGTCTGTAGCCTAGAATACCCCAGAAACTACCATCAGCATGGAACAACCCTGGAGTGGAATAGCACACACACACTGACAGACACACATACACCCTTTTTTTTTTTTTTTATCGGTACAAAGTCACTTTTACCATCACATATGTTGGTTTAAAGCTCATTATGAGAATATTTTCTCCGAATTCAACAACCCAAAGTCCAATCTCTAAAACTTTTTCCATGATACAAACATTGGAATAAATCTAATATTCTCCTCCTCCACTGCAGTTTGCAACATTGCAGTTCATGTTTCCTCTTTAGAAGCGATTAAACTGCACATCAAGGATAATCGGACACATTAAGAAGTTAAACATTTGTATATTTCTGACCAGGTTTAACACATAGTCTTAGTCTCGGCTTTGCAGGCCAACGTCAAACTACGTCACAACATCTTAAAAAATACTGTGTTACTACATGTCTGGATGTTTGTAGCAAGAAGCAACGCATAAAAGCAGACTGGGAATAAGTATACAAGTGTCTTCTTCCAAATCACCAAAACTTAGTATTTTTTTAAAAGTAACGAATATGCCCTCCAAAGTAAAAGGACAAAATCGTGGCCAAGATTGATTTCCGTTTAGCCAAATCAAAGCCAATTGATGTAATATTAATACGCATCACTCACCATCAGATAACAAGGCCTTCTCACCATCTAAAAGGTACATAACCCTGAAACCTGCGACAATGTTCACGCATGTTTCATTCAGAATCAATTCAAACACGCTGGCAAGACCGATTTGTCTTAAGACCACCACTAGAGCTCTTTCCTGTTCAAAAGTAGCCATATCGTTGATGGCGTTTACTTATAACATCCATCTTTATCCTCAAATCCATTTATCTGGTACAAATGTGATCTTTTTTAATCCAGCAGCCACTGTGGGCAGCGGATGGAAGCAGGGTTGTAATGAGTGTTTGGCAGTTGTTGATCTGCAATGTCGGCCTCTCTGTACGTAAGCCAGCCGTCATGTTCAGGATTATTTATGGATGCATCGCAGCGGGAGCAGCGAGTCGACGTCCGTGTGGCCAGTGACGTGTAGGGTTCACCGCAACTGTGTCAGTGGACGACAAGAAGAGTTGTCCAACTATTACTTGATTATAATTAGGTCTATATTAATCCATTTTGGTTTGCGATTGGATTCTTTTTTGGGGTTGGTTTAAGGATTTTGGAGGGGTTTAGGTGCATGCTTTAAAAATGCGGCAATAAAATGCACGGTGCTGCCAAAATCCATATTAAGTGATTTCTGTTGTTCTTGGAAAAGTTATTTGAACCAGTCACAGTTTTTAGTATATTATTATTATTATTATTATTATACATGTATGTTTTATTTATTTTCAAACTTGTAAAAGGTAGATACTATCTTATGTTTACAATGTGTCAGTTGTAGGCTGGTCTATTACAGTGATGCATCTTATTCTGTATATTTGTATTGTGTATTTGATAGATATACATCTTTCACTGTTAATATGCATATATTTACTGTTTGTGGCAGCCTATTACAGCAACTCCTACTCAATGCTATTTTGGGCTCTTTTTGTAAATATCGTATATTCTTAAAAAATATGTGCATAACTTGTTATTCGATATGGAAGTATACTCTTTTTCCTTGATGCAAATAAATTAAGGGATAATGTAAGTAAATCCAATCTAACCTAATTTATCTATGAAACATTTACTTGGTCCCTCCCTTAAGGGTTGTAAAACTGTAAATACACTAATAAAGACATCGTATTGGGCAACAGGCTAAATCTTAAACATTGAAATAAGGATAGAAACATTTCATCTGCTGCATTTTAGGAGAAAGAAAGATTTTCTTTAAATATAAAACCTAGTAATAGTGCAGATGTCCTGCGTTCTGGGAAAGGAGTGTTGGCACCCGGTCAGAAAACTATACAAGCATCCTCTCTCTCTCTCGTGAAGCAAACTGGTCTAATATCAACGGGACTATTCTGAGATGCTTTATGAGAAACTGTGGAAACACTGATGCGTCAGCCTCACCCTGGCTTTCTCCTTCCTGCCTGCTCTGCTCTGTCTCCGATTTGGAAGAGACTCTCATTGGGGCTTCTTTGGCAGAGGAAGAGAGAAGACGCTGCTCCTTAATTAATGGCGGAAAAAAGCTTAACGAAACACAGAGCGAGAGCAGTCGGATGGTTCACCGCAGGAACTCCTTTAAGTTAGGCTAATTACATAACAGAGTCAATCCACTGAACGCAGGGTCAGGATTTATGGACTCACATGGGGTTGACTCTTTTTTTAAGAAAGATTGTAATGTTGTTTAATAAGCTTAACATGATTTAGTCTGCAGTGATTATAGGGGAGATCATTGGGTCGGTCCAGTCATCATAAGTAAGTGCAGACCTGCTGCAAAACCTCACCAATGCAACTTCTCTAACACAAACAATACCCCACATAGATTTTAAAATTGTTGTAAGTAAGGCAATGCTTCTTACAGTACATAAATATGCAGAAAAACAAACAAAATAAGACCAACACTAGTATCTACAAGCAAAGTCTTTCCTGCTGCTACATAAACAGGACAAAGAGCCATGTTTATCCAAAACAATTGGGTGTGTATTACCTTTAAACAAATCTTTAAAAGTAGGTTGAGTGCTACAGTACAAGTGTAAAACATACATTTCCAAAATTATACTTATTATTCAGAGCTTCCACTTGTATAAATTGCCGTGTCTGAGTATTATATATTAAATAGAGTAACATTTCCATATTTACAATATTATGATGCATCTAAACTTAATGGTTCCTCACGACATGTTATTCTGTGCTCCACTATTCTTAGGTTGTACCAGTCTACACACAGCACTGCAGATTCAAGTCTAGGAAGGTGAAAGATGAGCAGGCAACGCACTCTTTAAGAACAGTCCAACCACACTCAGTGTTAATGGGAAAGCCCCCTCGTCTATAAAAGTAGCGAGTGTGTATGAGTGGGCGAGCAAGCTTGAGTTACGGGAAAGGGAGAGAGTCCAACAGATGGACTCAGCAGGTTACTCGACCCTTCCGCCTGAAGGTCAGTTTGTAGTTATTATGTATTCAGTGTTTCCCCTATATACAAATAGTGGCGGCGCAGCGCCGCTGCTGAAATATGAGCACCGCTGCTAGGGGGCGCCAGTCAGGTACCCAAAAAAAAAAAAAAAAGAACTTTTTTTTTTTTCTTAAAATAATAATAAGTGGTGAAACCTTTTTCATTTTTGATTGTTTGTTATGTGGATTTGTAGTATTTGTATTATTGTCATAGGCGAAACAGGCGGTCGCCTAGGGCGCCAGATCTGGGGGGGCGCTGCGCTGGTAGCTCTGGGAGGGAAGAACATTTTTGACCGTTGGCAATCATCCAAATGTTCGGCCTTGATGTAACAACATTCATAATTAAGTAAATGTAACACCCTTTTCACCCCGGTTACACGTTTAATTTGCCCTGTACGGTGGGCGCTGTAAGTGATGAAAGTGGGGGATGTTGGCTTATCAGGCGCCCGCAGCTCACAACCAAAGTGCGAGCGTAGCGAGAGAGCGAGCAAGGGAGAGGGCGCACCGGTACCGGCACTGTTGTTATTAGAATCTGGTGCTAGCTGCACTAACGGATATAAGAAGTAGATGTTTCTACAACCAGGGTGGAGGAGGGCTCCTGTCAGACTGAGAGGCTCAGTGAAGTTAAGGACTCTCTGAGTATTTAGATAGTTAATTTTAGTCTAAGTTATCTCAGTGGGTCTCAAACGTTTTGACCACAAATTATGTAAACACATATTTCCAAGGCACTCCTTTATAATTATTAGGATAAATAAAAACAGGTTTGAAATCATTCCAATGTATACTATAGGAAAGTAAACCAAAAATATCGTTTAAAGTTGGAGAGATACAAAAATGTGCATAAATAAATAAATGTTAACTAGGTAAAATAAGATATGAATGAACAACAAAAATAAAATAAGCTACATACATTTATTTGTTATTGGCTATGGTAGGTTGTTGGTTATGTTTACATACTTATTTGATTATTAAAATGTAAACCGATCTTTTTCAAATGGGCGTTTTAGAGTTGTGCCCCCTAGATCAGGTCCCTAGTAATTGTGTGCTCAAATTTTTTGATTGAAGCACTTTACATACCCCCGGACCCCCCTAAAGGATGTGACGTCCACCCCCCAATTCAAACATGTTCATACAATACTGAATACATTTGAAGCCATTTTTACATTTTTACGTATGTCAATACGTTTCTGCAGTGTATTTGTCTTTTGTAGAAATGTTTAATTTATTCTTTACACATAAGATATCGCCTAAAATCTCACCTAGCGCAGCAAATTGTCTAGAACCGGCCCTGGTACTAGGCCTCAAGAGCCTTTCTTGTGCTGACACATAGAAACAAATTGGCGGGGCGCACTTCGCACGCACTACAAAATTCCACGCGCTCCGCGCTCACATTATGCTGGGCCCACGTGCCTTAGCACCGCTGCTATGACTCCTTCCTAGGGGAAACACTGGTATGACCCTGCCCTGACAGTGTGTACATAATGTACACACTGTCAGGGCAGGGTCATCCTCATAAAAAAGGTATAAACAGTGGAGGTTAAGTTGGACAGGAGATTAGTGAAATAGTCAGGAAGACATGCAGAGCTATCGATGGAGGAATGTCAAGGCGCTGCCGGTGTGACCTTTGCTCTCCTCACTGCTGGTGGCTTCTAATTAACCTTAATCATCATGAGAAAGTTGTTGCTTTCCAGCCGCACCCAGTCCAGAACAACCAACCGTACTTCTATTGTGGGTCACTGAAGTAGACAAGGATTAAAAAGGGCCTCCTGAAAAGTTAAAGGGGAAGTATTGCCACTTTCTTATTTCTTAAAAAAAAATACCGTCAGATTAAACTGTCGTCTGAAATCACTCTAAAAATATGCTTTTTAGGTTCTTCCCTTTCCTGTAGTGTGTTCTATGCATGTTTGCGCATGTTAATGGTCTGAAGAGGTTCTTCCAGAGGGATTTTCTCTCCCAAACACTTATTAAAGTATTTCTGATTCTGCTTCTCTTTTCAGAATACTCCCAATAGACTGTAAATAGGTACATGTGTAACCTCTCAGATACAAGCCTCAAACAGACAACACACAAATGAGCCTAGAACTTGATACCTACATGACTTTCCTCCCTTTTTATTTTGCCAACATGCAAAACTATTTGGTTACATTTCTGATGTTTCACTTTTAGACAATATCACTTCCCCCCCCCCCCCCCCCACATATATATACCCCCATCAGCCGATTATACCTGGTGGATCTTATTTACTTTATGCCGTAAGTAATGTGCCAAAAGGACCCAACGCTTTTATTAATTTGTTTTCTCTTTGTATTAAAGCTAATTCAACAGCTTAATATGTTTTCAGCAAGACTATATAGATACAGACGCTGGCATCTGAATCAAAATGAAACTGTGCGTCATGTTTCCTGTCAAAGAGAAGCGTTTCCCAGCAGTCACGGCTGTTGCTACTGGGGTTAAACATTACATAAAGGATTACAGTGAGGGGAGATGATAAACGCTGACTGACAAAACATCTGTTGTTTAGTCCAACAGGAAGACAGACGTGAACCAGCAACATGGCCGTCATCAGCTGTCGAAGTAAACCTCTCCAGGAGGCTGGCACACAACCAACTGGTCAGCTATCATGACACTGTGTTGACAATCATATGACTGTACACATGTAATCACATGGAGGAAGCTAAACGGTGTCCAGCACCAGGAAGACAGTCAATTAAAGAGGTCAGAATGGTCATGTGACTCCTACTGCAAATGTGGAGGTAAACAGTCGTGCTGTGGGGCAGATTTTTGTAAGCCAACTCGGATGTCAGCGTCCCAAGACCTCCCTTGATAAAAGCGAATGAACGTTTTCCATTGGATTTCTGTAGATTGCAGAAAATATAATCTGTTGCAATCAAACGTTTACAGCAGGATAATCTCCACATATTAACCCCATTTAATTATTATTGAAGCGTAAATGGCAGAAGTAACCAGCCAACGTTAGGCTATAAGGGAACTGTGTGACGGTTAGCAAACAATGAACAAAGATGTACATTGACATGTGAAAATAATTACTTTCATTAAGGAAACCTGCAGACTGGAACAGATGAACGGAGAAGAGAGAAATGAGACTGCACCAGTTACAGGGAAACAACTGAAACCAAGGCCAACCGTCAAAAACAAGTGGACCTGTAGCGATTTGTACAATACAGAGCTGGTTGGCTGCAATTACTCTCATCTTTTAGTCATCGTTAACCCATCATCCAAGTCATCAAATGCAATAAAATAGCAGAACTGGCATCACAAGCTTCGTGGGCCATACAGGACGTCTTCAAAAATAAAATAAGGAAATGTAACTGTAATGCTATCGAGGTCACTAAATAGGGATAGCTACAAATGCTTTGAGCATACCGTGGTTAACAGTAGTACCAGTGGAAGGTAAATAGCAACCTCAGAAATGGCCGTTACACACCAAGGCTCTAGTTAGCTAGCATTAGCCACTGTTAGCTAACAGCCAGACCACATGTAGACAGGCGGTAGCAAAAACCTGTGCTTTCAACTTTCACTTTGCAGGAGGAAGAAAGTATTATTTATTCTCTAAACAAGTTATATCGTCTTGTTTAATTGATCATCCAAAATTGAAGGCCATCCCTTTTCTTTTGATAGAGTGATCTCTAACTCTTTGAAACTAAATGTCAGAGCTATAAAGAATAACATCCAGTAACCAATATAAATCAGATAACTTCATGTCCAGGTATGTCGTAACGGTTTCTTGATTCAAACTGGACTGCAGTCGATTTAAGATGCAATGCTACTGTAGATCTGTTATTGTGATTAAGTCAGATCAAGAACACACTGATGGGATACGGACAGTAGCACACCATCAGTAGTAACATCCTACACATGCACAGACTTTAGATGCATGTGCTCGCCTGGTTCAGGTAACGGCTCAGGATTTGTGCGATGGAAAAATATATGTTGATGACCCAAATACAATCTACCCGTGTCCCCATCTCCATGTTCTCAGGTCTCACATAAGCGTTCCTGCAAGGCGCCAGGCTGCTGTCAATCATTAACACATGCAGTCATCTTGGGTAAACTTTGCTCCCAGCTACTGTAGCCAACATGGCAGATGGCACGGCTACGGAGTCACTCTCGCTTCTGTTTTAAGGGAACAAGGTTTCACACTAAATGTCTTAAATGTATCTCACTTAGACAAACAAAAAAGACTCCTGCAAGCTTGTAATGAGAGCAAACACTACGGGAAGCGGCATCAGTACTTAATTAATGAAAAATACGAAGACCTTTCTTTTTCAAACTGTATAAAATGTCCCTTATTACTTTTAAGAAATACGTGAAAATAAGTATTTTTACAATCTTGCTTTAATTTGTGTTCACATTTGTCATTTGATTACAGCTGTGGGACCATTGTTGCATGGAGAACCCTTCTCACTTTCTCCCTACATCCAAAATATACATTGTGCCTGTCCAATACATTAAATACATGCCGGGAAAAAATGACGAGATCATTTAAGAAATGAATTATTTTGTCTGAATAATGTCTAAAAAGTTACATAAGAAGTTTAATTTGGATTCCTTGAAATATGAAGAAAAACATTATTTTTAAAAGAACCGAACAATCACTATGTTTGACGATAAGAACATCGATTAGATGTTTTGTAATATATTCAATATACAAATTCAGAGTGGAAGAGGACCATTGTTTGGAACTGGCTGGACAGACCCTGAAATAACTGAGAGGTCACGGGTTCGAAACCCTGTCAGCTGACTTGTCATGTCAAAAGTTGAATTGAAGCAGTTTGAAGAGCATCAGCTCACGAATAATGAATCGGACGGTTCACACAAAGACAGCTTCAATAGTCCAGGTGAGAAGCACTGTCTCTCCCAGGACTCACCTAGCAGGAACAAGAGCACACACACACACACACACACACACACACACACACACACACACACACACACACACACACACACACACACACACACACACACACACACACACACACACACACACACACACACACACACACACACACACACACACACACACACACACACACACACACACACACACACACACACACACACACACACACACACACACACACACACACACACACACACACACACACACACACACACACACACACACACACACACACACACACACACACACACACACACACTTTCATGCCGCTGCACATTCGTAATACGAGAGTCAGTAGTCAAAATGTTCCTGTGAGCAAAAGAAGAAGTGTCTCTAGGAAACGTTCTCTACAATGTGTACTAGATTAGGGCTGGGCCTCAATATCTACCGTTTGGTTTGAAACTAAATATGTCCATAGCACTAAGTATTACAAAGTACAAACAAAGGACACAATAGTAATTTCTTAGCAGAACATTTGTCTGTTCTTAAATTAAATCAGACTTGCATATAGCAACAAGCTTGATAAAAGGGTTCTTGTTAAATGTAATTATCAGCAAAAGTGTCATTAATGTCTGTTCCCAAACAAGACATCTGAAGTCCAACAGTATAATATGGAAAGGCTATTTTATTTATCATTGTATAAACCTAACAATTTAATCAAAAGGAAAGTGTATAAGATTATTTAAAAAGGGTTATCAGTAGTCTGTGTTTACTTTGTACTCATGTATTGGCGCGTGTTTAATAGCTGAGGTTGATGCAAGCTGGGCAGCAAACTTCACAACTTCTTCTTTTGAACTCACGTTTCTTAATAACATCCTGGATCTTCTTTGAACATGGTTCCCATTCAAAACAGATTCAGAATCTCATTCCCAGATTGAATCCACCCTTGCAGAGCTTTAATACAAACAAACACATTCCTCCACTAGGAATCAGAAATAAATGTACTCATTCCACCTGGGAGCTTTCCATTTTCCTCGCAGTCAGTCAAAACACCCGTCTTGTGTTACCATTCCCAATCCATTTTAAGTCTACCTTTCCCTCTGCCTCACTCACACACACACATGACAGGCTTGACTGGCTGGCAGCAGCGACAGCCCTTCACAGCAGAGGCTAACTTTAACACTCCACGGTCTTACTGGTTTGCACCACCACCACCCCCCACACATTCATGAATCCCACCACTCACTTAATCAGGTTTCCTCTCCCTGTTAGGCACCCACGGTAGAAAACGACAGTCATGAACGTTGTGGTGTGAGCGGATTTGAACCAAACATGTGGACGGCAGAAGTTCAGTGGACCCACGCTCCTTCTTGTGGCTTGTTTGTAACGAGTGGGGCTGGAAAAATGTAAAGAGACACCTCATGGATCATGTTTCTCCTGAGGGGAGGACATGGAGGGGAGGGAAGACGAGGTGGCGTGTCGGTGGGCTTCATTGGCCGAATGGAGACCAGAGGAAGCCGCAAGGAGAGGGACAGGGGAGGGTTCGCCGTGCAGCATTGTACAACTCAGTCTCGCTTTCTTTCTATTTTCTGCCCCTCGCTTCTTTTAAAAGCCTGCTGCCCAGAGAGGTCAGCAACAGATCAGTCCTCCTACACGAGGTGGTCGTGAGAGGGAACTAATTCAGTCAGACAACACGCTCAGCCAGATGAGGATCTGACCAGCACTAGCCAAGGTTGCTGCTATGAAAACTAATATGTGCTCTTAACAGGCTGTGTTTTCAAGGTTTTTCCTGCATTTATGCCACAGCGGCCTTGATAAGAGGAGGTCGATTGTGAGACGTCAAAGCAGTTGACGTCACTGAGAGAGGAGAGGGGAGAAACTCCAGGAGGAAAACTCAGGGGGAGGACATGAAAGCTGATTTTTAAATTACAAGTCTTTATCCTCTCCTCTGGGACGTTGTTGGACTATGTATTTATCATTACCGTTTAACAGCGAGACTCAACAAGCAAAGGCGAGGAGGGTGTAAATTAAATACATTAAATGCATTTGTCTTTCTAATTCCTGTAATGCTTTGATTGGCAAAAGTTCTTTTTTTTTAAAATATATTTTCTTTCTTTGTAGTTTTATGTGTGCTTATAGAATGTACTTCTTTTTTTTACATTTTATTGACTTAGAGATTATTTTTTAAGTTTGAATACTTCAGTAGTGACAATTCCAATCACAGTGATTAGGTAGAGCCTTATGAATACTAAATATTTGTGAAAGGATAAAGTACAATTTCGAGTAGATTAATCATTTCAATCCATGATGTGCTTTTAACACAAATTAACTAAATCAATAAGGGTTATTTAGCTTCTGGGGATATTTAAACATCCTGATATGGAGGAGAAAGGGAACAAAAGAAGGATTGGACGGACAGATTTCCAAACGGAGGAAGAGTTGGGTTTGTTTGTCACACAGCAACCATCTCTTTCCTCTCCTTTTCCTCCATTAAACATTAAAACAACTCGTTCAGATTTCCCGCCAGTCCCTTCAGCTCCTTCTCTCTTTTCTGTTTGCATTCCTTGTTCTACCCCCTTCAGCGAACATCTCTGTGGTAACACTTAGTGAAGCCTAAAGTATGCAGCAACTGTAACATGCATGTAAATGAGATGATATCATATAAAGTATATTTACAATATCCCTGCAGACTCTTTTCGCACCTTGGTATGAAAGGTGGATTCATGTAGGCCATGAGATGTGCGTTTGTTGCTATGCCAACTTTTGCTGGCAATATTTCCCACCCTTTTCTAATGAAAGTTTATTGGAGAAGTTGTTTTTTTTTACAAACGTACACATGCTTGAACACAAAGAACTGTTGGGGTCCTCAGGCAACAGCAACAGGTATTGCCTCCAAGTATTCTTTCAATATTTTTTTGTTAACCCTTATGGATTTAGGAGGCTCTGGACGAGCGTTGATGCTATTTGTATTTGCTTAACAGTTACACTCAGAAGCTGTTTATTACACCCTGAGCCTTGTGCTGGGAAATGAAGGGCTTTGCTTAAGGGCAGTTTGCCAGAATTTGAAAAGAGAGGTGAGAACAGCATAATTCTTACTAAATGTTTTGAGCCTTCACTTAGGGATTAAAAACCACTATCCTGGAGTTTAAAACACAGCAGAGGGCCAGCAGTAGTTTTATTTGCCCTAAACCATTGGCGTCTTGGTTCGGTAATCAACGCATACCTCATTCACACCAACGGTGTTTCAGGGCCGGTTCGGAGCTGGAGCTTGAAAAGCAGCGGGTTTTCCTGTTCACACCGAAGCGGAGCAGCCTCTAAGCTCGAATCGGAATCCGGTTCGTTTCAAGCACGAAATAAATTGTCCGGTTAGAGCAAAAGCACCGCATACGTCACACTTACGTCGAGGCGGGGGCAGGGGCAGGGGCGGGATCAACTCCTGAACAACAACAAAAAGCTGGCGTTTTATCCAATTTGTACACAACGATGGAGAAACTTAACAAGCAGCAGTGGTCCACTGAAGAGACCAGCTACCTACTGGGAGTCTGGTCTTCTGAAGAGGTACAGAGGAAGCTGGAGCACAATCGGCCATTGTTGTTGTTGTCGGTGTGAGCTGCGAGGGGTTTCCGCGGGGTGTGGCTTTATGAAGCAGGCACGCAAACGGTTACGTCATGACGCAAACGATGACGCAGCACCAGTCGGACTGTGGGCCGTGTGAAAAGAGCCGGAGCTAAACCGAAGAACCGGTTCTGAACCTGAAAAGCTCTAGCACGGAGCTTGAACCGGAGTTGCATTGGTGTGAATGAGGTATCTTTTTTCCTCCCAAATTAGATTTTTTCTTTTTGGCACTTAGAGACGTTTTGTTGGCTTAACTTTGGTGATCAGGTTAGTTATTTCGATGCATAGACTTTACATCAAACCAGTGCTGTCGGTATGGCCAGCGCAAATGTGAAAACTGAGCTTTTAGAGTCTCAAATGATAAAAACGTGTATTATTCAGGAGCTTTGTGGTTTTCCAGAGATACAGCAACGCTTGACAAAGAGTGATTGGACGAAAATGTTGTGCTGATATTGTTCAACCAAAGTTGGACAAACAAACATGCTAAACAATTGGAATGAACTGAATCTGTCAATATAAGGCTCTGAAGGGCTTGCTATAAGGTGGATTTTGTGTGCATTCTGGTTAGCCTGCTTTGACCTGTCGTTCTGACTTCATTCAAAATGACAAGACAGAAAGATTTACGACTGACAACACATGTTCCCGATACCTCCTAGGGTTTTTATTTAATTATAGACGTGTTGGATATTATGTGTTTCAGACATAACAACAAACAATGTTGTTAACACATATCACGCTGACTAGCTTGTTCGAGCATGTTTACCGCAGATGACATCAGAGTCTCTAGGAGTGACTGTACTCCAAGGTCACATTTTTCCCAAGAAGCTTTCATACAATACTTCTAGATAGACCTATTGGAAAATGCCTCAGGGTTTTCTTCCCAAAATGATATACAAATCAGACCTCTGCAGCTCAATCTGACATGTTTAGCAGTCTCAGAGCTTTTTAGAGGTAAGCAACTATCTGATGAGCCAGGGACATTGCTTTGAGTGTAATGTAAATATGACTGGCTCTATTGTGAAAATTCCTGCAGCGTGCGTCATCCTTTTGCCCGGGGATCCCCCTGAGGAAACTGCGCCCTCCTGGTCTTCCTCTGAACGTGTAAGAATGAGCTGCAAAGTGAATCGCGGGATTTATGTAATCTACCGTGCTTTACCAAGACTATGCTTCCCTGGGTACTGGCTGAAGTCTGACCTGTGGTGGTGACTAACCCTCAAGTAAAAGGAGAAGAGGAGGAAGAGGAAAATGTGATTTGTGCATAGTGATGATGATGTGCTTTCGCTGTCTGCTAAATCGACAGCATTGAGTACAGCTGTCCGGATATACGCCCACCTCTACTGCTGCTGCGTACCTCAAGGCGGGAGAGAGATTATGGTAATGGGAAAAGGAACACAGCTGAGCAGATTTGTCAAAGAAAGTGAAAAAGGAAAAATGATTCAAATAAGAAAAGGTTAAATAAAGGACACGCAAGAGAACAGGTTTGTTTGGGTCGAGTTATGGCCTGAAAATATAAAAAGAAAATGGCACTTGAAACCCCACTGCTACACCGAGTGATTATATCCTCTTCAGATATAAAAAAAGAATTACAGAAACAAGGAAATCCCTTTTCACGAACACCGCAAACCATGCCGATTAAAGTGTTCTAGAACTAAAAAAAAATACCTTCTGTATCTCCTTCTCTTACTAATAACACCAACGGTCCTTAAAAAGCAATATAAACACGGCCGAGAATTGGAGGGCAAGCTTTAAAAGGTCTGTAGAGAAATTACAGATACAAATAATTTTGATACAACAATGAATGTAAAATGACATCTAAATTAAGCATGGATAATAAAAACTGAATAAAATGTAGAAACAATCTTGAAAACCGCAAAATCTTGATAAAAATAGAAACACTTATATCCATTACTTCTTTCACTGAACGCTGGTGTAAAAAAATCCCCCAATAGGTTGAGAATCAGGAAGACCTCAGGGCCTGTTGATAAAATAAATCGCCCCTGATACACATCTTTCCGGCAGCTTAACATTGTGAAGAGATTAGAGATAGAATAGCCCTATAATTTAAAAAACACCGGCGTTCCTGAAGGCAACACCTCTTTTATGGTCATATGAGGTTGGCTCCTATAATGGGTAATTTAATTTACCAATTTATTGCTACTGGTTCAACACGGGGCTTTTGCATACGTCACAGTGAGTCCACTGTTTGTCTGTGGCTTAAAGTTCACAACAGACAAGCGGGAGGGGCAAAATAATCCTTGTTCTTCCACTTGGTTTACTCAGACATATATGGGAGTGAAAGGAAGCCTCAAAGGTTAGAGTGGTTGTCTTGTGACCACATGGAAGGTATCCTGATCCAAATCCTGGGAAATGTACGAGACACTCCAGTGATTTCACAAACTACAAGCTGAGCAATACAAGTCGAACTCTTTCTGTACCGTCCCTGAATGACCCTACAACTGAAAATATGGTTCCTCTGAACTTTTGTGAGCCGTTACTCAATGTTTCAATCTCAAAACACCTTAACTTAATTTCTCATAATCACACACTAATCTTTACATGTTCAGCATGACTCCTTTACTGCAACCTATGTCGCTCTTGCATTACGTCACATCTGAGAGACCCTATTATGCTTATTGGACAATTGCTTTTCCCTTTCCTGTAGTGTGTTATATAGGTTGTTGTGTATGTAAATGGTCTGCAAAGGCTAAAATCCCCAAGTTTCCTCCAGAGGGAGTTTCTCTCGCCCTTCATTGGACTCCTTTGTTTACTTCCAGAACATAGTGACATCACATCGTAACACTCGCGCTTCTATTGGCTAGTGCTCCAACAAGGCTAAGGGGCGGGACATCTCTGAGCGGTTGACCATCTAACCAATCAGAGCAGACTGGGCTCTGCTTTCAGACACAGGGTGAAAAGAGGTGCCGCAGCACAGGCAGCATGAGAAAAATAAAGACCTTTTTGAACATTAGAGCATGGAGACGTGTCTTTGTAGAAGGACAACATACCTGAACATGGACATTAGCATAATCAAAATTCTGGTTAAAAAAAGGGAGGGAAAAATGCCAAGCAATGAAACCAGTTATCAGTAACATGTCCTCCTGGAAAGCAAAGGTTCCAGTGGAGCTGCTCTGCGGTCAGGAGCAGCAGACTGTGATTGTACTGAGGAGGTGAGAAATGTGCGGAGCTGTGTGAATGTTAAGTGAACGCGTGAAGCTGAAGCGGCGAGGTGCTGAAAAGGACCGAACCATGTGCCGGCTCGGGGGAAGATAAACACAGTACGACTATAAAGCACAAACTAAAATAAACTCAGACAAGAAGTGAAAGAACATTCTGTCCGTTTAACACGGATGGCAAATATAGCTGGCACGCTCACTGTATAAATACACAACTACATCCAAGTGCGTATTTTGATATATAGGCTGCCATTAAATTGGAGGTTTTCAACGCCAGTCGAAATTCTCAACAAAATGTTCACAGCTTGTGAAAATACAAAGGCAAAAAATGTATTTAAAAAAGACATTTTATGCAGAAATTGGTTAAAATAGAACTATCAGTGTTAACAGACGAGATGAGTCAGAATTAAGAAATGGTTTATAGACTAAAATTGGATCTTCATTTTGCATTTCGACAAAATGTGACCGCACACAAGGGAAATCACAATTGTTTTCCAAAGCTCGTCAAAGGTATAACGAGGTAAAAAAAAACTGGTGTGAATGTTGTCAAATAATAAGAATGCAATTTAAATAAAATATTCAGAATTTCATCCTGGGTTTCAGAAAAGGGAACTGAGACATTAGGCTCTCAAGGAACATTCTCACTTTAAGCAATTCAAACAGGCCTGCTGTTGTTTGGGTATTCTTGTGTGTATTCCACTGTCTTTGCATGTTGGTGGGAGTCAGGTTAGGTGTTCTACTGTGTACAGCATGTACATGTTGACATAGTGAAAGTAAGTATAAGTGGAGCATACACACACACACACTATAACTCACTTAACACATTTTCTCTCAGTCTCTTGTTATGTGAAAAGGAGTTGCAGATGATTGATTATGTCACAGCCCTACATGCACACAAACACAGAGAGAGCTCATGCCTCAGGTTTACCTTCTGTACTCATTATAATCCCGACCTGAGAAAGAACCAGGAAGTGGTTTTCCATTTAAACTGACAGGTGACTGATGTGTCTGGTTTCTGTGTGACAGCATTCCTGCTGTCAACATGGAGCCACACCACTGCTGTGTGAAACGGGAATGGGATGTCTCATTGTGTAATGCTTCGCCCAAATGCATACCACACATCGCCCAATTCACTTTGGCCTGCAGTGTGATGTGTACACATCAATACACTCCTCTGTGTAGTAATACACTAGCATTCCTCAAAGACAAAATAGCATCATGTCACTCACTTGACACTACCAGCTAGATTTAGAGCACTTTATTTTAGGGAACCATTCAATGTTTAGTTATATAAACTGTATTGAAGCACTATTTTGATAAAGAACATTTGCAATGTTGAGTTACACCAGATTGATTGATATTCATTCTGTTGCTTGAGATTTTGTATTGAATTGTTGGAATTGTCCCTATCCAGCACATGATTAGACAGCATTTCTGATTAGAACATCGGCTTGAATCAAAATACAATTTCCAGAAAATGTATATAAAACAGAATGGAAAAATATATATTTAAATTAATCAATTTAACTATTTAGTTGTTTTACGAACTGTATTAAACATTTGATAAGGAGTGAAAATAACTGCTTCGATTAAAAAACAGGAGCAGAAGCCAAAAAGGTTGGATATTTTTCATAGTGTGTTTGGTGTATGATTGAAAGATATAAAGATTTTGCAGGAAAAATAAACATTCATGGTACACGAAGATTGAAGAAGATGTCAGACATCAGCCCTGACCCGCCCTGTGTGATCACCATCATGATTTACCAGTCATGTAGATAGCATGCACACCAACACACACCGAGCTAGATGCTTAAAACCAGCATGGCAGGACAATTACAGGCAGGTTTAGCAGCTCTGGTCACCACAGCACAAGTTTCACAAGAACTTCTGGGTTCAGGAATGTACGATGGCATCTTGTAGTGTACATGTTCAAAGAAAGGCCGATGAGGGTGATGCTGATTCACAGCTGAGTCTCAACACGACAAGGCAAACATTTAAATATGGTATCTATTGACCCATCTTCACTTTAAGATAAGGCGGGCCCTTTCCTACTCACATTGTGCAGAAAAGGCTTTAATGAGTTACCATCAATAAGTCTTCATAGACACCAGAAAAGGTAAGTCTGAATTTCAGGGATACCGTATTACAGAGAACATTTGACCTGCAATTCAGGTCTGCACCCACGATGAAACCACGGCTGTCGGTCGGTCAAGGCCAGGGGTGGGGAACCTCCGACCTCCAGGCCTGATACGGCCCGCGAGAACATTTGGTACGGCCCTCGAGGTAATTTATAAACACACAAAAAAGAAAACAATTCAAGAAATCTAGACCGCAAAATAATTAAACAAACGAGTGCCTGTTTTTTCTGGCCAAGGTCAGGGTCCTTGAACACAACACGAGCCTAACGTGTCATCACGTGGTATATGTCTCGTCTGACAGGGGTGTAGTTCTAACGGAGAACACCAGAACGCGGATCCGGGCCGGGACTTCACAAATTGCAATACCCATAAGGAGCTGTACACATGCCGCAGTTTTTGCGTGGCTGTGTCTTTAGTTGAAAGCCCAGTGACGATCTGTTCATCTGTTCATCTGTCATACAGTCAATAACTTTGTTCTTATTAGCATCTGGTTAGCTAGCTATGCTAACGAATATAAGAAGCTTTTTCTCCAACCAGTGAGGTAAAGGCACATCTTTATATGATCATTATAGTTATAGAAAAATAAGAGAATAAAGTAAACAGGTATACAATACTAATAATACATTAAAAAAAAGTTGTTAGTAATAAACAAGAATACAGTTTGAAAGGGAAGTGATTTGTAAAATATCCATAAAGAAAAAAATCTGCTTACAGTTCTGTTTCATATGGATGTTGAGAGATGTATCCATAGATCTCTTCATGTTGCTCTCAAAGTGCACCAGATTGATGCTTTTAACTTATAAATTTAAAAAATCTTCCTGGTGGTGCATGCCCCCAAACCCCCCTAGATGAGGTTAGACCCCCCCCCCCCACTTAAACAGTGTGAGAAAAAGTTTTTAGAGAGTACTTTTAGAGAGTACTTGTCCATGGACAAGTGAGTTTGGCAATTTACTTGTCCGAATACATTTTTCACTTGTCCAGAATGGAAAATATGGCAACACACATGCTGCAACCTGCCTGTGAGACAGAGTCCAACCACACATGTCCAACACTATAGGCCTAATAATAATAATACATTATTTTCATAGCCTATAGGCGTACGCTTTTCTACAACTTAAAGAAGCTTGCACGCTTACACATGTCCTGCAATACACATGCTGCAGCTGCCCAGCTGCTCACTGTTTGTAAAAGTAAATAAATAGTATGTTCATTTCAATAATGTACTTTCTATACCCTGCTTCATAAACAATACTGACATCCCTGTGCTCCTCCGAGTCTGGGGGTCCGGGGATGTGAGGAAAACGCGAGGACACAGACAGGGAGGCTGTTTCACTTCATAAAGGAAATGGCGGTCAATATTAACAACACAGGAGCTAAAACGCTTAATAATCTTCATTACGTGTTAAAGAAAGAACATAAGAAAGTTTGACAAAGATGAGGCTGTTAAACGGGCAGCGGATCCGCTGTGTGTAGAAAGAGAGAGAGAGAGAGAGAGCTGCGGTCCGCGGGGTTCGGCCTCGCGTCCTGTCCTCACAACTCTTATTAATCCCGGGACCTGACAATTGTTATTTGTTCCTACTCGGAACCGAGTTTTGCTTCCCAACCCTGCCACTGTGCTACACGTCCCGCCACGCCATGCCCCTGTCTCAGTACAGAAAGCGGCGAGATGCATTTCCTTAGGAATTGACAAGCAGAACCGAAACTAACATTTCTAAACGAACAATGTCGGACACGGACAATTTGCGAATGAGTTCTGCCTTTTGTAAACTTAATTTGTCAATAATTTGTCAATAAATGAGGGCGAAAAACGTCACTTGTCCACCGGACAAGTCAATTACAAGATCTACTTGTCCGTTATTGTAAATAACACGTCCCGGACGGTGGGACGTGTGCTTTTTCGCACACTGTTAAATCATGTCCACATGGATAGAATGAAAGAAAGGCGAAATGAATGGGCTGTGATTTAAGCAAACGTTGAGTTCAATAATTTGTACGGCCCTCGAAGGATGTTGTAAAAATGTAAATGGCCCTTGAGAGGAAAAAGGTTCTCCACCCCTGGTCTAGGGGCAAAGTCAAGTTTAAGATTAGGCTACATAATGACTAGTTCAGGTTGTCATTCATGTTAACTTTTTTTTTTTTTTTTTTTTTAAATGGAGAAGTCACAAGTTAAAACCGTCTGGAAAGTGATCTACATCGGACTAAATCACAAGCTTATTTTGTATCATCCGTGACAAGTTCATAATAGTCAGCATTAACTCAATGTTATTGTTTGGCTGGGACACCACACACACACACACACACACACACACACACACACACACACACACACACACACACACACACACACACACACACACACACACACACACACACACACACACACACACACACACACACACACACACACACACACACACACACACACACACACACACACACACACACACACACACACACACACACACACACACACACACACACACACACACACACACACACACACACACACACCCAACCAACCCCCCCCACACCCACACCCCCTCCTCCCCTCTTACCCTTGAGCAGTGGCAAGGGCGTGAGCTCTATGGGTTTGCCCTGAGAGCGGAACTGGGACGAGCTCTGCGACCGCTTCTGCTTGGCCTTCCTGACAGACTTCCGTGAAAATCCGTCCACTTTGTCGGCAGATGGAGGAGATGTGGTGGCTGCCGAGGACATAGCCCTGCTGGGGGAAACATACAGGGGGGGGGGGGGTTGGTTAATAAAATCATATCAAAAATGAGTTGAGAGCGCTCAGCGAACTGAGGGCAGAGTGATTAACACAGATTTGAAAGTTTAGCAGAATAGAAACACAACAGTGGATTTCTTAATAGAAACTATAGCATATTAAATACCAATAAATTAATCAGTATTCATGTGAAAAATAAGTTGTAAGAGTTTCACATTAAAAGGCAATCTATTATGAAAGTGTTGTTAAGTTGCCTTCTGTTGAGATTGAATATTTTTTTAAAGAGCCTCTGAGTGTATGGGGCCCCAATGTGTTAAATATTAAAACACACTGACTAATTGGATCTATAAATGAATAAATTGGGAGATTATTTGATAAAATGTTAAAACATGTTATGATAAAATGATGTATCACATGGGTTCTTTTTTATCTTAGACATTTGTATTTAAACACAAGAAATGTCTATGACATGCTATTTGTGACCACAGACTACTAAGACAATCACGTGAAAAAAACGTTTAAAATGTTACTTACAAATATTTCCCATTGTCTTATGTATTATATAGTTACTTCTAATTTACTTTGAGGATCCAAGTTTACATAAACGATCAGTGTTGCTTTGAATCACCAAATATATTTTTTTTGACATCATCATGCAGCTCTCCTACAATAACTTTTTTTACAATAGTGGGCTCATAAAAACATCCCCACTGACTTTTTTCTATTCTGTGTCAGTCCAGCTTCCCTTTTTGGCGTCACAACAAACGAGTGCAGACACAACAGACCACTTTTAACCCCTCAGAAGGGGCCTGGTGCACAGACACACTGCCTTTCCTTCTTACATGCCAACGGACCAACGCACACACGCACCAGAAACACCAGTCTACCCAAAACAATGGAGCCTTGGCTGTGAGGCGTCGCCACAGAGGGAGGAAGCTGAGGAAACGTCCACTGCTGGGTGTTTGCCGCAGATATAGTCTAAAAATAACTTCTAACATACAGACAACCATCAGCAGAAGTCACACTTTTCACTCCAATCTAATGCTAACATACTTTCCTGAACCAGTAAAATAAAGATTTTTTCCTGAGGGTATGAGGAACCGTCTGGTAATAATGAGAGCCAAAGTCAACGGCTGTATTCTGATTGGATTATAATTTGTCAACATAGTATCCATGTACATATCGGTGGCTGCTCTAATGCGTGTTCATCTACCTGATACATCACAAACACCCATTAGAGCAGCAGTAAGCCAGACTGTGTGCTGGAGGTTTAAATTACATTGTTTTAAACACAGTAGGGCTAGCATGTCAACATACAACCTGATATCAGACTTACATTGGATATGGTAAACTCACACAATAACATGTTGCAAGCTGTTCAGATACATTATTGACTGGACTCCTTCCAACATATTCAAATATGTTCTATGTATCCATTTAGTGATTACTGTAATTGTGTTTTAGTCTATTTCAAATTTAAAAAGTGCATTTAAACACTGCAGCGGTGCTTCAACATTGCATGCAGATACTATCAATTCTTTATTTTGATGAATGCTAGTTACTAGGTGAGCTCATCATGATCAGATAAGTTCGATACATATTGCATTTTGAAATCACAAGGGAAAAAGTCCAGGGTTTAGGATCTTATCTGCTGATGAACAAGAAACAATTTGATGGAAATTCATCAAATAGTTGAGATATTATACCTAACGTCTTGGACTTCAAACTGAGCTAGCGTCTAACAATGTAGGAGAGAAACTTATTTACATTTTTAATCAAGCAATTGTCTTACTCTGTGTCCTTTACTCTGACTTCCACATGAGCTAGCTAGGACCTAAGCAACAGTGAAGACACTGATGTCCTGATGCAGGCCACACAAACTCAGCTGGATGACATGAAGGCTTTAGTGAGAAATGAATAACAACTCTAGCAGAAGCAGTTATGTAATAAGACGTGAATGAGACGCTGCAGGCCGTGCTCTGCGCTGGCTGCATCTCTAATGCTCTGTCAAAGTCACAGGCATTCGTACAGTATGTCCTGCAGGCCCCGTATATAACAAAGTGGACAGAGAGGGATAGGCACACAGACACACTCAGACTTTAGCACGCACACACACGAGATCCAGATCCTGTTGCCTGACTAGCAGACAGTGGAAGCCTTTTGAAAGTTACATGAGGCTGCAAAGCCGATCGTCTGTCATCATGTTTACTGCAGTTTTCAAAGTGATAAATGATTGTTGCTGTTGCTGCATGTGGTTAGAGACCAATTAATAACAAGTTTAAATACATATGTTTTCGTGTAATATTAGAGAAGTCTCAACTGAAAATGGTACTCCGCAGATAAGCCGAGTTAAAACAAAGTTAATAGACGTGCAAAAAGGATAAAAGAGAGAGGGGCAGCATCCGAATGTTGAACGAATTTAAATGTCAACCCTATGAAAGGAGCTTCAAACTATGTGGGACAGCCCTCAAAACAACTGACCTTTTATTCTTTAGCAGACCCATATCTAGGCCCTACTCAGGGTTTTCCCAACGACGCAATTTGTACAATGTGCCCTACTTTCCTAACTCATAACAAAGTTGTCTTTTTCCCGGACATTGCTATGTGATGCTGATTAACTTAATTGCTGAGACAACTAATGTAATTAGATGGCGGATAAACCATAGCCTGACAAAAACATGAACTGGAGTCTAATATTACTCTTAAATATAAATTAAATTAGATGTAATTAGGAACGTTTTTTTTTTTTTGGTGAGGTAAGGCAATAAATCACATCAATAATGAATTGCAGACCATTTTGGTAATCAATTAGTCACTCAAATCATATATCAAGCACTAAATGCCAATTGTTAGCTCTTTATAAAAGGTTAGCAATAGATTTTTATCATTTTATATTAAATATCTTTGCATATTTTTACAAGAAAATAACTTAAAACCTGTCACCATTTGGCTCCAGGAACTTTTGTAAAGTATTCTTCACCATTTTATCTGATATTTGAATGATCAATAAAGAAATCTTTGGTTAAATCTTTAGCCAGTCTTAAAAATGTAACCTGTCATAATTACATACATTTCGTTTCACTAGAGCTCAGCGAAACTCTTTACTACCACACCCAACAGACACATACTTGCATATGACAAAACCAATTTGTCATGTGTCAACACAGCTCATTGTCCTTTCCTTAATAAGCACACAGCTGTTAATGCTCCGACTGAGTGAATGCCTTCTGTTGGGCATCACCAGGGTGGGAGAACACCTCCAGCTGAACACTGATCTGTCCTATCACTGGCTGGTAGTACACCATTCATCTGTGGATCCTGCTGTGTGGTCATAAATAACAATAATGACAATTTGCCTTTCAAAGTTTGGCCCAGGGCTTCATTCAAATGCCATACAAAGTGTGTTCCAACAGCATCTCCTGCCCGAGTGAAAACCCTACAACCAACTGCAAACTGACACCTCGACACCTGTTCAGCCTCGCAAAGACCTTACAAAGCATAACGCAGCCTTTAGAAAATCACCTTCAGTCTGAGATTATCTGTAGATAAAGGCTTAGAGGGGGTGGCTCTAATGTACACAAACTTTGACACCGCTTTATATTGCTAGAAAGAGTCAAATCCACTATATCAGGAGTCGTTTTTGATGATGGTGGCGTATAGCAGCAGCGACCAGCAACTATCCCAGGACAGTTTCTCTCAAGGGCTACAGGAGTTTTCTGAGCTTTCCTAATTCAAACTGACTGTGTGAGAATAGAGTTTGTGACTTTGCTTGATCATTAATTAGTTGTTTGCATGAAAAATGTACCAATTTTAAATATTTGTTTTAGTAGTTTTCTGAGCAATAACAGCATACGGGCTGTGGGTGGTTGCATCTCCTCCAACTCGAGGGTTTGCACCTTATTTATTTTATAACATTGTTAAGTAAATAGCTTTGTATTTTTGACTTTTGGTGAGACGTACAAACACATTTAAACACATTCGGGGATACAATTTTCTCTGTGTTGTGAAATTTTCAAGACAAAGCAATTAATTTATCCAACAAAATTATCAGACGATTAAATTAATGTTGAAAGTTATTGTTGGTTCCAGCTCTAGTTTTAGATTCAGAAATCCTTTATTTGTCCCACAGCAGGACAATCTACAGCGTTACAGCAGCAAATGGTACACTGCGTGCCGATACAAGGCAAAGGAAAAGAGTATACATATACAGTGGGGCAAAAAAGTATTTAGTCAGCCACCAATTGTGCAAGTTCTCCCACTTAAAAAGATGAGAGAGGCCTGTAATTTTCATCCAAGGTACACTTCAATTATGAGAGACAAAATGGGGGGAAAGAATCCAGGAAATCCCATTGTAGGATTTTTAATGAATTAATTGGTAAATTCCTTGGTAAAATAAGTATTTGGTCACCTACAAACAAACAAGATTTCTGGCTCTCACAGACCTGTAACTTCTTCTTTAAGAGCCTCCTCTGTCCTCCACTTGTTAACTGTATTAATGGCTCCTGTTTGAACTCGTTATCAGTATAAAAGACACCTGTCCACAACCTCAAACAGTCACACTCCAAACTCCACTATGGCCAAGACCAAAGAGCTGTCAAAGGACACAAGAAACACAATTGTAGACCTGCACCAGGCTGGGAAGACTGAATCTGCAACAGGTAAGCAGCTTGGTGTGAAGAAATCAACTGTGGGAGCAATTATTAGAAAAATGGAAGACATACAAGACCACTGATAATCTCCCTCGATCTGGGGCTCCAGGCAAGATCTCACCCCGTGGGGTCAAAAAGATCACAAGAACGGTGAGCAAAAATCCCAGAACCACACGGGGGGACCTAGTCAATGACCTGCAGAGAGCTGGGACCAAAGTAACAAAGGCTACCATCAGTAACACACTACGCCGCCACGGACTCAAATCCTGCAGTGCCAGACATGTTCCCCTGCTTAAGCGAGTACATGTCCAGGCCCGTCTGAAGTTTGCTAGAGAGCATTTAGATGATCCAGAAGAGGATTGGGAGAATGTCATACGGTCAGATGAAACCAAAATAGAACTTTTTGGTAAAAACTCAACTAGACGTGTTTGGAGGAGAAAGAATGCTGAGTTGCATCCAAAGAACACCATACCAACTGTGAAACATGGGGGTGGAAACATCATGCTTTGGGGCTGTTTTTCTGCTAAGGGACCAGGACGACTGATCCGTGTAAAGGAAAGAATGAATGGGGCCATGTATCGTGAGATTTTGAGTGACAACCTCCTTCCATCAGCAAGGGCATTGAAGATGAAACGTGGCTGGGTCTTTCAGCATGACAATGATCCCAAACACACCGCCCGGGCAACGAAGGAGTGGCTTCGTAAGAAGCATTTCAAGGTCCTGGAGTGGCCTAGCCAGTCTCCAGACATCAACCCCATAGAAAATCTTTGGAGGGAGTTGAAAGTCTGTGTTGCCCAGCGACAGCCCCAAAACATCACTGCTCTAGAGGAGATCTGCATGGAGGAATGGGCCAAAATACCAGCAACAGTGTGTGAAAACCTTGTGAAGACTTACAGAAAACGTTTGACCTCTGTCATTGCCAACAAAGGGTATATAACAAAGTATTGAGATGAACTTTTGTTTTTGACCAAATACTTATTTTCCACCATAATTTGCAAATAAATTCTTTAAAAATCAGACAATGGGATTTTCTGGATTTCTTTTTCTCATTCTGTCTCTCATAGTTGAGGTATACCTAATGAAAATTACAGGCCTCTCTCATCTTTTTAAGTGGGAGAACTTGCACAATTGGTGGCTGACTAAATACTTTTTTTCCCCACTGTATATATATAAAAAGACAAAGGCATGGTAAAAAAAACAAGTAGAATATTTGAAATCGTAATTAAGTAGAAAGACGTGCATATGATGTAAAGAGTTGTAGAGCCATATATTATGTGATTAAGTGCTGCGAATACAATGACTTTTAAAGCAAGCCGGGTTTTTTTTTTTTTTTTAAATAGAAATACTACCCTCACACTGCACCCAAATACAACTTCAAATCTCTTCCAAGGATGATTTAATACAGCCAGTCAGCTTCATTCAGCTCTGATCAAACACACTCAGCCGCAATTTGGGATGCAACGGTGAAGTTGTACATCCCAACATCAGTCAGCAACTCCTAGCTACATCACCAATGGCAACGATGAAACACTTCAAGAACTGTCAATGCTTTCGCCACCTGGTGAATGCCACCACAGCCTCTGAAATATCTCAATGTACAGACTCGAGCTTACCTGTGCAAAGGGGCACTGGAGTCCCCGTGTGCAACCATCAGTCACTTAATGTCTACCTCTCTGTCTGAGTAGACAGCTAATAGCGATAAACACTCCAACACACGAGGGACAGCGAGACTACAGCGGCTGGTCAAGCGTATGGCAACCGAGCACAAGCCGTTCCCCTCCCATGCCTCTTACATAAGAGCCCAGATGACATCCAAACAGGCTCAGGGAGGGTGGATTAAAGAACAAGGAGGAAGAGAGAGGAGGGGGCACAGCCAACAACAGGGAGAAACAGAAAGGGAGGAAGAGGAGGGAGGTAGCTGCTGTTCGACAGGAAGTCAACAAATAGGCAACGCAAGGCAGAGCTGAGTGAGGGAACAAACAGGAACACACACATGGGAGATCTAAAGCAGGCTGGCACGAGGAAGCCTCAAGGATCTCTCGTCTGTGGTTAACATTCAAAACAGCCAGGAGGTGCAGAAAGCAAACACACTAGTCTGGAATGGATTATTCTTGCAATACATCTAAACTGTAATGAAAAACAATCTAATGATGGCATACACTCCTGATATACTCAACTAAAACAGTGAAATCAGTTCAAGAAATAGTCAAATGCAACCTTTGACTTCAATGTGACAATATTTAAGCTATGGCACAACATTCCTGATATTTCAGTGTCATATAATGCATAACCACATCTACTGAGACACTTAAGGAAATGTGACATTTGTTCCGGCATCTAACAATCACCCGTTCCAGAGAAAGCTGTTTGCCACAAATTGTCTACTATCCCAATTGTATTCCTTATTAAATAAAAAGGAGAAAATGTCAGGAAAAATAGCAGAAACTCCAAAAATTCATATAAATAAGAACAACCTCTCAAATCGAGTTAAAAGAGCTGTGTCCTACTCGGTTATTGTTGCAACATGCGCGCGGACGCCATTGCCCATATAAAGGTGATAACGTTTTATATAACTAACTTACAGGAAAAGACTTATTCCTCTTCGAATAGTCGTCACCCTACATTTTTTGCGCAGATAACTGAGCATATCTGACATTTCAAAAGGGAAGCTTTAGTCATCATGACAACTACAGAAAATGTCCTTAGATCAATGTATTAAGTTTAAGCCAAAAACTCAACACCAACAAGAAACCATATCTGACTAAAAGAGCAAGAATCAAGTTTCATGCGTATCACATTATTATTTCACATCACAATTTCATAGAGTTGTCGGCTAAGTAGATAAGTGATTCTAGCCCTGATAACATCAGTATTTATCACAGATGTACCATTTCAAATCGTTCTACAACTCACTTCTTCGTAGTGCGTTCTGTAGCCATTCTGACTGAATGCTGCAATGTGACGGCACATCTGATTGGTATGATCCTGAGCGGATAATTACACTGTTCACACAGTCAAGAACAAATGAACTCAGCAACTTTCAGACGTATATATACGAAGCCATACAGAACTGATAAGAAAGAGGCAGTAACTACACATCAGCGTCATCATCATAAACACAGTAGACTTTGATGTTAAGCTATCTGAGCAGCGGGCTGGACCTGCCCCTCAACACAATGTGACATATCAAAACCTTGAAGATGAAACAGCGTGACAGTATCCAAAGTAAGGTTACGCCTACACATAAAAAACACACACTGGATTGCAAATACCATCACATATAATGCCACACCTGGCCTTTGGCATGCTGCTGTCATTGATTGAAAACCAACAGGACAAAGGCCAAGTGGAAATAAAAGCAAAAGTAACAATTAAGTATACTTGATTGGAAGTATTTCACCTTCCTTTAATGTTTCTATTTCCTCCTACTTTATAGTGGTTTCAGAGGAAAAAACCAATAATGTTTACACCACTACCATTGTCATTTTAGATCCAATATACAAATCAACCAATACAGTATGTGGTATTATCATAGGTTACAATTGGATAAAAATCCACAAGCTAGCAGAGCAGCATATACATTTGTTAAATTATCCCTACCTTTAATAGCAAAAGCATTAATGTGATTGTAATTGTTGATGCATTTATGATTCAATCTAATTATTGTGTGATAGGCCATTCTGCTTTTACTTTTGGTACTTTCAATATATAGTTGGAATGATGGACTTTACTTCTCACCTGGTGTTTCTATACTGTAGGAATGCTTAGTTTACTAGAGTAAAACACCTGAGTATCTACCACTGATTCTAACCCTCATCTTTTTCTTTTTGGAGCTCTCACTCGTCACCATGCATGTTTCTACCTCTCATCATCCATGTCACTACGGTGTCATTAGTGGTGTGATCTCTCCGACTGCTCGTACACACACTAAACATTGAAACAATGGTAGCCTGTAGAAATAAAACATGACAGACCAGTGGCATGTCAGGGTTTTGAGACACACTATCTTAGTGCAAGCCAGATAAAAGCTCATCTCGGATTATCGCACACGTTTGACAGTTGGCTTCACTTGACATGTAATCTAAACTTGTCTCAGGCCAGATTGACGGGGCTTTCCTTCAACCCATGAGTTCATTTAACATCAGGATTTGAACATCAGGCAAACCTTCCCACTGCTTCCTAACCTCAAAGAGATCAGCCTCTAACCTACCACCTATTACAAATAACATATCAGGATAATATCCATTTACACTTGATTTGATGTTACTTATTTACCGTTATGGGCATCAAAGTCAGCCATCTGGCTCAGAGGAGGAATCTAACCAAGTACATTTATCCAAGTACTGTACATAAGTCCTATTTTAAGGTATAGGTTACTACTTTAGTTGAGTCTTTCCTTTCACTGCAACTCAAAATATTGTACTTTACTACATATACAGCTCTAGTTTTTGCACAGAACACATATGAATGGTTTCAGTATAAGAGCAACTTTTTAGAAAATGGTTTAAATGATCTGCTCTTATATTAAATCTTGGTTGATTTGAATTTATTTTGAATGTGTTTAAATGTATAATGTATTTTTTTTTATTCAGGGTTTGTACTGTTGATTAGACAAAACAAACCTTACTTTTTGAAGTAAGTTTAAACCACACAATTGATCAATTCCAAAAAGGAGAGAATAATCCGTGGATAAAGCATAATGAAAATAACAATTAGATAATAATACAAATAAATTCCCCCTCAATTAACGATAATAGTAAAATCCCTGCTTTACATTATTGCATGGGAGATAATAATAATCAAATGATATAACATCAATTATCAGTTTAATAATATCATATAAATAAGCATAGAGATAGCCGGGACCTTTTGCTACTTGAATTACTCAAAGTTAAGTTTTCCTGATACTAACATACATTGGCATTTAAATTCTTTGCTACTCTGTACTTCTACCCCACTACAATTCAGAGGAAATCATGTTATTTTACCTCATTACATTTGTGTAGTACTTTTTAGTTACTTTGCAGACTTGGATTAAGGATGTGAAATATAATCAACAATTAAATAAGACTTCAGTTACACCTGGAGTAAGCTAAAACAAGCTACACCTTTACTAGCTTTGATTTACTTATTAAGGCATCAATCATTATAATCAAAAACATATAATACATATTATTCGAAATGGGCCGATCTGCATAATGAGTACTTCAAGTATATTTTGATGCTAATACTTTTGTACTTGACTAACATTCTTAATGCAGGACTTTTACTTGTACAAGAGTATTCCTATACTCTGGTACTTCTATACTCTGGTACTTCTATTTTTACTTAAGTTGCCATACTTCTATTTTTACTTAAGTACACAAGTTGAGTACTTCTTCCACTTCTGGCCAAATAAAGTAAGGTTTCCAATGAATGACTTTTATTTGTAACAAAATATTTCTACACTCTGTTTAGTTCTACCTTCACTAAGGTAAAATATCTGAGTACTTCTGGTTAAATTAAATAACATTTCCAATGAATGACTTTTACTTATAACAGTATTCCTACATTGTAGTTGTTTTACTTTTACTTAGGGATAAGTTCTGAGTACTTGAACCTCCTCTGGTTAAACAAAGTATAGTTTCCAATGCAGGACTTTAAGTTGTAACAGTACTCCTACACTGTGGTACTTAAATTTGTACTCAAGTACAAGTTCTGAGTACTTCATCCACCTCTGGTTAAATGAATTAACATTTCCAATGAATGACTTCTACTGGTAACATATTATTGTTACATTGTGGTATTTGTACGTTAACTTATGTAACAGATCTAAATACTTTCTCGACCACCTTTATCAGCTACACATGTATGTTCAAAAGTGTTTGTTTTTTTTAGAAGGGGTGTCGTTAGCTGGGCCATGTTGGGCCTGGCAGCAGCAAAGCAGCATATTATTCAAAACTTGACAGCGCGATAACCTCACCAACGTTAGCCAGCTAGCTAGCAACGATAGCTTCCCGATTAACCGTTACAAAGCGTCTCAATGTAACGCTTCCAACGTTAGCTAGTTGTCTCATCAGAGCACACAAATCAATTAAATATGACTGACATTGACACGATTCATCGTAGTATCAAAGCTCTCCAGTTCTATTAAAGAAAAAAGGAATGTTAAGATAGCTAGCTAACGTTAGCTCTACGGCTATCGCGGGTTAGCTCAAGTTGTAGCCTTTAGCTTGTTAGCCACCAACTAGCTTCCAGTGCATCTTACAAAAACACAACATTTAGATCAAATCTAAATATTTACATGAATGCTAATAAAATAACATTACCTGGGCGGACTTGGGCGATCACCCATCATCCCAGATGTAAATACAGGGGGAGGGGGAGCAGTGCTAATGCTAAGTGACAGACCGGGGAAACACACACCGTCCCGAGTCCCGACAAGCTGCAGCCGACCGACTGGCTGTTAGCTCTCCAATCGTAGTACTTTACCTTGATCCTCTTGTGGGTTTTGCAACGGAGACGGCGGCGGAGGAGTTTATCCTATGTTTGGAAATATATCGGGGCTAACAGGCTACCTCCAGCACGGTGCAAAAACAGCCTTTCCCCCCAAGCAGCAGCAGCGGGCAAAACAGCAGGAAAATCTGGCCTGAAAACAGCCAAACCCACGAGTACCCTTTTTCCTTCCAACGGAATAATCCTCAAACTCCCATTAATAACAAAACACGGCTGTATAAAAAAGGATTACGCAATTACATTCCTGTTACTGATTCAATTGCTTGTCTTCCCCAAACCCCTGGATTTGTGGTGTTTTATCCTTTAGCTCGTTTATGATTCGGGGCTTTTTCTTTTTCACCCTATTGTCAACACTGGCTGGGTTAGACCATGGTACACATAACAGAGCCGCACAGTAGCGTGCTTGACGGGTTAAACGTCGACGTACGAGGCCGATTGGCTGCCCGAGCAATGTCAAGCGCTGTGATTGGACGAGAGGCAATGTCGATCAAAGTGCAAGCGTCTGCATCTGATGGTTAGGTAGAGGAGAAGGGACAAGGAAAGCGATATCGGGGCTGAACGCAAAGTGTGTTTGCGCGGAGTCTCCAACACACAGCGTGTAGGAATGAGGCTAAACCTGTCCGAGGCCCAGCCCTTTGCTTCTACACTTTTTTACCGGCACTTTGACGACCAGGCTTTATTGATGGTTTATTATATGTCCAGCACGTTGCAGCGCTGTGTTAAGGATGAGTGGATTTCTGTGCAAACCCCTAGATTAGAGAGGGATATGTTAGCAGGAAAAGTGTTACATAACTTAAACATATACTGTCTATGAATATAGCCAATGCTAGGGCATGTCCGTGGGCGAACTCGAAAGGGGGGGGGCAAGGTGTTCCCTTACTTACTTGTACTTTATTACAGTAGGCCTATTTATATTTGAACTTCTACTTTATACTTATATTAACAGCAATTAGAGTCAATGTAGGTTTAAAAAAAAGATACTGAGCCAGGGGAGGTCTGTAAATTAATATTCAGAGAAAAAACGTAAACAAAAATGTAAAGGATTATAGTCATTACATTTGCACACACAAAAAGATATTCACAAATGTGTGAGAAGAACATTTAAAAAAAGAAATCTGTGAAGTTCACATTGCCTCACTTCACAAAGGTTGCATCAACCACATTCACTTGTCAATTATGCTTACAGGCCCAATTCATGACAATATCTCTATAAAGTCCAGTTTCCTTCGGTAATATGGTAATTCTGGTCTAAAATCAACAGTTTATTTTATGCTGAATCTTATTGTCAAGAATAAGACCGTTTTTTTAACTTGCAGTTGAGACTGCCTTTTTTTTCTCCAAATAAGATATATATTTGTGATATATTATACCCATTTACACAGTGTCAGCCATAAAAGCAGGTATAGTTCCAGTATAATACATTTGTACAGCTGCAGCTGAAGATTGGTTTCCACAAATGTTACTGTAAGATAAGTGATAACGGTATCATAAAAAAGAGCAAACTGCCTTAATGATACTTGAAAAGACTAACCCAGTTTAAGTATTACTGCTCAAATAATTGCATTTATTTTTAGATAGTATGAGTGGAAAAATAATGGATTTCTCGTCTAATAGGGTTTTCTTTAAAAGTTATTTTGAGTCATGACTCTCATAATGTGTTTTGTTTTATTACAACTGGGTGTTAAATGTGATAAACACATTTTTCATACATTTCCCAAAAATGTGATAAACACATTTTTCATACATTTCCCAAAAATGTGATAAACACATTTTTCATACATTTCCCAAAAATGTGAGTAAAGATGTTGCTTCCCAAGCCTCAATCACTGCAGGATTTCTGTACACACACACACACACACACACACACACACACACACACACACACACACACACACACACACACACACACACACACACACACACACACACACACACACACACACACACACACACACACACACACACACACACACACACACACACACACACACACACACACACACACACACACACACACACACACACACACACACACACACACACACACACACACCTATTTGAGAGTGAAGCTGCTCCCTCAGCGCGATCCTGCTGAGCGGCTCCGGTGACTTTCAGGATGTGATGCAGGAACAAAATTACACTTTAATGGACCGTATAAAACGTTTGAAAAATCTTTATTTAAAACTTTAAATATTAGAGAAACCTTAGCTGTGTACACTATATTAAGATTCACAGTATATTGTTTTTTCAGATAGTATTCAAGAGCTGTTACATGTAGTATGCAAGATGTGTATAAATGATTTGGCAAGTAACAAATCGGACAAAGTTAACCAATATAAAGTAGTTTTTTATTTCATTTTTTTTCATTTTCCAAGAGCTTTGTGGTTTGGCTCCGAGTTGTTATTCTGTTACCTTTGTATGCTCCATGGAAGGAAAATATTCTTTTTAATTCAATCTTTGAGTCTTAGTTTGGTTTTTCCAGCGTGAACATACTTCATACTCCAAACCTGTTTAGGATTGGTATGTGCTATTGACTTTGGACATCACAAAACTGCATACTAACATACTATTCATACTAAGATGGTGTGACGTCAAAATGATGTGGAGTGTTTTCAGACTGCAAAGTAGGTGGATTTTTTGCATGTAATAAAAGCCTATCCGTGAAGTAGATTGCAAGAATGTATGAGTATAAGACCTGAGCTTACTGGACATACTCAAATTCCCTAAATGCACTGCGGCTCTAAAGACTGTCCAAACTTTAGAGAAGACGGTTTGAATACCTAACGTTTAGCTAAAATAATTATGGCAAGTGACATTTCAGTACAAATAACATATCATTATATATGATTTACTGTATAAACATATTTAAGAATCTGTAAATATTTCAATTTTCCTTGATATAACACTGGAAAATATTGAATAGAGTGGGAGAGGTAATTTTGATTCACATTGATGTTTAACAATGTTAATTCAACGGTAGTTTTGATCTGAAATGTTTTAAACAGTCATGTCGTGTAGAGAAAGCATATTGCCTGAGTTTACTTCAGTTTGAACAGTCTTGACCTAATGGCACTTAAAGATAAATATAGAGCCCAGAATTAAGTACATACAAATTGAGTATGTAGTATGCAGTCATGTCAGTATGCAATTGCGAACAAATCTATTGGGTTAGTTAAAAAATTGGGAGACCATATTTTCCCTTTGCATTGACATTCAGTCTGTAATCTGGCAGAGGATTAAAGTCAGTGAGATTCAGTATTTTCGCTACGCTCCCTTCTTTTCTCTCTGGTAGCCATGTTTTTTATGCGGCCTTGATTTGAGTCTCAAAGCTGATTCGCTCTTCTTGGATTTACTTTTCCCCGACGTGAGCTCCTCCCCTCCTGGTTTCCACAGCAGCAACTGAGCGTCCTCACCCCCGGTGAACAAAGCCTCCCCCGCCGCGTCCCACAGGAAGCAGCGCACAGTAGAAGAGTGACCCCCCTCGAGGGTCCTCAGCAGACGAAGCCCTGCATGGTCACATTCCATCAGGTGAAGATCCCCGCTGTTCTTGCCTCCAACCACCAGCAGCCTCTGGGCCTCCTGCAGCCACCGGCACCCCACCAGGTAATCCACGCCCCCCCCGTCTGCGAGCAGAGGCAGGCCACGGGCGTCGGAGGTGCTGAAGATGGTGAGGGGCTCGTCGGTGTCTAGCTGCCCCAGATCCCACAGGTGAAGTCCCTCGTCATGGCTGAGGCACAGCAGCTGGGTGAACTCGGCTCCGGACCAACACACCGAGCCCGCGGACGAGTCGCTGTTACAGGTGGCAAGCAGCGCCTCGTCCTCACCCCCCCGGCTAAGGTCGAACACATTCACTAGGCCGTCTGTGGAACCTGACGCCAGCCGGTCCTTCTCTTGAGGGTGGAAGCACACCTTAAAGATAAGATAAGGTAAGATATAGTACATTACATTTCATTTAGGCAAGGCAAGGCAATTTTATTTATATAGCACTTTTCAGCACGTGGCGATTCAAAGTGCTTTACAGATTAAAAGCAAAATACATTTAAGAACAAATACAGCATAAATACATTATTAAAAAGGCATTTAAAAACAGGCCTAATAAGCAAAGGTAATGAAATTAAATAAATAAATAAACACAGCAGGTACAGAATACATGACTAATATATTGTGTAAATTATATTATATTATATATAAATATATATATTTATTGTATAAATATGTATATTTAGCTGACGCTTTTATCATGGTTAAAGTGCATTTAACCATGAGGAAAGAAACTCAAAAGCAAGAATCCTGCAGTTACATTTCTATCTATAAACCCAACCAGATTAAGTACTACTTCATTAGCTTCACTTCAAGCCAAATTCTTTGTAAGTGCTACTTACAGAAGATTTATTGGGTTTTTTAATTCATACACAGATTCCAATTTCATAACTCAAGAACACCATAGAGAGGTGAGTTCTCTGCTGGCCAGAGGTAAATAGTTGTTTAGAGTTATAGGCAAGAATTACCTGTGTGATGTCATCACTGTGCGACTCAGAATACACCCCGAGGAGCTTGCCGCCTGGTTTCCTGACGTCCCAAAAAACCAGGAAGCTGTCTTCATCGTTCACCTGCTCGGTGCCGGCACACAGGAGCGTGTCGCTGCAGTTCAAATCGAAGCTACAGTAGTTGTGTGACGGGCCGCTTTTAAACACCTGAACCGCTTCTGACCCGGGGCGGCGGACGTCCCAACCCCGGACCGTCCCATCAGCAGAACCAGAGTACAGGGAGTCAGGGGAGGTGTGGGAGAAAACGACCCCACAAAGCGGGCCACTGTGGCCTTGATACTGACCCACCAGGCTCAGAGTGTCCTTGTTGTGGAGGTGGATGGTAAAGTTGGAGCAGGAAACAGCCAGCAGGCCGGCCGGCTGCAGGGCCACATCCAGCAGGTAGGTGGGCTCCTCCGGGAGAGACCGCCGGGCGAGGGACAAACCTTTGAGCTTCTCCTCCAGACCCTCCATGGCATCCAAGATTCAAACACACTGAACAGGAAGGAAACACATTGTTCAAATCAGCCTATAGTCACTGTAATGCTTATTTTTTGTTTCCCCTAAAATAATTTCCTGAGGACTACACGTGATCTTACTGGACATACTCAACTTTCCCAAAATGCAGTGCGGCTCTTGACACTTTGCAATGGCAAACTTTAGAGCAGACAGTTTAAATAATATACTTTTGGATAAAATAAGTATGATTGATGGCTATTCAATTTTAAATCCAGTTAAGAAAACCCTATTTATTTTTAGAATATTTAAATATGTCCTGCCCCCATCATTTGTGTCAATTTTGATTGTCTCTTCAATCTTTCCCCGGTTTGTGTTTTTATCATGTGTTGATACTGTATTCATTGAATTGTATGGTGTCCTCACTCTTTTATAGCAAAACTCAATTCAAATTTCTTATCAATGAATGTGTCCTCGCTTATTTGTCTTGTTTACGTGCACATTATTATCACTTGTGTTGTTGTATTAATCATAGGACACCGTTTTGCAATTCGGCATACAATAAAAATAACAATAAAGGTTAGAAAGAAGGTTCATATTTAACACCATTTAACACCTCTCCCACCGCAATTTATAGAAAATAATGTGGCGTTTGGTGGATATTACCTATGCCGAATAAGGCACATTAAAATAAAAAATAGCAAGGCATGAATTGTATTGATTTAATAATGATATTTGCCACTAAATAAAGAACCATACAGATAAATATATATATATATTTGAATTGAGTTTGGTGTTGGGTTAGTTTCCTAAAACTTGGAGGGATTAAAACCACAATCACAGTTTGGATCAGCTATTGGACTTTCTAAGTTATGTGTTGTTATGTGTAATAAAGTGCTATTTTAAACCTACCTACTTGCTAGAAGTGTCCACACCACAACTAAAGGAAAAAAAAAACATACACGTTGTTGTCTACTTGGACTCGTCCGTCGCCATTTGGGAGAAAACACCGCAATTCACTCTAGGTTATTATAAAGCATTTTAAAATAATGTTTTAAAGAAAAACCGGTCAAAAGAATAAACTGATATTTAAATCACGCTACTTTAGGTTATAAACAAGCATGGAGGAAATAGGTTGTGTCACAATATTAATGGCCGTGTCGGAACCCTACCCCGATAAAAGGTTCCGCTGATCTGGGAGCGGAGGTTAGCGAAAAATATCAGCGCCATATAATATTATAATAATAATATAATAATATAATCCAAAAAGGTGTAATAATAAATAATGGGACCACGAAGACTTTCTGTTTAACCAAATATTATTCAATTTATCTATTTTTTAAATAGATAAGATAAGATAAGAAGTACTAAAATACTATACTGACAACTTTGTCCCATTACACAATTCTCAGACTATATTAATTAATCAATTCAAAGATAATAATAAATAATAAATCATTCATAATATGCAAACAATCTGAATTGATGCCTCTCGCTCTAACATTTTATTTCCATTTTCTGCGAGCACGAGATTGTACATTTACATTTATGAGTCCAGCAGGTGGCAGCAGCAACTTGCAGTTTGTGACACATAAACACATTGGATAAATTAGACAAATTAAACAAAAAATACTTTAACCTTCTGTCTGCTTTAAATCATGTGACCCTTGAGATAAGAGAAATATTACTTGTTTAGTATACTTTGTGTAATACAATTATTCTTTATCTAGTTTGCACTGTCCTCATGCTGAAGCCTAAACATGTTTGCATATCTACTTAGAACTTAAAAAAAAAAATCAAACATGGTATTATCAAGGACTGACTGAATTTCTGTAACCCAATATAGTGTTTTAGGCTAGTGTTGAAGGTTTAAACAGCAGTTAGACCTTGAACCGATTTAAAAAGAGTAATATCCTTTCTGTGGAAAAAAAGAAAAGGTGACATTTGATCTTATCTACTGTATGCAAGTGCTGAACAAATATATAATTCTAACAGACTAACTAAAAGATTGTAGAAAAAACAATAAAGAAAAAGATAAAGAACAAAAAGTAGGAGGGGGAGTAGCAGAAGATAAACCATTAATAATTCCTGTAGGGGCGTCTCATAGCAACAGCATTCGGAGTCAAAGTCAGCATTGCACAGATAAGTGTACACAGAGAGATAATGAGAATATGACATAACAAATTAAGGAAAGCACCAAGATAAATGTCTTTATGTTCAGGGCAGCGGCTGGAGTCTGTCTCCTGTGCTGCAGCGCTGGCAGAGCGAAGTGGAAAACTGTCTGTCCTGTGACACACCACCACTTAACTTCACCACATCACCACCATCTGTGGATGAGGTGCAGCTCTGCAGCAGCAGTAAGGTAAACACTGGAAGCAACGTTAAAAACCCTCATAAATAATCAGCCACTGCACACGTCGGTCACACATTAGAGGAGGGCACCCATGGACTGCAGATAAAAAGCGTGTTTTGTCTTGTGGGTATGACAAAAAACATGAACACTTTGAAGTAACGTCTACAACTTTGTTGAAGTGTTTCACTTCATGTCTTAAATTATTTAGCTGTTTCCTGATTGATGCAGCTGCACATGGTCACACGGAGGTGTTCAGTTAAAAAAGTGACACCATAGCAGACAAACTATAAGTAAAAGTCTTGCATTCAGACCTCAAGTGAAAGTCCAAACATATTAGCTGTTGGAGCGATATACTGCTTTATATTATTTAATGCTAAAACATTTATTTTCTTTCTGTCCAAGTGTATTATTATTTAAATTAGTTAAACTTGTTCTTTATGCTTTTATTTTGAAGGCGTCGTTGGGCACCTGGTGTAATTGTTTATACCGGAGACCGTTGGTGGTGGGAGCCAAAGCACCGTAGATTCATTTTTTGATTTATTTGTTGTATTAATAATATGAAAAGTGAACTGGCCTGCAGCTCTACCAACTGAGTTATACAGCGGCCACAACTCAGTGACTGTTTTACCAATTTTTCACATGATAACAGTCAATAAATTCAAATACAAACAGCAAAAGTTTAAAATCTTCTTGAATTTATTTAACATTGACACAAAGCTCTGAACGACAGTGACTCACTTACATTTGAAAAAAGGCAGTGACAAATGAGCGACAGTGTGGGAAAATGCTTCAGTCATTTCTTCCACATTAACGAAGCTACAAAGTGCAAAAGGCAACACGATAGGACAGGATGAAACGTAATTAAAAACAAATGAATTTGAACACATAGCATAACATTTTTATGAACAATCAAGGCACTAAAGGGAAGCGAGGAGCAGATGGAGCTACCCAGATCAACCCCTCTGTATATTTGGTCAACGTGAGAAATATTTTCGGTAAAAAAACTCTGAGATCCAGTCTTTGAGGAAGAAAGAAGACTATGTGCATGCTGTTCAGAGCAGAGCCTGGCCCTTGGGTTTTAAAAAGAAGACATTTGGACATAAAAGATGCCACAAAAATGTTGAGTTTTCTTTATGAATTTGTAATAAAAATGTATTCAATCTGGGGTTTTCTGAGGACTGTAAACACAGAATCGTTCCTACTTATTTAGAAATTATAACTAAATAGTTTTCAGGTGCTGTAATCGTTTTTTTTTTTACTTTATCAGATGCCAGCGCTTTCTATAACAAATAAAACCATTAGGCGGCTTTTACTCAGCTAAGCAAACGCTGAAAGTCACCACAGATTAAATAAAATCTTCCATAAAAACAACACACTCTGTTCAGGTCGGTCAACAACACACACTGATGAACCTGGATGTGGGGGGGGGGGGGGGGGGGGGGTCTTTCGGAGGCCTCACGTTATTTATATCACTGTCAGGAAGTTTGGTTTGAATTTGATGTTTCTATCTTATTTCCTCGATCGCTTCTCCATATGCAGAGGAAATGTCCGGCTGCCAAGATGTAAAAACACACCAACACGTTCAAATGATTAAAGCTTCTGATTGTTGCAGTTTACTAAATATATCTACAGTGTCCCAGTTGTGGTTGAAAATTATAATTTCAGGTCAATATTTCACTTTTGGGTTACTTTTTATCTTAAACACCACCAGAGAAAATATGTAGATTTTAACTACTCTTCCAAAACCTCTAAATGATCATGTTTGAATTCCATATTATCCATACTTTGCAGAAACACTGACACTCTCATATTGAACCTTCATCAAATGATGACTAATAACAGGTTTAATATCTATTGTCCGAAAGGAGGCATGTGAGACTGAACAAATGTAACTCAACCTCAGGTTTAAGGGGTTGTCTGTTTTGTTGATGAAACTTCCTGTTTCACTGGTTTAGAGAGGAAACCACATTCAGACAAAAACACACCAACTAACAGAAATATGTTTTTGCACAAGGCAAGGCGACAGGAAGTGAATTGACCAATCACAGCCGGGCTAAAGAGGAAGCAGGTCCTTTTATGTCCTCTAGCTTTCTATTTACTTACAAGAGACATGTCAGGTTTAAAACTGATGCTTTTAAATATGTTGTTCAGGATACGATCAGATTATTCAAATGTAATCTGGTGAAAATGATTTTTGCACTAGTAAGTAGTAGTAAGTAGTTTGCAAGTAATCAGTAATCGTGTGTTTCCTGCATTAGTTTTGCACAGACAGCAAGAAGTATTTTCAAAAAGATATTCCTGAAGTTTCCAAATTAAAAGTACTCCTGGTGGTTTATGTTGAATCATTATTGGATTATTCTCACTGATGTATTATTGAGGTAAAACTATTCTTTTGATAACCAATTAGTTTGAGTTCCTGTGTGAGAGTTATCAGTTTTATATAACAGTTATCTGAATTTTGACATTTTTTTAAAACCAAATAATAAATAGATGTATTACAACATAAAAAGACAAAACACTAATATCTGAGTGCAGTTAAAGTCCTGAACCCTGCTTTAAATCCTCACAAAGCGTTAACAGTTTTCTGATAAGATAACAGACTCTGGCGTAATATAAACATTTAGGACCAGCTTCCTCCGCCTGCCTGGCTCAGGGGGGGGGGGGGGGGGGGGGGAGAGACAGTGCATTCTGGGAACAGTGCATTTATACAAGGACAGTACCGTACAAATAACATACAAGTCGCTGCCAATAAGACTCTTGATCACCGTTGGTCTTCAGCACTCTGCTAGCTTCTAAAAGTGCCCTCGAGCAAGGCACTTCACCCACAGCCACTGCAGTGGAGCAACACGAGGAGGTATGTGTGAATCTGTGCAGAGGTTGTGTGAGGCTGACATCTGGAAACATCCCTGGTGTTTCTGAAAGATGTTCTGCTGAAGAGACGCACAGTGGTCTGCAGTTACACCTGTTTAACTGGGCGTTTCCTTCCAGTTCATGATAACCATCTTCTTATTTATAGCTCAAAGGTGTCCATAGATGAGTGGATTTCCACTTTCTTTATTTCTGTGACTCAGTTGTTGTGCGAGAGGTCGACAGGAGAGAAAGTCTGTGTAGAGCAATTTTTATCCATAGACTGTATATATAAGGTTTTATCCCATAAAAAATCGTTTGAACGCATGTTTTATCGTGCGTGAAAATCTATCATGCATCCATCTTGGTTACGGCTGCAGGCAGTTATTTCGGTCAATGCTGCGATCATGGACACAAACATTTTAGAATCAACTAAAAAGATTTGACAAGCTGGACTAGAAGAAGAAGTGAAGTACACATTTAGAAATGTCTGCATTTTTGACTTGTTCCTTAATAATAGTAAAAACTTTCTCGCACTGTAAGTTAAATCGAGATTTTAAGAACAGTCATAAATAAATGAGGGGAAAAAAGGCAGATTATTTTAAGATTGTATGCATTCTCTCAGCTACTATGATCATTTTGAGATATTTCTAATGAGATCCACAATTGGAATATTATTTTGTGTATATTTTCTAATTCTTTCTCTTCTAAAATCTGAATGGTTTAGCTGAGGAAAGCTATACATCTGTATTGTGCAGGATATGTATTTGTTGCCTGACCTCGCTGTCAGTGATCCACGCGTCTTCCCTCCTGAGATCAGCGCTCTCTCTCCTCCTGCCGACAGACTCTCTCTGCACAGGAAGTGGAGAGCCATCAGTTCACAGTGAGAGGAAAGAAAAATAAGCAGAGTCCAGTTCCTGCCATCCCGTATAAAAAAAATAATATTTTTAAACTTCTCTGTACATTTCCCAAACAAAGTGTCACTTCCTTCTGGATCATAAAGTTTGTGCCCGGCCATTGCTTTTCTACAGCAAGGAACAAAATATCAACCTCAGAACAGACGATAATTCCCCTGAACAAAGACAGACGAAGACGAGAGAAAGTGGGGAGAGCCCTTTAGAAAAACTATAAACATGCAATTCAACAACTACAAAATGATCCCATTTGGATTCCTGAGACACGTCGATCTGTTTTAGTCTGACAAAGTTTAACACATTTAAAACACAGGTGTCAACTCCACAGGTGGGGGGGGGGGGGGGGTTCAGGATAAACTCTGATACAGGAATATGGAAGTATAAAATAATATTGCTTTGAGATGTAAAAAAAGAAAGTGTATTAATGATTGAGAAGCTTTGTGACAAAGAACCACACAAAGTTTAAATACTGAATGAAAAACATTTAAATAATCACTAAATCGTCATTTTCCCCTCAAGAACTCAAAATATTCACTGATGCAGATTCTCTAAATGTGAGGATTTGCTGCGTTTCTGTTTTTTAGGATTTCAACTGAATATTTTAGGTTTTGCTCTTTTATACAAATGTTGATCATTTCTTCTTTCATTTGACAGATAAAAGGATGAAACTGCAGCTTGGTACCATTAGCTGTGTTGGGTACTTGTTGAAGAGGCTTGAGTTGAGTTTCTAAACCCTTTTCAGACAGTAAAAGACAGCATTTGGTATATTTCAGTGTGAAGTCGTTAAACTCGGCCTTCCAGTGCACCTGAAGGCACTGACACGTTGCAGCTAAATGTAGTACAAATGTCAGTCTTGTACTTGTGTGGTTCTTTGTTGGAAATCTCAATAAAAACAAATGCATTCATAAAAATAGTAAATAGTAAGACACAGGTCATTTATCAGTAGCCATCAGTGGTGTCTGTAGTCTTTAGAATCTGATCTAATATGAATTAATGTGCTGGAGGAGGAGTGGTTGTTTGGCTCCGACCCGGGATCTGGAGGCGCCATTTATATTGATTTTAAATAAATCTAAAAGAACAGATCTGAAAGATATCACTGGTCTCAGAATCGTTCAAATGTACCAGTTTTCCCGGCTCATGCTTGCTGATCCCAACATTAGGAAAACAGAAAACACCCAGATCAGCTTTTAGGCTTTAATTCCCCTTAGATCCAACCCAGAGAACTTAAAGAGGGGTTCTGGATGTGAACCTGGGAACAGCATTAGGTGACTGTAACTTCACTGTTTTCCAACCAGCGCATCCAATCAGGAGAGATGGAGGTAGCTGAAGAGCAGCGGGACCAGGAAGCCCACGCCGATGCCCACCGTCCCGTACACGATGTAGCGGTACGGCAGCTCCACCTCCATGTGCTGCCGGGCCTTCCTCATGTCCGTGCTGGGCACCCCGAACAGCCGGCACACCAGCGGGAGGGTGATGGCCTTCATCAGCGCCCGGATGGCCATCAGCACCAGCACACCCAGGACGAGCCGCAGCACGGACAGGCCCACCAGGCCGGCGCTGAGGGGGGGCATGGTGTAGGGGAGCTGCTCCGGGGTGGGGTCGGGCAGCAGACCCAGGTGGTAGTTGATGTGCGAGGCCAGGGCCACGCCGGCCCCCGTGCCCAGGATCTGAGCGGTGTCGCCCCGCGATGTGCTCCAGGTGTCCAGGGTGAAGGAGAAGAGGGCGAGGCCCAGGTGGAAGCAGACGATGATGAGCGGGGCGTAGCGGTGCGACAGGTTGAAGCCGTCGATCAGGTCCAGCAGCGGCAAGAAGAAGAGCAGGATCAGGACGCTGTACAGGACGCCCACTATGACGTCCTGGAGGAAAAACAAACAGAAAGATAGGTATTTAGTTTAATGCAGGTGTTAAATTTAAAAGTAATAATATAAAAAAAAGGTTATTGCTTTTTATGATGACGGTGTGGTTGGTTCAAGTTGGACATTGGGGATAACTATTTTTTTTTTTTTAAATATATATTTTTAGAATTATTATTAGTACTTGTTTTTATTTTTTTAATGTATTTTTCGTGCGTGTTGTGATGTTTTGTATATTGGACTGCATGTTTAATTTTTTGGCTTGTTTGCAATGCGTTTTTATTTAAAATCTGACAATCGTTAGGCATAAGGCTGAAGGAAATTCAGTGTTTACGTTGCCCCAACAAACATAGGCTCGCAAAATATTTATGTTTAAAATAGTGTTCTTACGCACAAGTCTATTGACAAGAATTGTTTGATTGGGAATACATTTTATAGGAAAAAACATTTGAAAATGATGGTCCTCCTAAAGCGATGACGACTCGAGAGAGCAAAAGAATGTACACATTAATTATACTATATTTTCTGTTGATGGATAAAAGGAGTTGAAAAGAAGAAGCCTAAGTCAGCGAGCTTTATGTGTGCCTGAACTGCGGACTCGAACACAAAGTTCATTACGGTCGTTTTTTATTGAGCAGCAAACTGACAGTTGGCTTCCTTCTCTAATGTTGAGCATTTAACCGCTAACTGAGGGTTTAACCGCTCAGACATACAACAGACTTCCTGCTGAACTAAAACAAAAAACCTCACCGATGATTCAGAAAATTAAAATGTTGTCAACGAGACAATGAGCTGCTGTCATTTGTACATGCATACATTTTCCTACAAAAATCTGAAAACAAACTCGAGTATAAAAGTCTGCTACCAAGATTGTTATATTGTTAATAATTCAGAACTAATAAAGATCTTAACAGGTTAGAAATGGTAGAAGTAATTGTTGCAGAATGTCTTAGTACCTTGTTGTAATCAGTATGAGTATTTCTGAATTTCTCTATTTTATTGTTGACATTTTTTTATATTTTGGAGTGTAGATATAATAACATGCCAATGCAAATACTCTCCAGTTTTATTGTGTGCACAGAGACTGCAGAGTGTCAATTTAAAAGTCGCTCAGCAGGCGGACAGCAGTGTCTACCTTTCCCAGGATAAGAAATCAATGAGTGTTGCTGTAAATGTACACCAGCCTCAATCCACTGGCCAAACGCTGGAACATTTCCAGTGCTGCCTGGCATGTTAGCGCACTTTAACGGCAGCACTGGACAGAGACCAAGGTCCTGCTACAGTTTAAATATCTCTTTGGCTGCTTAAATACACGTTGTGTTACAGATTAGCCCTGATCTCAGTCAGTCATTAACCAGCTCTGAACTGCGAGGGCCTCAGAGCTCAGCAGGAACCCACGTCCCGGCAGCCTGACTGTACAAGGACACGTTTTACTGTCCGACAATCGAAAGCTTGGATGTGATTTATCCCCCTTACCGGCACTGCCGCTGTAAACGTTTATCGTCTGCCTCCTCCTTCTTTATGATAGTGAGTGAGTTTTCAGCCATCTCTAATTTTCTCCTCCACTGACAAGACCAGAAGCTCTGTAACAATATGAGCTGACTGAAGTAAAAATGTCCACAAGGTTCATGCTATTTGATAGATGCTTTTATCTTAAGTGCTTTACATAATGTATGAAAGTATGAGTGTATTATGTCAGCATGGGTGGAAATAGAGCTAGTGATAACCCTAAATTAGACTCTGGTCTGCTGTCCACCTGAACCCTATAATGGCTTCATGGATCCGACATTCATAAAGATTGTAAAAGTTCAATAAGTGCACCCGTTTTGGATAACTTACATAATCTTCTGCTTATCATTAAAACTAAGCATTATCAACATCAAGTGACTTATTAATTGATTAATACTTTCATCGTATTGTATTGTGTTTGTAAACTTGTTTATGTTATACAGCACAAAATCTCAAAGAACACATTTGCCTCAGAGCGGGCTTAATCTGTGGACCATCCTCTATCCTTTCCGTCCTCCATCCTAACGCGAGAGGAATCGCAAAAGCCGTTAGGATACCATACCTCAGGGCTTAATCAATCTGCTTCAGTAAATGTACAGAGACCAGAGGAAAAAGGAGTGAGTCAAGAGAAAATAACATGAAGAAACTGGAGATTTGTTTGGATCAGTAAGAGGCTGAACTGAATAGAAACAAGAAACAGAATGTGCATTGGTCGCTAGCTAGCTTATGGCTAACATCTGTAAAAATCTAAACTTTGGAATAAATGCAAAATGTTGTTTTCTGAAACCTATCCAAACAACTATTTAACAGGAAAAGAAGAGAACTGTGAAAAGATGATCTAGTGTCCGGTTGATGCCGTGTTCAAACAAACACAGAAACTAAGGGTTAAAAGTGAAGCCTTTCAAATGTGTTTAAACACCTAACATTTAAGTGATATTTGAGCCGTCTGGTAAAAGGTTTGTACCGTAAATGTCACAAAAACATCATCAGTAGCAGAACAAAGCAGTAGGAAGTAGTTGCATTGGGTGTGATGATTTCCAGAACACATTAAGAGCCATGCAGGCCTGGCAGAGCAGACCGCTAATGGCTCACCATGTGGAGCTCCACTCCCTGAAACAAAACAGTTCCCATGAGCCTCCAGAACAGACATCAGGCTGTGTTATCAGCTGGAAATGGGCTCTGTGCATGGTGACTTGCACATTTAAAACCTTCTCATGTTACTTCAGTTCGGAGGTCTGGACCCAAATGTTGTGTTTGAGCTCATTGTTGAAACCAATCCAGTTCATGTGGCGGGTAATGAAAACACAAAGCTGCTGTCTGGTGACTTGTGATCTTAACCCATTGCAGTTAAATTATACACCTCTTTGTTGGTGGATTTGAACTCTCTTACATCTTACGACACAGGCGTCCATTGCAAATAAACATCAACAAATCAGCATAGACATAACAGGAAAGACTGCCTAACCCTAACCCTGCCTATGAATCGTAATGGTTCTAAATCACTTTAGTATCAAAGTAATTGCCGTCTATACCTCAATGGTTACACAGCAAACAGGAACTGCTAACAGCCAATTTAGCATGCTTTTAAGGGAGACAAATGTAAAAATAAATGTAGACAAAGAACATTTGGCTAATGTTGTAGCCTACCACACTACTCCATATATCCATAACACCATTATAGAGATATATATATATATATATATATACTGTAAATACCTCTAAGTCTAGCAGACAACCCAAATATGTCTGAATTACAGAGATTAGTTTCCTCATGATGTCATGCTGGGATAATAAATATCAGCTGTGGTTTGAATATCTCAGAAAATATGGTTTCTTAGATCTTGCTTAAAAGGGAGATTAGACATTAAGGGATTATTTAGATTAGCCGACAGCTTGTTACTGGAGGAAAGTCAGTTTAAAATGCAAGTCTGGGCTGAATTACAAAGGCTTTCATGGTTACAGACATTATTCCCATCCTTATGAGATTGAGCAGGAAGGAGAAATGAACATGAGGAAGAGCAGCAGGATTCTGGGTTACAGACGGAGGATTTTATCCTGACTGTACCACAAGTGCTCACATTCATTATTTTGGTTTCATGCGGGAACAGGAGGAGAAGGAAAGGGAGGGAAAGTAAGAAACCGGGGACATGTGGAATACAAACTGTAACAGGAAGAAATAGTAAAAGTACTTTTAGAAAGGAAACAGATGGTTAAACGGTTCCCTGCTGTTAGTAAACAGAACAACAATGCTCTGCGGTGTTTGTGGTAGATCTGTTTTGATTAGACAGCGTTACATCCTCCGATGCAGTTTGTTCACAAAAAGACTTCTGCAGATTGACCACCAGAGGTGAAAACAGTAGTAGTTGATTAGGAAGTCAAATTAAGCGACAAAACGTACTTCAAATGTTTTGAATCAATATTTGTAAAAACTAGAACGGTATTTATAACATTAACGGTCAGGTTACATGAACTTCCTCTGAAAAATTGGGCAAAACAGGGAATCTTTGAACCCAAGGAAGCCATATTGGGTACATGTTCCTGTTTTTCTATGAACATGGAACACATTTACTGTGAAGACCTACTACAAACACCTGACATGCAAAAGTAATATTGCTCTTAAATGCAATGTATTAAGATTATGAAGACGCTGGTCAGCATCACATTAATGAACTCCCTGGGACTCTCTCAGTCACAGACAGTTGTGCTACTGTTAGAGCTGGGATGAACTGCTCTTTGGTTAAACCCTGGATTAATGAGGCGTAAAAGCAGGACTCAGGATTGTGTCCTATAATTTTCTCACTGTAAATCTAAATACTGCTGAATTAATGAATCGTACTAAATATATGTTCTATGTCTTGTTTAACCAAGAGGACAACAGGAATATGTTTGCTGCTGATGTAGCTATAGATGTTATGTTGAGTGTGTGAAGCAGTGAGAGCCGGCAGATGTGCTCGTGGTTCTTGAGGTGGAGGTCTGAGCCGCGACACCAACCGGGGTGGCCACAAAAAGCCCTTAATAAATTCTCTGATGTGGAATTACCTTCTAAAGTTTGTCTGGGAGGTCGGCCAGCACACTAACGTCTGCTTTTCCCACACCGCCAGCCATCAATCCCTCTGACACAGCAGACACCACGGAGACCGTTACCAAAGCAACAGACAGCCATTGGCCAACAGCGCACCGGGAATTACATCATTTCCCAGATAATTATTTACACCAAACAGACTATTTATCCACTTGAAGTACTTAAACATAATTAATAATAACCGAGTTAACCAAGATAACCCAGATTTACTTTTATTATCCAACAGAAATACCCAGAACAAATGTTCCAACTCAACTCAAGCAGCATTAGTTTCAAAAGTCTAAAAATCTTTCTAGAAAGTCAAGTTGTACAAATGAATTGGATGGACAGAGTTATTACAGTCGTGCCAAGTCTACATATACCAGATACTTAAAGCATAATAATAATAATAATAATATTAAATACATGTATCAGAGAATTTGATTGTTTTATTTCAGTCTTGATGCAAGAGTATTTCCTCAAATATATTTTCTAAAATACATTAGCAACCCTAGCTCTAACTAATGCCACAAATATACTGACTTATTTTTGACCAAAAACCAGTTGTGTATTTGTACGTTTATATCCCCATGTTGGTTTGTCTTTCATTCAAAAGAGTTTGTTTGATAAAATACTAGTTTCAGCAAAGCAATTTCTAGTTTAATTATAATATTTTACACTGGTTGTGTTTGGCAGATGTCCAGAGGGTAAACTCTCACCAGAGCCAGCTTGTAAATAGAGAAGAAAGCCCCTTTTTAAGTAGGCTCTGTAGTATGGACTGAAGCGAGCACACTCAGATTCCCTGCAGACATTTGTATCTATTTATTGCCTTTTTTTTGGGGGGGGGGGGGGGGGTCTCTTGGAAACCCATTCAGTGTCTCACGCCCCATGAGTGGTGTGCAACCCAGACTTGAAAGATATTGTAATGCTTGAGGGCACTTAGAGTTAACACACCCATACAGTGGTGTAACATAATGGTTTGCATGACTCTACCTGTGCTGCAGCCATCTTATAATGTGAGAGCGGCAGATTAAAGACGTAGGAGCAAGTTTTTGCAAGCATGAATATTTGTCAATGTTTCTCCAGTAATAAGTGAGAGATGCTACCGTTTATTGTCTTAATCACTTACATCTGCACTGAGCGGAGACGCATACGGGCCTGAGCATGTTGAGCATGTTGGTTCAGATTCTGTCTTAAGCTTATAATCAATGGGTGGAATGATTTCCTGCTTTACACCCTGCCAGCTTGTTGCAACACACAAATAACACAGGACTGATATATAGATATATATATTTTTTAAATAGGACATTTTAAATCATCTCTGCTTGCCTAGCAGACATCTCTCGGTGGATGTCTGCTCATCACCTCAAGCTCAACCTTGACAAGACTGAACTGCTCTTCCTTCCGGGAAAAGATTGTCCCACTCTTGACCTAACAATCAACATCGGCACCTCTGTTGTTTCCCCGACTCAGACTGCAAGGAATCTGGGTGTGGTCCTAGATAACAAACTGTCCTTCACTGCAAACATCGCTGCTACAACCCGCTGCTGCAGATACACGCTTTACAACATCAGGAGGATACGTCCCCAGCTGACCCAGACATCAGCGCAGATTCTGGTCCAGGCTCTCGTCATCTCACGCCTAGACTACTGCAACTCCCTCCTGGCTGGTCTACCTGCATGTGCCATCCGACCTCTGCAGCTCATCCAGAATGCAGCGGCTCGTCTGGTCTTCAACCTTCCCAAATTCTCCCACACCACACCGCTCCTCCGCTCCCTTCACTGGCTTCCAGTAACTGCTAGAATCCACTTCAAGACACTGGTACTTGCGTACCATGCTGCGAATGGATCTGGCCCTTCCTACATCCAGGACATGGTTAAACCGTACACCCCAGCACGTGCACTCCGCTCTGCATCAGCCAAACAGCTCGCTGCACCCGCACTGCGAGGGGGACCCAAGTTCCCGTCAGCAAAAACACGTGGGTTTGCTATCCTGGCTCCAAAATGGTGGAATGAGCTCCCCATTGAAATCAGGACAGCAGATAGCTTACACATCTTCCGACGCAAACTGAAAACTCATCTCTTTAGACTCCACTTCGAGCGATAAAATTACTAACAAAGCACTTATATACTAATAAAGGGCTGGCTTTCTAAATGCCAGTTGAGCAGCACTTGAAATGTTTGGCTCTATGAAACCTGATGTACTTATATGATTCTGTTTTCTTAAAGGTTGTATCTTCCTGGTCGAATGCACTTATTGTAAGTCGCTTTGGATAAAAGCGTCAGCTAAATGCAATGTAATGTAATGTAATGTAATGTAAAGAGCCGCTCTACTGGAAAATGTGTTTTACATCTTGTTACAACTCTAGGACGTTGATGATGTACATGTGTTTTTCATTCATCAGGTGAAGAAGAACAGTTTTTCTGTTTAACACCTTGTTACAGACTGTAATACATTTTCTGAGGCTCTTGGCTTAGAGAGAGGGTTGCGTGGGAAGTGAGTGAGTGAGTGAGTGAGTGAGTGTGTGTGTGTGTGTAAAAGCCAACGTGTTTATGATTAATTCTTTACAAGAGTACAAAGTTCTTCATAGATCTAACCTTTCTCTTAGCGTACACCAGGTGTATGCATTAAATATAACACTGTACGACATTTCCTTGTTTCTTTTGCCCAAGGACCCCCCCAGAGGGTTTGAGGTCACCTAACTTAGTCTCTTTAAATTATTTTGAAAACGCTGTGACTAGTGCTATTTACCTTATTCATCATCTAATAAACCATAATGCTCTCTAAGGATTATTGTTCATAAACAGAATAACGTTTAATGCCAAGTAGGTTAATGACTAGAAATGTGCCTTGGTGTACAATAAACTAATAGAAAAATACAAAATAAATGTTGATGACACAATAATCGTATTCTTCTTGTCTTCTTCAAGTGATGAGGTTCAATAGTTAAAAATAAAAAATATCAACTGAATTGACTTTGGGTTGAGAAATTGACACATGAACTGATCCACATCCCAAAAGTGGATTCTAAATTGTCCCACTGTGTTCAAAGAAAGGAACAGAGTGTGAATACACTATCAGCTTAAGTGTTGCATGCAATATAAACTGATCAGTAAACTACGCTAACCAATAACTAGAATAACTGCCCCGTGGTTGTTAACCCAGATAACCAGTTCTGACTTTTTGCCAGGTGTTAAAATACCTGTCTGTGGATACATGATGTCAGAGTTAAAGCAAATATGCAGTTACGAAACAATAGACTTGAGGTTGAGACAAAAATAAAGGTTACGTTTGAAGATGGGCGTGGTCTGGGTGAGGGTGGCATCATGGCCAATGAAAGATTTCTCTCCAACCTTTTTTGTAAACCTGTTTAACTAGCATGGAAAACTACGGTTATTTCAGACTTGTGTTGTTATTGTGTGTGCTTGTTATGCGTGTTGTGCTTCTACGGTTACACAGGTGATTGTGTTGCTGACATCAGAGCCACCAGCTCTGCTCTGGAGCTCGGATACCGTTTCCCACGTGTCAGCTATCGTGTTTGGACGGACAGAATGACGACAATCTGGCACTGCAGGCGGCACGGCCAACACTGTCTGTGTGTGTTCCTGTGTGTGTGTGTGTTCCTGTGTGTGTGGACGTACCAGGACCGAGTGCATTCCCATGTAGATTCGGCTGACACAGACCAGCAGACACCAGCAGAGAGCCAGGATGAAGCCCAGTGAGAACGGGTACTGTGGAGGTGAAAGGAGACACTTTTTAAACAATAAAAACACACCTTGGAGATCAAACCGCTTAGGTAGGTTTATATGAAATGAAAAACATGTTTTACATGACTAATAGTCTATAACATGTTAGTTAAATACCATAGGAAAACAGTCATTGCAGCGGGAAGTGGTGTATTTTTAATTGCTTTTGTTTTACCATCAGTAAAAAAGGTATTTCAAAGTTACTTTCAAGCATCCTTGACCCAATTCAGGTTTCCAACTTTTAAGAAAAACTCTGTTCAACAAATGTGTTAGACCTCAAGGATTCACACCAAGGCTCTAACTAGATTATGTTCATAACGGAAACATTTTTACATTTCTTTCTCAATGTATTATTTTGTCAGTAGTCGGCTTGTGCAAACGTCTCGCAGCTTTGGGTGACTTTCATGCTTTCAGGCTCTCAAAACACTTACAATTGGAATTAAGGCCTGAAAAATGATACAAATATTATTCACAAAATCAAAATAGTTTCCTGATAATAAAAATGATCTATCCATGGACTAATCGGTTTATTAATTTATGGTCACGGACTGAAAAGCTGGATATGAGCACCAGCATGCAGGTTTGCCGTATAATTGCAGCCAGAAAGAAAAAAAGAAAATGAGTGACAGTTGAGGGAGAAAGAGACGACAGATGAAAGCTGCTGAGGTTTGCAAACTTGTTAAAAGCCTTTTGTTCTCTTCATTGTTGCTGATAGCTCAGATTTCCTCTCACACACCAGAATGACAAATCCCAAAGCAACACTGGGACTCCCACACCTCCAGCCTTCAGGGGAAATGACTCATCAGATGAATGGAGCTGGATGCTAATTGGATAAGGAACTCAACAGTACTAACAGCTAGTAGCTGGAAATAAGGATAATATGTAAGACTACATATGTTCCATAAACACGTAAGACAAAATAATTGGTGAAATGTAATAATGCATTGATCAAGAAAGCAGTAACTCAGTATTAAATGGTTTACTGAGAATTACAAACCATATTCCTTTTAAACCTACATTGTGTCAAATAATTGAAATGAAATCCTATAATATTAGATAGATTTGACTTTGTGACAAATAAATAACAAGAGCTTAGTTATCATATTCTCTCAAATAATTTTGTAGTTACATTTCACCTATTTTATATCAAAACTCTGCAGGTAAGATGATAAACTCACAGTGCCTCCAATGTGTTATTGTCTAGTTACAGTAAGAAGATTCCTCTGAGACCCTCTCTACAGGTGTCTCTCCAAACACCAGGCGTCCATTCAAAGCGTCAATTATAAACTGAGGCCTATTTCCAAAATGAGGTCATGTCAGAGGAAGGTATTGGCAGAGAAACAGCCGTCTTTAAGTCTGTGAAATAGCTGTAAAGCTATGTTGGACGCAGCCAGCTGGTTGTTTTGTTGTTTTTCGTGTGGTTGTGGTTGGCTGCACTCTGCTTATTGACTATAAGCCTCAGTGTAGGGTTTGCACCCGGCCCCGGGGTGTGCTGCGTTTGGCGTTCAACACTGCCAAGATGTCAATTTGTTGGGGTTACGCACAAACCTTAAGTTGTGAGTATACTTCTTGTGTTGAAAGTCCCATAACCTAATAACTTTATTTACTTACAAGATATGTTTAATTTGAGTGATAAATATTGATTTAGAATAGAAAATGTGACAGTCCTACTACGTTATAAGGAAAAGTACCCTTTTCATGTAAATGTAGAGAAATATTAGCAGCATAAATGTAATTGAATAGTCAAAAGTAAAAGTAATAATTATGCAGAAGGCCTCTTCTAAACTGTCAAGTAAAAGTGCCTCACTCTTCGGTAACGCAACTCCTTTTGAATGCAACAGAAGAGATTTGAGTTTGATACTCCCCATTGAAAACACATTGTAAGCCTCGTGTTTGGAGTTAGGAAACGCTATACTGTTATGGTTATTGCGCTCAGGAAAAATATGTAATGTTCTCACCTAATGTTCCCGCTCAAGGGAGGAAGTCTCACACAAAGCCTGTCTACCATAATGTTAACTGCTCTGGCTCTACTGGAGGACATTATGAGGATTTATAATCCTTTTCCATCCAGTAACTCTTATAATCTCATATCTCCTTTTCATATTTGTCCCATTTTTAAACTGATCTAATCTGCTCTCCATCCTCTCCTCTTATCTCCATCTCTTTGCCCTTTAGTCTAGTTTTTCTTTCTTCCTCCCTCACTTTTCTGTCTTAATCCCCTCTTCTCTCCTCCATGCTTTCTCCATCTCTTGTAATTTGCACTGTGTGGGGCGAATAAAGATATTCTGATTCTGACTATTGTCTCATTTCTTCTAATCTCTACTGTCTTCTCCTTGAACTGCTCCTTACTGTTGTGTCCCTCATTCCTGCCTTTCATTTCCATCTTACTAGTTTATTCCATAGAGAGGGACATCTGGCTCTTGTTACTGTATGAGCTGGAGGAGGGTGGTGGGATGGGAGGAGGACCAAATCCAAATCCAAACATTCCTGCTCTGCTGAAACAAGTCAGCTGAGCGGCGATACAGCAGCTTACAGAGCAGCTACGGCAAGCAGGAGGGCAGTTAAGGACAAACCCAGCAATCTGCAATCAATTACTCTTGGTTGAAGTTAGCAATTTTGTGATATGGATGCCCGAAATACTTTGCACAGATAATCTATTATATTCCTTGGTAAACTAAACCCCAGAAATACAGGGAAACATCACCTCCATCCTCTGACATGTTAGTACCAAACTCCATGTGTTGGCATGGAGTTCAAATGTGCACAAGACAAGGTGGAGATTGATAGTATGCAACAGCTAGTGAGAGCAGTAGAAAATACTTCTAATACCTAATGTTCACCAAGTGGCATTGTCTAACATTGACTAAATCACTTGGCGATTTCTTTCCATGGGAACCACGCTAGAACTTTGGGTGATTTCTGGATAAATAGAAAGCCATTGATGAATCCGACAATAATTCCTAATTTCATAATGATTCATGAACAAGCTTAGTCAAGTCTGTCTGCTGGTGTGCACTGCCAAACACCAACGTCTTCTCAGGTTCTTGAGCTAATTCATAAAAACCACAATAAAGAAATGATGAATCGCAGTAAGATAGTGGGAAAGTGACGTCAACGACGACAAAGAAATCGGACAACAACACCTTACCAGTATAGATTGCCACAGTGACGCGTCCTAAAACCCGGAAGTAAAATCCTTCCGGTTCCTTCGACAAAAAAGCAATGTAATTTCTCCATAGGATTTTAGAAAATAGCTGGAAATAAGGTCTGTGGTTAACACACATTGAAGAGACAGATCACGTTTTGTTCAGCCGGATAATATCCACATGTCTACCCTACTTTTATAATTTTCTAAATCATAAATCTATCGATCATAAATCTATCGATTAGATTTATGATTATAAAAAATATATATATATATTTCGAGCTATTTTCCAAAATCCTATGGAGAAATTGCATTGGTTTTTGTCGAAGTAACCGGAAGTGGTAAAATGCTAACTTACTTCCGGGTTTTAGGACGCGTCACTGTGGCACTCTATAAAGTAGTAAGATTATGGTAAAAAATAAATAAAAATGAATGTCAATGACAGTACATTTTGAGCCATTGAAATTATAAGGTTTAAGTCTTTTCAATGTAAGAAAAACACAAAGCTAGAATTTCTTTAGTAGACTTATATTTTTGTTAAAAACTATGAACTGATGTGTGGTCCAAAACTATACGTATTGGACTATCAACCAATATGTAATCAGTATTGGCACTTTAAAGGAACAATCTGTGAAATTATTCGCAAAGAAGACTAAGTACACAAATCATGAGGAAAAACCCAGACGTTCAGTTCTGTCAGTGTTCGTTGAAGTGATCGTCATATTTTCTTAATTCTAGTGAGGGTAAAGCTAAACATGTGAAAGTAAAGGTAAATGTGTCAGGCTGTTACTGATGTTCCACACAATAAGGTCAGCAGTTTGAATTGTCAGACTTTGAATATAGATTGTTTGGTGTTCAACAATGACATGAACAGATTATTTGGAGTTTAGCTCAAATGTCATACACTGTGTCTGGCGAGTAGAGAAAGAGCTGTTGGCAGAAAGGATAGATATACGGACACTATTTCAGTCTTATCTTCAATCCCCACACTTGGAGGTCAGAGTTTGACTCTCTTATCTCCTGCTATGGCAGACACATGGGGAGGCAGAGGGTTGTAAATCAATCTCACCCTTACTCTCGCCTGGTGTGATTCAAACTATACAATACATGGATCACACAGTTTCCCCCCCCCCAACACAATAGAATAATTACTGCTGAAAGCCATGCATTTTGGAGAGTATGACAGAGCATTATAGGAATACATGTTTAGAATTACTGTTTTGTATGCTGTTGTGACAAATATACTAATTCTAAATCTATTTGTTTGTCTGTATAAGTGCTCATTACCATTTCCCTGAGCACAACATGACAGATTCAAGTATTTAATTTGTCTAATAAACTCAAAGATGTTGTATTTATAATGATAAATAGAAAAATTGATCATATTTAAGTGGCTGAAACTAGAAAATATATGGTTTGTTTTTCTCAAAAATGACTCAAACTATAATTAATGATTCATTTCCTGCCTTAACGATAAATCAACTTAATGTTCCATAAATCTGACATAAAGTTTGAGGTGTGTGATAAGCATCCACGAATAGTTTTCCTCGTCCGACAGTTCTATGAAAGTCAAATGGGCTTCCTGCAGTTTGTTGATCGTGTCCTCACAGTGGATGCACAGTGAGACAATGGAGGTGAACTAAACAGACTTTTTGTTGGCTTGTACAGACAATGGAGTGTTGTCCCTCCTGAGTGAATAGGAGGAGATTAAGAAAAGAACAACAGAGAAAGGCCTGTTAAAACAAAAAACTCCTGACTGTGTGTTGTTTCAATGCTTTGGGAAACTACAATAAGGTTTTATGAACTTGGCCAAAGTTGAGGAAGAGGTGAACGTTTGTTTTAATTTGTAGCCACACATGTTAGAAGGATAAGCATTACTTTCTGAGCTGTTAACATGCTTAATGCCACCACAACATTCTCAAAATGGCATCAACTTTTGGCTAAATAATATTTGTTCTCCTATAAAATGTCAGAAAGTAGTAAACAATATCCACCACGACAACCCAAATGGCTTGATTGACTGACCAAAACTACAAAATATAATAATTAGTGTGCTTTTTAAATATCAATCCAAGTACAATGTGTATGCATACTCCCATATCCATAACGCAACAGGCACATTATATCTGTACATAATAGTTCAATGTTGTTGTCTTTACCTTTATGTCTATTTATGATCTTATTCTATTATAGAAACATAAAGTATTTACATTTGAGAAGCTAGGACCAATTAACTTTAAAACAAAAAATCTAAAATATGACTTGATTAATTTACTTTATAATTAAAATTGTTAAAATCTGTTTATCCGGTCTCTAAATTTGTTTACATCAAAAAAACATGCTTTCCTTCTTTGTAATTAGCATTTTAGCGTCATAGTTTGAATTTTAGTCTGACCTTGATGTCGCTGTTCTACAAGCATTTAAGACTCAATAAGAGTCAACAAATATGTTCACATCTGAGCAGCCGCCAAGGCCATTACCTCCTGTCACTGTGTCCGCTCGGCCGACCACACATTAATTATTAATGACGCGATTCAGAGGGCAAGCTCTCAGTGATCCTGTATCAAGAGTTGCCACCAGATGTTTTCTTGTGTTGTTGTAGGATTGCAGGGGGTCCATTTGTACAAGTTGAACACACGTTTTGAGCCCAAATTAAATTACTGTGTCCTTAAGCAAGGCAGTGAGGAAACGCAATTTCCTTCTAGCAATGTGGGGAGTATAGAGTGGTGCAGGGATGACGTATTTACCCAGAAATAAGCTGTGCATGGGTTCCCTCGACAACAAAGCAATGGGATTTCTCCATAGGATTTTGGAAAATAGCTCGAAATAAGGTCTGTGGAAAACGAACCTGTTTGATAAATGCACGTTTTGTTCAGCCGGATAATATCCACATGTCTACTCTACTTTTATAAATCATAAATCTAGTCACCAGAAGCAAAATGCTAACTTTATGCTATAAACGAACTACAGCCGAGTACAGCAGGGTCGCACAATTTCAACGTCATCGATATTCAAACATACTGATTCAAAATTGTACAAGTTGAAACGTTTGTTTTAACAGTTTGCAAGAGCGCAGGTATTTGCTTTCAAGCAGAACAGGCGCAAACAATCTTAGCGGGAGTGTTTACGTGTTCGGGGTGTAATGACGTACAACGTCCTCGACAACTTCTATAGTCCTATTCAGCCACACAACAACCATTGTTTTTCAGACAAGTAAACTCTTCAAAAATCACCGGTGGGGTCACTGCTGATGTATTTAATGTCGTAGAACAAAACGTGATCCGTCTCTTAAATGTGTGTCAACCACAGACCTTATTTCCAGCTATTTTCCAACATCCTATGGAGAAATCCCATTGACTCTGAGACGAGGGAACCGGTAGTGGTAAAATGCTAACTCACTTCCGGATTTAAATGACGAAGAGACTAATATGCTGCATTTTTGTGTTGTATTTCGTTTACATTTGGTTAATACAACAATTTAAATGTGAGTAATGTTTACAAAATATTTAATTTTTCAGATTGCCAATTACTGAGTGGTAAAACTGTTTTAGAGATGTTGTTTCAATTGTATTTACTTTTGGAGACTGTAGTTAGAGATGCTTTTGAAATAAATATGTGCCAATTGGTGTTTCAACTTTTCATTATATCCTCTTTTGTCTTGACTAAACTCTTTAATCTGTGACCTAACTATATATTTAGAGGGATATTTCTAAAAAACGTTTTGTCTGTTGTGTATTTCTAGAACAGTGCCAATGGGACAATTTAGGTATTGTGTTTTTATGCAAGTATGATTATGGTACTAGCCTCTTCTGCTGCTCTATCATTGAACTACACTTACTGACGAAGTGTGACTGTGTAGAGATGATTGCAGTATTTATGTCGCTGGTGTTTCTGCAAATAAAGAGAAATGGTGAAACATCACATGAGGAACTTTCGCCAGATTACTTCTTTGGAAGAATGAGCTCCTAGAAACTTCCCCTTCTTCGCTGCAGACGCCCTTCACATTTGACACATTATATAACTCTTTACACACATCAAATATTCATTTACTGTACCTCCCACCGGCAGTAGGTCATGAAGAACAGAGAGAAGGGGATGGCAGTGCCCGACATGGCGTGTGTGGACGGCATGCTGTACTCAGAGTTGTAAAACATCTCCACCTTGACCACAGGTGGTGAGGCGGGTCGGGGCCAGCCGATCACATCCTTGGTGCACTGACCCAGGTACATGACCCAGACCCATACCATGATCAGCCTCCTGCTCACTAAGGCGTCTATGTTCCACATAACGAAGGGGAAGAAGATGATGTAGAACAGCTCGTTGCCCAGCTCGGTTGCGAAGGTGAACATGTAGTACAGGAACCGGTTCCCGATGAGGAACTCCTGACCCGCGTCGCCAGTTAGAGAGTTTTTACGGAGGGGTTTTACCGTGCCGCTAGATAGGGGGTCGTCACTATCTTTCCCCGTCTCCTTCTCTTCGTTTGCCGCTGAAAATACATGCTTTGCAGCGCTGTGACTTACGGTTGTAGCCCCGTGGAGACCAACACAGTTATTGTCCACAGCAACCGTTTCTCCCCGGGCGGTTGTCCCTGAAAAGTCCGAACCACCACCGCTGTTACCAACGGTTGTAGTAGCGCCTTGGAGACTACGACCGTTATTGCACACAGCAACAGTTTCTCCCCCGGAGTCTGTTTCAGACACAGGTGCTCCATTCTGGGCAGGATTTTCACTTTCCTCCCCTCTGTTTTTCACCCTCTTCCGAACACCCACTTCTGCTGTTTCTCCTTCCCCAGCTCCTCCAAACCCGGCCATGTTTTCACTCTCATTTCCCCCAGTGATGGGACGATGGCAAGCCCCGTTGTTGTGCGACTGAGTCCGGTCTGCTTCCTTGCTGGAGACTGTCTTCGAAAACGTCCCGTGTACCCCACAAAATCGCTGAAATCGAGCGACAAGATGGGGGTCTTGGAGATAATAGTACAGCTTTACAAAACGATTACTTTTCTCCATGTTTACTCCAAATTACTCGCCTCCAGCCACCCTAAAAAAAGGAACGCAGACTCCGCTACTTTCTCCCCGCACAGACACTGGACCATGGACGTTAGCTCCGTGGCTAACGTTAGCTAGCTTACCCGTGCATCATGGAAGAGAGAACCCCGGACCGTTTGTAAACCACAACAAGTAACAACTAGTAGTTTAAATGAAAGAAAAAGTAATTAATTGATTCGTTGATACGATAACGGACACACCGAACGGGTCGGTTCTTGTTCAACAGCGTCTGGATGCGTCCAATGACCCGCTATCTGAGTGGTTCCTGACTTGCAGCCTGACAGTTATACGGGAACGCGCGTTTTACTGGTGCCTTCTGGTGCTGTCGGAAATGTCCAATTTCAATTTTCTTCCTGGAAATTTTAGAGGTTTTAGTTTAACCTTTTAATTGCATCAATAAAGTACTGTACCTCTGTCTACCACAAATACCTCTTATTGTTGTAGTTTTTTTGTAAATTATTGTTATATTTTATACCTCATTCTAACTTATTGGATACTTTTTAATATCTTAGTATTCTTCTTTTACATGCCTAATTTTCTTTTTTATATTTAATAAGAAGCCTGCAATTGAATATTTTCTTCTTCTTTGAGATATTTACCTTACCTTGATATTTCGAACCTTTCTTTTTTTAACAAATTATAATAAACCCATATACTATTACATACATTAATCAATTAAAAAAGTCCTAAACTAAATTAGGAAATATCTCATCAAATAATAAGAATATAAGCCTAAGACCCAAATCTTTATACTCGACTAGTTTACATTTAGACCTCAATGTTGTAACATTTAATTTACAACAAATATAATCTGACAATTAACTGAATAGATTAACAGAAACATGTGCATTGGAGAGAATGGACTCCTGATCTTAGTATTTTAACCCTGAATAACAACTGAATTCAAATGAAAAAATATATATTCAAAATGAATTGCAGACCACTTCATCTGCATGAATGAGAAGAACAACAAAATGTAAACATTAAAGTCATATACAAAATATCTTACTTAAGAATGATCTATACATTCACATTATTATGTCACTCCTTGGGGGATTGTTTTTAATCTAGATACTTCATTTGGCATCTTGGCTTCTAAAGTTTGAGTTTTGTAGGAGCACCTGAAGGCAACATTGGTTTTGGCGCGCACGCAAAATGTACGTGCTTGAAACCTCACCACGTAACGTGACCGCGCTTTCTGTGTAGCCTATTCATTTGTTGCACAATTTACACTTAACCTTAGAAATGAATACAAAAAAATCAAATGTTAACAATTAAACACTAAATAAAAACAATATTATTGTGAGCTTTGGATAGAAAGATAGTGCGTAAATGCATGTATTTGGTATGTTTTGCTACGCAAAGATACATTACAACCATAAAGACATTTTCAGCTTACATACTTTATTTGCTAATCAATCACCTGAAAAAATTGTTTGCTGGCCCTTTTTCAAAATAGTTTATCTCAAATATGGAATATGCATTTTTATCAAAATATAAATTATTGTTTTAAAATAGCATGCTTCTCTTAAATAGTTGTATGCAGTTTGTTGTTCTGGTTGTTTTTCCATAGTAGGCCAGTGATTGTTATCATGTTGCAGATTTGTAAACCAAGTGAGACTCCTGGACTGAAAACACAGACAGATAAATTAAAGAGGGATGAATCAATAATCATCTTTGTCATACATGAGAGTAGTCAGCTTAGCAAAGGAATTTGTGCCACAATAAATCAATAGAAGATTATATCTGACAATCTAGACAAACTCAGTTTCTGTATCAATGTCAACAGCAGCTGCTGTTACAACCAGGACTAACAGTTAGAAAATGTGAAATGTAATATCAATTAAAGACATTCTGCACTCTGAACTTCAGCTTTAAACCACAATAGTGCTGAAAATCATGATCAACAATTTACTGCAATTTGGGTGCAGTAAATTAGGCAAAAACTAAGCTGAAAAGAAACAAGAAGCCATTTTTCTTTTATTAAACCACACAACTTCTTTCACTTCTTAACTAAAAGAAAGGAAAGGACTTGTTCCCCTTTTATTATGAAAATGTAATAAAAAAACAAAACTATTTAGCACTATAAGAACTATATAAACCTTTAATACAAAAGGTAAACTTTACACATTACAATGCTTTAGTTCAGTATCTGGTGGCAACTATAACTTCTCCTAAACAAATACTTGTATACTAGCCATAATACTACTCTGTAGGCTATTCTATCTGTATTTAATTTATATTTGTTGCACACAAGCCTCCATTAAACTTTATTTCATCTTTGAATACTGCTTCTCAATCATACATGCTGAGTTTAAAGTACCATAATAACTTTTAACTAACTAGAAAGAGCCATACAGTAAGCTGAATTATTTCACCAGCAGAGGGCAGCAGAGTGATACAAAACACAGGACACATACAGATAAACAGTCTTCCCACAAGCAGTGGGAACAGACCTCAGAACATATCTTGAGACAATTCACACAGTCCAGGGAAAGTTACAAACAATAATTCATAAATCACACGGTAGCATAACAAGCTGACATGAGCATTCACCACTTATGCTCCCGCAACTTAGCCAAGGTGTATCAAAAAATAGTGGCCTGCAGTCTGCAAATCCCTGAATACAATCACGGTTCACATGAGCAACAACAACAATACAAATCCATTAGACAACATCAACAGCCTGTTTCAAGTCTCTCACTTTTGCACGTTCAGCAGGGTCGTTTTAAGAACTTCTCATCTACGTTGGCTTGAAATGTAAGTACATGCTCAATAGATGGCAGTAATGCATCGTTTGGGCTATGGCATCAGAGAACATAATGCAGGGGGACAAGTGTGCAGAATACAATATAATTTTTTTTGTACTAAATATCTATGCACCTAAGTAAAATCCAAGTACTTTTAATCTGTAGCCTACGTAACAGTACTAGAGTAAAAGTACTTAGTTACTTTACACCAGTTAACAACCCTTTAACTGCCAGACCAAGAAAAAAGCTATGGAAAAATTATTTGTTTGCATTTTTTTATCAAATGGGCCACAAATAACCACAAACAATTTTTTTTTTTTGACTGACCACACAGTTTTGTTTTTATGAGCCTCTACCATCTGGTCGAGCTGGCTTTCTATGGTAAAAGTGCATTTTCAACAATCATCATATACAGTACAGTATTTGTATGCATCAAACTCAAATAAAACACAAACTGAAATACATTTGTTTCTTTTATGGAAAATTAGCAATATATACAACCAGATATATTCATAAAAGATAATAAATTATAATTGTAAAAAAAAAAAAGGAAAAAAGTAATGTAAAGTGTTTTTCATAATAAAAAAAATAATTGCTCATCTTACTGTATATGCTGAATTGGCCTAACAGGAAACCACTGGCCTAACAGCGAATGTCTATATCCTGTGTTGGTCTAACTTCTCATCTGTGTGCAACTTTGGGCTGAATGCCATGCATGAAAGGTGCTATATCAATTAGTATCACTCTTTCACTCTGAGACTCATAAGGCACCACTAGATTTAGTAATATTACCATGAATCTAGCTATTTATTTACCATATTTTATAGGACAACATCTCTGAAACTCTGAAAAAGTCATATTGCTAGTTTACCATAAAAGGCCAATTCGACCGGTTGGTTGAGCATATTTTCAAAAGAATAATAACTCCCTTGTTGAAACTTTTTTTGTGCATCAAGTTATCTACTTATGTTCATTCAGTGCTTTGACACTAAAATATGTCAACAATTATATGGTTACCTTACAAAAGTTGACCAAAAAGAGGGATTTCTTCAGCAGTGATTTTTAGCATGCCAACTTTCTCAGAAGAAGCTAGCTGAAGGGCTTTCTGTTCAAACCACAGTGACATCTAGAGGTTGTATTGTGCATAACATGTCAACCAAAGGGTAGAGCTGGCTGAATCAGATGGTGTTAAACTTTTGAATTTGTTTTCCAACAAGATATCAAGACACAGAATGTGCTCTACCAAATGGTGGCGCCGGCAGTTAAAGGGTTAAGCAGCTTATTTTAGGCAGCATGACGGGTCATCTTAAGAAAGGTATAATTAAGCTAAAGATTGTGCAGAATGCAGACGTTCCTGTCTGACTGACACCGGAACGAGAGCACACATTTAATCTGTTATGAAGTCCCTTCATTTGGTGCCTGACAATTTTAGAATAGATTTGATTAATCTTTGTTTTGTGTCCAATCCCTCGATGGAGTTGTGCCTGGCACATTATAGACAAACACCATCCATTACATGAATGCACCATCATGTAAGCAAATCTAGTTCATTGTTGTATCCTAATCTCCTAATACCTTTAAAGTAAAATGAAAGACTTATCTCTTTCCCCTCGAATTTTCTCTTTTCATTTTCTTCCTGTTTTAAAGCACTTGGAATGGTGAGTTTGCACGAAAAACAATACTTATTGATACAATTTAAAATGTGATTTTGTTGACTGTCTTTGCTTTTAAAGCACAGTACTCTGTTTTCCCACAGGTACACTCTTACACAGCCCTCAGCAACACCTCAGGGCCAAGAACAAATAACATGTTGGCTTTTCAAAGATGCATTTTTGCTCTAAGATTTACAGTCTTGAGATTTCAAACTCCTGATCTTTGTTAATCTTCAACAGGAAAAACAAAAAACAACTTAAAGAGATGCACATAACATTACAATTAAACCTGGACTTCTTTGCCTGTCTTCAAGAGAAAAAAGTGTCTTCCTCTACAGTAGAGAAAAGTAAAGTTAATTTAACCACACAGCTTATGACCCATTTTAAAGGTGGGCAAATGGCAGAATGAAATCCTATTGAGCAAAGTATCCATAAACCAATGCAAAAGATGTACATGTTAATATTCTGCTACAAGTAAAAGTCCTTTTTAAAAATGCTCATGATTAAGTAACATTTACACAAATATTTTGTATCAGAAGTTATGGAGATTTGCCCTTTTTTGAGTGTTTTCATTATATATTTTTGTAACTAGATAATCATTATTGATATTAACATGTGGCGATTGAAAGAGGGGAAGTAAGGTTAGAAAAACCTTTATCAGGTCCCGTTTGGAAATTCAGTTTTCAAAACAGCAACAGCTAATAGGATGAAACACACGGATAATAACATTTAAGAACAATAACAAATATAAAAAACCTTATAAACAGTATAAACTGAAGTAATAATAATAGGATTAGAAGGAGAGCTGATTAAAGTGAATGCAATTTTAGGTTGGATTGGGTCTTATTCTGTTTGTAAATCATTTGTACTGTAAGTGACTCACAGTGATTGCTGTAATTTAAATGTAGTGAAGTTCCAGCTTAAAGCGTAAGGTATGCTGGATAGTTGTGTACAGGTGTGGGCAGTGTTGCAATCCCCTTCCCTCCACACACCATAGCCTGTACCTGCCCATCCTGCTCCTACTGCGCTATAAAAGCTGCATGCAAAGTCACTCATACTTTCTTTGGTGTGAGCAGTTGCAAGGTAAGTAACCTGGGGGTGTGATATATCGTACATGGGCAACAATGAAGAAGTCTTTCTATCAGCCCCTGTTCTGTTTCACCTACAGTTACACAGGGACAGAAGTTTTTAGTCAGGTGTTTATATGTCTGATTTTAAATATTGGGTAATTATGATATTGTTTGTTTCTTACCTAGATTATGTCTCGAAGGAATTAAAGGGGACATATAGCACTTGGGGGTTCAAAAAGGGGATGGGGACAAAGCCATCTCACTTTCTTTTTTAAGTTGCTTTTTGAAGGTGGAGTAATTCAAAAAAATCATTAATTTTGTTTTGTTTTGGGGGTCCAAACACCAGATGATATGGATACAAACGAGAAGAAAGAGAAGTCTAACTCCAGCTAGCTGGAATATAGACGGCTGGGTAATCTGATCAAATGTAAGGGCATTATCATCAGATTTACAATTTTTTGGGGGAAATTAATGTAAAAGATGTGTCTTGCAAGACTATATGGAAATGGTTTTGAAATATAAATAACTTCCTGCTTATTTCCAAACAGAGGAAAGGATTTAACCCTGAGGCGGAGCTGTCCAGGCCGTGTGGTGCTGGTTAGGCTCCTTTTCACAGGCAGCAGCTTGTTTTTATTCTCCTCCACCTCCCAATGTGCTCAAAGCACATTTAGCTGCCAGCTGCCTGTATGATTACAGGTTATTTATTGTAAAGCACTTTTGCCCCAACCACTGTCAACTTCCTTTCTGACAGCTGGTGCCTAAGATAGTCTTGGCTGTAGTCTTAGTTCAATGTTTACAATTTAATGTCACAAATCTGCGTTAAAACATTGTATCTTTGTTCTTTTGCTCATCTGAATGTCACAGAGTCCAACATGGATTTTCTAGGCAGCGAAAACTGTGACACTTATCCGACGCATGCCTCTGCATTAACAGAAAAGGACCATGTCTTGCTGAAAGGATGTCCCTGTAAGATCGTTGACATCACTGCACTAAGTCTGGCAAGCATGGACATGTCAAGGTAGAATCTAGTTGTGCAGCCTTTGTATTGCATAGCTAAAGACATTTTACTGATTTAGCCTAAAGCTTCTCAGGTTTACTCATAACCGCCAATGCTTACTTGGGCTGAAGCCAGATCTAATCAGTTAAGATGTTTTCCCAGATTACCATCAAAGGACTTGATATCTTTACTGGGGAGGAGATTATTGATATCTGCCCATCTACGAGTAACTTGGAGGTCCCAAATGTTCTTAGAAAAGATTACCAGGTGAGATGACTCTGTTGGATCTGGATATAGGGGCCCCAAGGGGTACAAAGCATTTATGATGTGTGCCTGATATTCTGTCAATTGAAACATGTAACTACTTGAAGGCTTTATATGTTTAACCTAGCCAGTGATTTGATTTATAAACAAGTGGCATGCTTTAGAGCTGAGCTGTCTCCTCAATATTCTCCCAAATGTCTTATCAAAATGGGTATATTGTGATATAAGTGATCTCACACACAGCGTTTGGTCAGACTCCCAATTTAACCTCCGTCAAGAGTATTTTACTCCAGATTAGAAAACAAGTTTTTGCTCTGTTTGGACAACTAACATGGCCCAGTCACATCAGTTAAGTGTTATGTCTCCTCAACATCTATCATTCTGTTTTTGTTTTGCCTTTGCCACCCTCCTATTGGCTTGATCTTCTAGGACTCTGTAGACCGACACTGGTTATATATTATATCTCAGGAAAAAATGTTACATCATCTAAAATCGTAATTTTTTAACAGTAGACTGTTTTTACTCTTTTCCTGATGGCCCATTTAGCTGCTTCAAATTGATGACCAATCTGGTTTTGTGGGACTTATGGATGATGAGCTGCAAAAGATAACCTCAAACTACCGGACAATGATTTGGGCAAAGAAATCAAAGCGAAGTTTGATAATGAAGATAAATTCTATGTACGTTTTTCTTTGCATTATACTAGTAGTGGCTGACCTCTGTGAAAAACAATACATTATTGATTTATATATATATATGCAGTAAATGTCCAGAAATGTGCTATTTTCAATTATATTAAATTAAACGTTAGCAGTATCTCAGAGCTGTCCCTGTCAATTCTCAGCTTTGTAGTGTATCTTTTCATTAGTCTGATAATTACTTTTTTCATGGTATTTTAAAGGCTTGTGAACTGAGAAGCAGACAACACTGTTTGATTGATTTGCCATATGTATCTTCAAGTTTAAATTATTTTCTTGAAATAGAAGCTAGAAAGCTGTGACAGTTTACCTAGTTACTGTATCATTTTTCTCTCAGCCACTTGATAGTAAAGATGTATCTCATTTATTACTTTTTCCTATAATAGTTAGTACATTCGCTTCGTATTAACAAGGTTTCACTTTTTATTTTGTTTAGCAAAAGAGTATTTAGATTTGCAAGTTATGTAAGTCCCCTGATTTCATTTTCTCCTCCCTTTTCAGGTCATTGTGTTGAAAGGCTTGGGGGAAGAACAAATAATTGGCACTAAGATGTTGAAGTAACACGTCCTATGAACAGCTGGAGACCTCACACCCCTAATCTCCAGTTTGATTTTGAAGCCTCACCAAAGCTCCTTGCCTTCACTCCATATCACAACAAGTTCTCTGGATTGGCAACGGAAATCTGGAAGCTGGGAGCAGCTTCTCCAACTTTACCTTGGGGTCCAGGCTGATTGACATTATGTTTAATCAATGAAATCATCCAAATGTGGCCAATAATTCTGCAATGGCTGCTATTATTACTCCAGGAATTCATATATTTTACACTATGGGTGATGTGTGATTTTTGCTGAGTGCATTACTTTTTACATTCCCACCATTGTCCATTTTTAAAATAAATCGTGGAGCTTTTGATTTGGCAGTTGGCATTTATTTGTAGCCTTGTTGAGATGCTGCAAATTTTCAAGATACATTTTCTCCCAAAATAATATAATCTCTCCTGGTCTACTCATCTCTTTAAAAAGCTCAATTTATACTTGGCTTTGAGAATCTAAAACATAACTTTACTGAAGGCTGGAGTATGCCTTTCTTGAGCTACAATACTATTGGGGTAGCGGATGGAGGAAATTAAATAAATATAATGTTACCAATATTACCCAATCATGTCTTACAAAGACAGAGAATCTTACAACCCCGAGCAAACAGCACACAATGACGAGTATTATAATTATCCTCAGTAATTATTGTTTGTCTGATAAACACAATTTTGTTTTCCTTCAACATTTTCATTGCATTCCTTTGGCAATAAAATATATTCGAAAATGTTAGAGATGATCGTTTCTTGAATTAAACATGACCAGCAAATTATAAAGAAAAATCTCACTTTTGCACGTTCAGCAGGGTCGTTTTAAGAACTTCTCATCTAGTTGGCTTGACATTTTTCAGTAAATGCTCAATAGATGGCAGTAATGCATCATTTTTTTGATAGCTGAGGTGAATCCATGGGCTATAGCATCGAAGAACTTAATGCAGGGGGACAAGTGTGCAGAATACAATACAATGTTTTTTTAACGAAATATTATGCACCTATAAGTAAAAATACAAGTACTTTTAATCTGTACGTAACAGTAGAGTAAAAGTAGTTCGTTACTTTGTCTGTCTCAAATTACAGGTATTCCTGCAATAGTTTCCTTTGTGTTTTACCTCCCATGGATTTACTGAGAGTAACCCGTTAAGCAGCTTAGTTAAACCAGCATGACTAGTCATTTAAGAAATGTATGAAGCTAGAGATTAATAAATAGAATAATTGCACATCATACGAAACATAGTATTTAGGCCTCATCTGTTCAATTCAACTTCAGATGTGTTGTACTGCAGAAACGGGTTGGTTAAAGTGAAATATTCAGAAGGAAAAAAAGGCAATGCCACACAAACTGAGATTATTACAGATTTGATTCGTTTCCAAAATTAACGAAAGTGGTAGAAACAAACAAAAAAGAGCAACTTAACCTAACGAGAGAAAAATAAAACACGGGATGAAGCTGCTGTAGGCCACTATTACAAGGAAAATAAAGTACTGCACTGAAAGTACTGCTACATGGAAAAAATAAACCCTAGTAGCCTAGCTTTTAATTTAACCATCAATATATTTAACAACTATGAGATTTGGTAAAAGGCCTCTCTAGCTCACGTACGTGCGTCATAGTCATGGAAACCGAACGTTGGGGCTGCAGCTGCTGACCGCTCTGATCTCACTTTGCACTTGGACTCAGACCAGAGCACACCTTTTGCAAAACTCACCTGTGGAGAGAAAACTCTTTGAGATTCAACCTGCTGGAAAACAAAACTTCTGAAAAACAATACTATCAAATCTGCTGTGGAAACCCGGAGACGCTGAACAAGACCCCCGGCCCCCAGAGGAGGAGCAGCACCTGCCGCTGGCAATAGGCCGTGTTGGGAAACTACACTCAAAGTAAAAAATAAAAAAAAGACGTTTACAAAACATATTTTTAGCCTTTTAATTGTCCATATATCCCCTTAAAATCATACAAAGATGTTTCTATGTGGAAATTAGTGCGATTGGTTTAGTTTAAAGGTGAAAAGTTCATAGAATGTTGGGCTCAAAATGCATTTTGGAGAAAGCAGAAACTCACTCACGTCTTTTCAGTTTAAAATTCATATTTGTGGATAAGACCAACTTTTGTTAAGCACTAGAGGCGTTTAATGTATTTATAAAGAGTGTAGTGATTTTAAAACACAGTTATTTTTTATTTAATTGCAAGATATCGTCGAAAAACGACCAAAAAAGTACAAAAACAAAATGGCGACTGGGGCTAATTTCATAGAATGCTAAAAATTAGGGCCAAGTTATGCACCATGGCAACGACGCACAATTCCCTGCAGAGCAAGTTCTTCTGCGCGGCTGCCTCCCTGAGTGTCGTTCTGATTGTTGAAGCTTTATTTATTGTAAATGGCTACTCCTTCTAAGGTAGCCTATCATATTAATTCAACTTTCCTTTTATAAATATTGAAATTGCTTTTCTTGTTTAGTTTTTGAGGGGAGGAAGATTTATGCGCGTTCTGCGTCCAAGCTGACTAACTATAAACTAGGCCTATAGGAAAATAATGATTTATAAACTAAAGAAAAGTCTGAAAACTACTCTGGTTATTTTAGATTATATTAGTCAGTTACTCTGCGCAATGGATATGAATGCATAGCCTATATTATAAATGAATGCACGCTGTTTTTTGGAACCAATTATAGTTTGTCCACACATAGCTCAGTTTTTTCTCGGGATCCGGGTCTTGCATTCCCCACGGACAGCATTTATTTGTTTGCACATTTTGTAATGTTGCATTTTGGTTTAAAGAAGGCTTTGCTTCTGCGCAAGAATCGGTGCGTAAAATGCGCAGAGAAAGCTTCTCTTTTACTTGTCCGACACATATAGAGCGCTGTTTATGTGCACTTCATTCAGTTTTATAAAAAAACAAACAGTTTAGAGATGTAAAAATAACGAAAGTATTATTGCCAATAACAAAAATCCAAATTAGTATTTTAATTGTCATCAGTGTTTATCAGAAAAACAATATCATTTATGATCCCCAGTGTTATTCTCACCACAATTATGTTTAAGCAGGTTCTCCTGTCATGTCTTTTAAATTAGAGTTATATAGTTAGGTTATGCATGTGCCATTTTTTTTCCAATAAGTGATTAAACTATTCCAAATATTACCTTTGACTAGAAATCCTTACACTCTGAATTCCCCCCAGGCTCTGAGAACTTCATCATGGATCGTCCTGCAGGCGATGAAGGTAATCTCCCTGTCTACAACACTCCTGATGAGGAAGAGGTAGGTGAGGTCAGGAATGCTGTCGAGGATGAAGGTGAGTTTGCTGTCGGTTTTTTAGGTGAATGTCATGGACTGATGGAAGAGGAGGAGGAGGAAGAGGATTTGGAAGAGGAGGAGGATGAGGGGGAAGACACTGAAGATTATTGTAATGACAGTGGGTCCTTGTCCTCCGAGGAAGAAGATGAAGAGGAGGAAGTGGACACTGAAGATTATTGTAATGACAGTGGGTCCTTGTCCTCCGAGGAAGAAGATGAAGAGGAGGAAGTGGACACTGAAGAGTATTGTAATGACAGTGATGACGGTTATGCCGATATCGGATGCCTCTCGCCTCTCAGCCAGCAATTCCCGCCGGTAAATGTTTGGGAGGCATTGCATCAGAACTTCATTCCAAGCTCCCCTCCTGGACATCCCTGTTCCTAACTTTTGGGTGCTGCCCCTCTGGAGATTTCTTCAATGCGACCGGAACGTCCTGAAGAAGCTCCACCCTCAGCCCCTCCAAGGTCTGGAGTGTTCACTCCAACAACAGCAGGCCTCGTCTTCTCCACAAAGAGGATCAGGGAAGATGACTCCAGCGACTCGGCACCCTCCACCTTAGGCCTCTGCTGCCCCATGGTGCCCCTTCTTGTCACGCAGCGCCCACCCGTGAGTTTTTCGCAGACATTTCGCCCTTTTGGTGTCGCCTCTCCGGATGATTCTGCGCCACAAGTGGAACGTCCTGAAGCAGCTCCATCCTCAGCCCCTCCATCGACATCAGGCCTCGGCTTCTCCACCAAGAGGACCTTGAAAGAGGCGCGCAGGGCTGAGGACTACACTTACACTCTGAATTCCCGTCCCCCACCAAGCTCTGAGAACTCCGTCATGGAGCGTCCTGCAGGCGATGAAGGCAATCTCCCTGTCTACAACGCTCCTGATGAGGAAGAGGAGGATGAAGAAGTTGAGGGGGAAGACTGGACATCCGAAGATTCTGGATACGGGCCCTTGTCCTCCGAGGAAAATGACAAAGAGGAGGAAGAGGACACTGAAGAATATTCTGATGACAGTGATGACAGTGAGGACAGTGATTACGGTGATGACAGTGAGGACAGTGATGACAGTGAGGACAGTGATTACAGTGATGACAGTGAGGACAGTGATTACAGTGATGACAGTGAGGACAGTGATTACGGTGATGACAGTGAGGACAGTGATGACAGTGAGGACAGTGATTACGGTGATGACAGTGAGGACAGTGAGGACAGTGATGATAGTGAGGACAGTGATGACAGTGAGGACAGTGATTACGGTGATGACAGTGAGGACAGTGATGATAGTGAGGACAGTGATGATAGTGAGGACAGTGATGACAGTGAGGACAGTGATGACAGTGAGGACAGTGATGACAGTGATGACAGTGAGGACAGTGATGACAGTGATGACAGTGAGGACAGTGATTACGGTGATGACAGTGATGACAGTGAGGACAGTGATGACAGTGATGACAGTGAGGACAGTGATGACAGTGATGACAGTGAGGACAGTGATTACGGTGATGACGGTGAGGACAGTGATGACAGTGAGGACAGTGAAGACATTGATGACAGTGAGGACAGTGATGACGGTGAGGACAGTGATGACGGTGATGACGGTTGTGTGGATATCGGACGTCTCTCCTCACTCACCCAGCAATTCCAACCGGTACATTTTTGGGAGGCATTGCGTTGGAACTTCACTCCAAGTTACCCCCCTGGACATCCCTGTTCCTTCCCTTCGGGTGTTGCCCTTCCTGAAGAAGCTCCACCGTCAGCCCATCCAAGCTCAGGAGTGTTCGCTCCAACAACACCAGGCCTCGTCTTCTCCACGAAGAGGATCAGGGAAGATGACTCCAGCGACTCGGCACTCTCCACATCGGGCCCTGGCTTCTCTACCAAGAGGGTCAGGAAAGATGACTCAAGGGACACGGCACCCTCCACCTTATGCTTATGCCTATGCTGCCCCATGGTGCCCCTTTCTGTCCAGCAGTGCCCACCCGTGGCTTTTTGGCAGACATTTCCCCCTTGTGGCGTTGCCCCTCTGGAGGATCCTGAGCTGCAAGTGGAACGTCCTGAAGCAGCTCCATCCTCAGCCCCTCCATCGACATCAGGCTTCTCCACCAAGAGGACCTGGAAAGAGGACTTTAGGGACTCGCCAACCCCCACCTCAGGCGTCGGCCTCTCCACCAAGAGGATCAGGGAAGAGGACTTTAGGGACTTGACACCCTCCTCCTCAGGCCCCTGGCCCCCCATGGACAAGAGATACCGTCCAGAGGACCACAGGCTCCCTGAAGGATTTGAAAACCTTTGCGTCTGGCAGGACAGATGAAGCCCCAGGCTGCTTCGAATACATCTTTCTGGGTTGGCGATAGGTCAAATCTTGCACCAGGGCTTTATTTTATTAATATGTAATTTTTCATTTCGACTTTATTTTCTTTTGGATAATAATTGTTGATGGTTGATGTTCATACCGGCCACCCCACTCCCCCTCCCTCAGCTGACACGTCTTGCTGGTTTTGTGATAGGTCAAAACTTGTATTGGGTTTTTATTTATATATTACTGTCTTTTTTATATTATTTGATAATGGTCAATACCAGAGGTAAGAGGAAGAGGACGTTGTAGACGATGGTGATGCCGACATGGGACGTCTCTCCCCTCTCGTCCAGCAGCTCCCACCTGCAAGTATTTGGAAGGCATGGTGCCAGAAATGTTCTCCTACCTATCCCTCTGGACCTCCTGCTACAGGATCTGAAATCCTTTGCCTCGAGGCTCTAGCAGGACTGATGAAGCCCCAGACAGCTTCAAAGCACGTATTGCTTGGATGATAGGTCAAATCGCCAGGGCTTTTATACATACATTACTCAATTTTATATATCGTTTTTACTCCAAAAAAAAAATGTGATGATGGTCGATGCTGATACCAGAGGTAAGATAACATGGTATGGTTATGTGTTCTTTCTTTTTAAAGTATAGATGGCTTTACAAGACAGGTAAGTAAATAGTTTAAGACAGTGGTTAAACTAATCAAGCACATTTACTCAAGTAATGCTCAGTTTTTCTAGGTGCAACAAATAGTGCTAAAGCAGTAACTACTAACGTCACGAAAAGTCTCCAAGTCTCTTTCAGGATTTATAACAGGTCCCCAGCATTACACACGCTGCATCAACCTCCCTACAAGAAGCAACTCCGTGGAAGACTGAAACTCAGCATCCAGGATGCTCAGAGGAAGAGGATGAGTACTGCAGACCCAACCAAAAGAAAGGATGACAACTGATGAAGAGCGGAGGTCTTCTTTTGTGGCTTAGTAAGTGATCCCCTCACAAGGATTGTATTTATTATAGGAGCTTTATCACATTTTTCCATTATTGGAGGTTACATTTAACAGCTTGCAACAGGTCAGAGGTTGCATATTTGAGTAATTATTATTTGTGTTTCTGTCTCACAGGGCAGGACTCCTGTGTTTTTGGCTGCTGAGAGTGGGTCACCAACCGATGATCCCGGAAAGACCCAGCACCACAGCAGCCCGCTCTCAGCTTAGTCCCAGACCCTGTGAGTACAGTAAGGACCTCCATGCCCTTCACCCCAGCCCCCGACAACCCCCGCTCCACCCACCAGCCGAGAGGAAGAGGAGCTCCCCAGCCCGACCAGCACAGATTAAGTTGTTACATCTTCTTCTTCTTCCGTGCTGGTGGGATCGGGAAGCTCCTCAAAGCTCCACATCTGTGCTCAGGAAACAAGAAGGGAATATGACTTTGAATGACATCTTGAATAAATAAATAAAAATTTAGCAAACATGATTTTGTTTGTTTCTGATTTTCCTTTTGCTCAAAAAGTATTAATGATGTATATTCATAATATAACATGCTTATATCATGCTCCAGATTATTTCTCGCAATAGTACACACTGCTGGAAAATATCATAAAAAACATGTGCATTATCGTATTATTCTGGCATTTTATCCAGGTTCATTAACTGTACCAAATACTTTGTTTAATTTTTATTTGTGCACATTGTTTTTCTTTTTCAAATATTCTGGAAAAGTGCGTTTTAAATGGCATGTTTTGAACATGAAAAAGGAAAACTATATTTAAGAAAACTTTTCAATTATACTCAAATTTGAGTGAAAGCAATGCAATACAAACAATCTGTAGTTTAACCATTAGAGTGACTGTTTTATAATGAGCCGGTCAATATAATATTCTCAACATTTTCTGTGAATTCTGTGCTCATCGTGAGAGAACGTCATATATCCTGCAGTGCACTGTGGATTTTTTCAGCATGAAACACAGCCATTCTTGGGTACATTAGGGAAAAAACATCTGGATGATCGTTTAAATTCACAGCTGTATATAGTATGCAGTACATTTCCAGAAATGTGCTATTTTCAATTATATTAAATTAAATCTCAGAGCTGTCCCTGTCAATTCTCTGCTTTGTAGTTTAGCTTTTCATTAGTTCATGATTGATAATGACTTTTTTCAAGGTATTTTAAAGGTTAGTGAACTGAGAGGCAGACAACACTGTTTGATTGATTTGCCATAATGTATCTTCAAGTTTAAATGATTTTCTTGAAATAGAAGCTAGAAAGCTGTGATAGTTTACCTAGTTACGGTATCATATTTCTCTCAAGCACTTCGTAGGTTAAGATGTAAACAGTTGTGAATCACACCTTTTAATTAGTGTTAAATCGTGGAGCTTTCGATTTGGAGTTGGCATTTATTTGTAGGCTTGTTGAGATGCTGCACATTTTCAACATACATTTTCTCCCAAAATAATATAATCTCTCCTGGTCGACTCATCTCTTTAAAAAGCTCAATTTCTACTTGGCTTTGAGAACCTAAAACACAACTTTACTGAAGGCTGGAGTATGCCTTTCTAGAGCTCCAATACTATTTGGGTGGCGGATGGAGGAAAGTAAATAAATATAATGTTACCACTATTACCCAATCATGTCTTACAGAGACAGAGAATCTTACAACCCCGAGCAAACAGCACACAATGACGAGTATTATAATTATCCTCAGTAATTATAGTTTGTCTGATAAACACAAGTTTGTTTTTCCTTCAACATTTTCATTGCATTCCTTTGGCAATAAAATATATTCGAAAATGTTAGAGATTATCTTTTGTTGAATTAAACAGCGAATTAGCATGACCAGTCAATTACAAAGAAAAATGTCTCTAGGAGCCATCTTATGCTAATTTTCAGGTTCATATCTGTATTAAGTGCCTCTACTTTGACTTATTTCCATGCTTTAATGTTCAAAAAGCTCTTTATTTTTCTCTTGTGTGCTGCAGCACCTCTTTTCACCCTCTGTCTAAAACCAGAGCCCAGTCTGCTCTGATTGGTTAGCTGGCCGGCTCTGTATTGGTCAACCACTTAGAGATGTCCCGCCCCTTAGCCTGTCACGTACAATGTTCGAGCGCTAGCCAACAGAAGCGTAAGTGTTACATAGTGATGTCATTATGTTACTGAACTAAACAAAGGAGTCCAATGGAGGGGTTTCTGGCAGGGGATTTGTGGGAGAGAAACTCCCTCTGGATTGAACTTTGACATTATTGTCTTTACCGGCCATTTACTTGCACAAAAACCTATATAACACAATACAGGAAAGAGGAACTCCCAAAAATCATAATTGGGCCCCTTTAACTTGTTTTGAGCTGCAAATCATCCACAAAGCATTCAACGTTTGCATGACAGCTTATCCGAATAATTTGCACTTCCACTTCTCTCTCAACAGACACTTTGAGATACTGTTGAGCGGTGATGTACATTCTTTATTCATATATTAGTCCCGGCCCAACAACCCTCACATGTTGACATTGTTACTGTATTTACTTACAGGCAATTGCAAAGGGAAAGTTTCTCAGTCTTTCTACCATCCATCTATCCCACAGTGCTTTGCCCTCTATCTTCATGAATATCATGAATGAAACAACATACAGTACATACAGTATTTTATACATGCGGGACACATAGTTACTATTGACTTTGCTACTGTGGGGCTCAAATAATTGTCACCTATATAATACAGATCTAGTTCAACCCTCTGAAACCCATACATTATTTAATCTGCCAGAAAAGTGTTATTAAAACAAAAATGCACAAAGTAAAACAAATCTCAATGATAGTACAATTCCATGATAAGAAAATCAACTGTGCATTTATATAAATACAAAATGTCTCTCAGATCATTTAGATACACTTAATTAAATTACATTTTGTTTCTTCATTTTGAGGCTGCATTCAGACAGAGGGGAGAATTGTTGGTGGTGTCTTTGTGATTTCATGCTTTGATATTAAGGAAACACTTTGATATTAATGTACCTGCATTTATGTGAACCGAGATAATTATCAGTCTTGATTTATTTAGATCCCACTTGAAAACAACATCCGATATTGGACATGCAGACTGGGACAGACGTTAATAATAGGAAAGGATTGGACGGACATGTCTGGAGAGATAACAATGTAATTAATTAAATTATGTGTGTGCTTTATTTTCTGTAATTTCCACATCATTTTCAGGTAAATCCAGGCACAACTGCTGTAATTTGGCTCTAATTTCAGGTTAAATTGAGTTAGTGGTATGCTGTGGTATATTTACAGAAGAGTTCTCCTGAGAAGAACTGCTCTTTAAATAATAAGTAAATATTCAATCATTAGTCATTTTGAAAAAAAATGTTCTCTGGAAATGTGTCAAATTGTGTGGTGTGAATTAATTGGGAGAATCTAAAATGTTACTAAATAATAAACTTAATTTAAGTAAGATCTGTAGATTATTAATTAATATCAGTTACTGGATTACTTAGTTCCAAAATAATGTATTCATATTTAAAAAGTACAGCCTCCCACTGTGAAGAAACCATGATGTTGTGCTGTGCAAATAATTATTCTACAATATTTAAACCCTTACCCATCATATCCACGATCAAAATAAATGTCATCACTTTTTTTGTTTATTTTGTAAAACAACAAGTTACATAATAACATACATATTTCCACAAAAGCATTTGCTGTGTGATTCCTGAATAGTCAGATTTTAAGCACTCGTAATTGTTTGCAATTAGAATATATTTATTATGTAGCTCAAGTCTGGTGAACTAGTTTTTTTCCCACTCAATTAATAATCTCTGATTACCCCTCAACATCAGATACATCGCAGCTTGGCTGTTTGCTCTGAAGCGAACCTGAGGTCAACAGTGAAGCCACAGCGGTGCAATACTTTTTGAAAGCGGGTACAACACACAGCACAGTTCAACATGTCTGCTTACAATGCTCACAGGAAACACCTGACCACACACTGTAAATGCTATTTAATTTAAGGTTCGCTATAAGACTCTCTTTATACAATACAGAAATCTTCTGTGCTCAGACCCATCAAATATTAGTGAAATAAAGAAACAAAATGATCATAGTTGGCACGGGCTTGCCATTTGGGAATATCGGGAGCACAATCTTTTCATTTGTCAGTAAATGTTGAATTAAAAGCAGCAAACTAAGCCCTAACTAACACACCAGTGCTGAACGCATTAAGAAAAGAAGCCTACACACAGTGCTTTTTACTCCGTGTTTACTTACTATATGGACTAATCTACACCATCAGCTCTCGTGTGCTTCCACATGTTTGCAAGTGGACATGCTTCTCTTGCAGCCAGTGTTATCTCCTCTCCTTGTTTTACTCAGGGTCATTGGTGTAAAAAAACATGCAAAACACACACGCAGGAATGTGTGCTTTTTGGTGAAAGTAGCTCAGAAAGAAAGCGATTAACCGGGAGGGGAATGGGTAAAAGTACAATGACAGTTGTGTTATGAAGTTGTGTGCAGAAAGGTGTCATATGCCTTATCTCCCCACTATCTGTTTCTAGCCTTCTATTTCTGTCATTCTTTTAACTCTTTCTTTCCTCTCACACACACATATCTATCCTTCAGCTCATATTCCCCTGTAATATTCAATTGATGCAATCCCAAGTGTGCCTCAGAACTCTATCTTGCAGGCAGGAAAGGTCTCGTCCTGCATGGCGACCGTGCTGTTGGATCCCAGCACAGTTATGCCCAGCTCCTTCTGTTTTTCCAGAGTCTGCTGGTACCACTCCTGCATCGGCACCGACTCAAACGTAGGTATCAATGTCACCTGGAGAGGAAATTACATATTGTACTATTGTATCTTGTTTTGAAGCTAAGATACAACTCAGATTAACGTGCCCATATTTTTGGTGAATGGTCAACTGAATGTGTATGTTCTCTGAGCGAGAATGATAGTGAGAATTAACAATGCTCACAGACTGTAATTGACAATTAACACAGGCAGCGGTACGGTTTAAACCAGTTTCAATCAGTTTTAGGAACCAATCCGTATATAGATTAAAAAAGCAATTACACTGCACCCTCACCTCCACTAGTTTTACTTCATTTCAGTTTCAGTCAACCACATCAACAATTAACACTTCCCTTTTGAGAAAAGTACAATCTTAATTTAAACCTGACATTATTTAGTTCATTTGCAGACATTTAAGCATTGTTTACACATGTATTTGTTTGTATTCATAACTTTCTGTGTCTTCTTCCTGGTTCAGCAAAAGGCGTGGCTGAGGACTTATGAATAGAGTGGTGCAGTGACGAGTCCTAAAACCCGGAAGTGAGTTAGCATTTTACCTCTACCGGTTCCCTCGTCTCAGAGATGGGATGGAATTTCTCCATAGGATTTTGGAAAATAGCTCGAAATAAGGTCTGTGGTTGACATACATTTAAGAAGCGGATCACGTTTTGTTCTACGACATTAAATGTATCAGCAGTGATCACCTACTGGTGATTTTTGAAGAGTTGACGTGTCTGAAAAACGATGGTTGTTAACAAGTGTTTGAATAGGACTACAGAAGTTCTCGAGGACGTTGTACGTCATTACACCTAACACGTAAACACTCCCGCTAACTTTGTTTGCCCCTGTTCTGCTTGAAAGCAAGTACCTGCCTCCTGCAAACTGTTAAAACAAACGCTTCAACGTGTACAATTTTGAATCTGTATGTTTGAATATCGATCTTAAGTTGGCGTGACGTTGAAATCGTGCGACCCTCCTGTACTCGGTTATAGTTCGTTTATAGCATAAAGTTAGCATTTTGCTTCTGGCGATTAGATTTATGGTTAGAAAAATTATAAAAGTAGGGTGGATATTATCCGGCTGAAAAAAACGTGCATTTACCAAACAGGTTCGTTTTCCACAGACCTTATTTCGAGCTCTTTTCCAAAATCCTATGGAGAAATCCCATTGACTCTGAGACGAGGGAACCGGTAGTGGTAAAATGCTAACTCACTTCCGGGTTTTAGGACTCGTCACTGCTCCACTCTATAGTAGTATAGTATAGTATAGTAGTAGGTGTACTGGCGAATGTGAAAGTGAAGAGTGTAAGTAATGTGGAGTGTAAGTAATGTGGAGTTGAAGAAAATGTGGAACATATTGTATAACATTGCACTATTTATGAAACAGAGAGAGAAAAGTTCAGTGATTGGGTTAGAGGCAGGACTGGAGCAGAGCCTTATGGAGATACATGGATCAGAAGGAGTGGGTAAGAGCTACCAGAAATGTACTTTCCAAATATTTGGGTGAAACATGGTTGATTAGAACAATTTCAAATAGTTTAAACATGGTTGTTTACTTCCATAAGTGGTGATTTGGTGACGTGACAATGCACACTTTTGTACAGTAGGTGGCGGTATGCACCTCTAAATTGTTTGCAACCCACCAATAATCCAGACAGAAGAAAGAGATTGTGGCAGGTTGTTTTGTTCAGTTAACATCTGTTTAGTTGTTATATTTACTTTTATTAAAAAGATTAAAGATTCTTGGTTAATTATGTTTTTTCTCTTATTTTTCTGGGTAGATAAAAAACCCAGTTTCTATAATAAAAAATGTGTGTACATCTTTATGCAAAGTGTGCCCGACATTTTGAAAAAAATAGTCTGAGCTCTAGTGAAGTGTGAAGTTGCACAACACTCAACATTTGTATGCTTTTCAAAGGCTCATGGAAGCTGTAGTTATTAGAAGATGACAAAAATAATCATACCACCACAGCCAACGACATCAAGTAATGAACTGTGTTGCGATGTGCATGTCTCTAAGTGTGTGTTTTTTCTACCTGCATGGTGTCAGGCCAGGATATCTTGGCATCCAGTAGTGCGTCCAGGGTCTGCCTCATTATCTCTTCTTTCTCTGGACTGTCGCCGCTGATGATGTAACAGGCGGAGCGAACGCATCTGAAGAAGTCCACACTGATTGTTGGAGAGGAGGCTCCAGAGGGAATGTAGGCCAGGTCCACGTACACACTGCCTTCACCAACAGAGGTCGACTTAGACCCTGTGGCAGGAGAGAGAGAGAGACATTTCAACAGAAATAAGTGCACATACATCATTTGTTTCAAGTACAAAAGAGGGGAAATGAAAAAGTATGAGGCAGATCTACTGTATTTATTGAAAATGTTCTTCTCATACCTGAATTGGGCGATGGTTTAGCTGGTGCTGAGCGGGTGCTGGAGGAAGGTGTGCGAATAGATGAGACATTTCCCTTTGGGACTCCACTTTGGCTCCCTGTCTTCCTTTTTCCTGAACTTGATTTTTGAGGGGCTTCAACAACCTGGAAAAATGATTATCAAGAATCAATTATATTAAAGGGTCATCTCTGTGTTGAAGTTAATATTTAGACCATGAAAAGTACCTTTTTTTTTTCAAGATTATTTGTTAACCTTTATTTGATAAGATTTAGCAACCGCTCCTATCCACCAGATGAGCTACCAGTGCACCCTAGAAAAATCTTTTTGACGTATAAAAAACCAGTTTGTTGCCAGTTTAATAAGTGAATGGTGACTTTACAATCTCACATTAAAGTTCTATAAAATACTTGCATTTATTTTCCTGTTTATAAAAAAAAAAAAAAGTTTGCGCTATTTTTCTAATCTATACATTTTTATTTTTTATAAAGATATTTTTTAATAAAGATAATTTGCATTATTAATTTTTATTTTAAAATGTTTCTAGAAAAAAGTTAGGTAACACTGAAGAGTTTATTGCATACCAGTGATTAACATTGCAGTAGTTCTAAATATTCAACTTTTAAACCATGACTAAGCACTTAAAGTTACACCTGCATGTTTCCTTATGACACATGGATGCTTATGTATGATTTCACCTTCAAAAAAATATACATCATAACCAAATTAGTTGAATAACAGACATCCCTTTCTTTTATGCGAATAAGACAAACTCACCGCTGCAGCTTTTTTCCCTCGCATGCCATTGGCTTTTGCTTTCTTCCCGTAAGTGTCAGCGTCGGACTGAGGAACGGGCATGGAGGCGTCAGGATGAGGGGGCCGGGGGGGGCCGTCTCTGCAAGGAGCCGGGGGAGGGTCATGGGGCAGAGCCTGGTTGGAGCGTCGATCGTGGGGAGAGTTAGATGGCTCACTACACGACTCGTCCTCATCTGAGTCCAGCCCTCCGTCTGCTGTGGTGGAGGGGCAGTCCTCTGTGCAGACGGGGGCGTTTGACTCGCTGGGTGATGTGTCCTGGTTTCTGTTGCCGTGATTATCAAGAGCAAAGGCTCCTCTGGACGGCTCGCTCGCACCTGAGCTGGAGTCGGGCTGTTTGACATGCTTGAACTCGCAGGGGGAAACCAGACACAGATCCACATCGTGAGCGGAGGCCTCAAAGTCAAGTGTGTGAGGAGCGGCAGGTCGCCCCGTCTCTGAACCCTGCCCTGACGATCGGGGAGTCTTCTTCTTCGGTAAAGACATTCCAGTACAATGGCCTCCATTGGAGTTGGAGATATGAACACTGTCATCCCCCTCTCGCTGGCTCACAGTGGTTGACCCCTGCTCATAGGACATGGACAGTGATTCATCTACTTCTGTGGACTGAGGTGAGCCCACCTCTGCTGGCATGGAGTGTGTAGTAGTGGTGGTGGTGGTGGTAGCCATGGAGGGAGAGGGGTCTGAGGATCCCTCTTTAAATGTACCCAGGGAAAGAAAACTTAATTGCCTCTCCCTGGGGTTTGTGTTATTCTCCGGATTGCTTTTGGGCTCACTTTGCTTCGATGACCCATTTGTCTGGTTGACATCAGCAGACTCTAAGTTCCCCATCTGGGCCTGTAACCTGCTGAGAGTGCCGCTATTGCACCACACATCATCTGGGGACAGACCGTAAGGAGTGTGGCCTGCACTGTTGGCCCGTGAGCCCGGGGAGGCCTGATCGTCAGGGCTGAGAGCGGTCTGGTTGTCTGGAGACGATCTCGAGGGAGGGCTGTTTCTCAAAGCGCCGTCCAGGAGCGTGTATTCGGTCGGAGTTAAGTCCAGCTCGTCAGTGGGATCCTTCTTTGGCACCTTGTTCAGGGGAGAAGGAAATCCTACAACCTTTGCTGGTTTGGCTGCATTTTCAGGCTGCTCTACGTCAGCTTTTTCTCCAGTCCAAGCTTTATCTTCTGCTCCATTACCACCACTTTCTCCTCCCATTATCCCTGCAGCCTCTCCCCCTAGGGTATCCTCGTTCTCATTACCTATATCCTTGCTCTCCACTTTAAGGCTCTTTTCATTTGCTGACTCACTGTTTTTCTGCTCTCTGTTATCTGCTGGTTCCATCTGTGCCTCTCTTATTTCAGTTTCCTCCCCAAGCTTGAGAAAATCTGCCGTCATATCCTCAGGGGTAGACATTTTAGAGCCACACGGCTTCCCTTCAGACTCCCTCTCTACTTTTTGAATCTTCTGCTCTGTATCACAACCTCCTGGATCTGAGATTTCTAACATGTTCTCAGTGTCAGGCTTTGACAGTTCAGGGTTCACCTTCTTCTCGTCTGCATCTGCCTCCTTTCCTGATAGTTTTCTTGTTTTCTTCACCCCTGTCTTAGAGTCATTTTTTGCTTCCTTTTTGAGCTTAGTTTTATTTTCAGTCCTTGGTTTGGAAGAGAGAACATCTTTCTTTACCTTATCATTCCTCATTACACCGTTGTCCTCTTTTTTCCCAAGCTTCTCCTCCTTGGTCAAAGGCTTCTCCTCCTTTTTTCCATCCTTCCCTCCTTTCTTCGAGGTGTTCTTCTCTTGCGTTGCTGCTTTTTGCTTTACACCCGTCTCTTTGATTCTGTTTTTATCGGCCTCTCTTGTGGCAAATCCATTTAAAACCTTCCCTTTATCCCTAACAAGTACCTCCTTGGCCTCCTCTTTAACTCCCCTTTCTTTTCCCTGTTTGAGTGTTGAATCCTTCCCTTGTGACCGGCCACTGTCCTGACTCTCGGTGCTCTTCGTCTTCCTGTCTTCCCCAAGCCTCTCCATGTCCCCTGTGGTAACTGTGGGTTTCTGGAGGAAGGTCAGGCCCTTGAGTTTATCCAGCCCCTGCAGTAGCTGTGCCTGTGGGGTCACACCTGGGAACAACACCCTGACAACCTTCTCCTGGGGACACGCCGGGTGCCACACAAGCAGGGCGGAAACTGAGGTAAGGGCGGTGAGGGGGAGGATTGGAGATTTGGATGCTGATGACTCCCCATCAGGCCAGTTTTGCATAAATGTCTGGTAATCCTGACAGTTTTTGCCAGGGTTGAGGATGTATAAATCCAACTGCCCCACTCCCATCTTCTGGAATAAGGTTAACGGCTCAATGGGGTTCCCCTGGGGGCGAAACAATGGCTGTGGCCTGATGTCTAACTTCTTTAACAGCTGAAAGGTTAAGGCCGCCTGGTGGGTGCTCTTCAGTACATTGTCCTCACCTGTCATGAGAAGAATGATAACTTAACTCGATGACTATCACTCACATTAGAAGTTACTCTGGTATGTTTTAATCATCACTTACAAGGCTGTTCCTCCGTCTGCAGCCTGCTGGGGGCGTTAAAGAACACGACTCCAAGCTCTGGGGAGATGAGCCTCTTAGAAGAGTCATCTGTTCAGATAAAAGAAGATTAAGACACAAAAGTGTACATTTTGAGATTTTTAAAAAAAGGGTAAAGATGACTTCAGAGAAATCTTAAAATGTTATCATTTTCTGCAGTGAGATCAGCGACAGCGTCAGTGGATCAGTCATAGGCTTGGACTGTGAGCCGTAGGGTCGCCGGTTCAAGTCCCTGATCAGACCTAAATATGGAGTGTGGACTGCTACTTGGAGAGGTCCCAGTTCACCTCCTGGGCCCTGCATTGGTGCCCTTGAGCAAGGCACCGGACACCCCTACCCCCCATTGCTCCCCGGGCGCTGTACAATAGCTGCCCACTGCTCGGTGAGTTAAATGCAGAGGCCACATTTTGAAAGGTTTTGGCTCTATGAAACCTGATGTACTTATATGATTCTGTTTTCTTCAAGTTATCTTCTTTGTCGAATGCACTTATTGTAAGTCACTTTGGATAAAAGCGTCAGCTAAATGTAATGTAATCATCCCTCCGATTTTATCTATCTATCTATCTATCTATCTATCTATCTATCTATCTATCTATCTATCTATCTATCTATCTGTTGCTGTTTAGAAGTTTTCCTTTTTTCACCTGACATGGTTTTCTCTCATCCAAACTAGCTGTATGCTCCCATACTACCACATATTTATAGAAATAATATTTTGCAGTACTCCAAAAGTACCACAATGTCTTTTTGCATCCGTTCACATTTTGTAGTATGCAAGCCAGCATGCTAAGAGGTGCAATGTTATGAAATCCTATTTGTACTCATACTGCCTGCAACAGTACACACTTTGTAAGTGTAGCTGCAGTACATACTAAAAGTAAAAAGAGAGTATGTTATTTCAAAATACAGCCCCAAGTGTCTAATTATAGAGAATTTTGGGAAATATGATTAAATTGACTCTCTTTCTTACCTTTTATCTCAGAGCTCAGCTCCAACTCGGCCACCTTCCTCTCCAGGAACACGTTGACTCCGGGGAGGTTCTCCGTCCCAATGTGCGTCAACAACACGGCATCAACTCGGTCAAGGTGGCGGACGAGCTTCCAGAAACAGGCCTGAGGGTCCGAGCCGCCGTCTAACAGCAATGTGAACCCATTAACAGCAAAAAAGGCACAGTCACCGCGGCCGGCGGGGAATACGTAGCAGCAGGGGCGGGACAGCTTGAGGAAACCCACGGTGGTGGGAGGGGGCAGCAGGTCGAAGGGAGATGGAGGGGAAAGGGTTCCAGAGATGAGGGAGGTGAATTCCCCCAGGGCCTCCATGGCAGGCAGCACCTCCGGGGGATTGATGAGCAGCCTGAGAGGACCCTGCTGGTTCCCCAAGAGACTCTTCCTCCACTGGCTGATGTCGGGACAACTGAGAGTCAGGCTGAGTTTGTTGGAGGAGGCAGAGCTCTCTTTTTCTGTGAACTAAAAAAAGAACATTACTGTAGTATTAAATACTGCCATACTTACGGAAAAGGATTAGGGCCGCAAGAGAATTTTCTTTTGGAATGTGACCAAAAGTGTTTTGCATTTATTTAATTTTTTCTTCAGAATTCTGAGATTAAAGTCAGAACTCAAAATCGTATTTTTACTTTTTGCTCACAATCCCCAAAAAATCGACATATATTATCTTATTATAAAAACAGATTGTGGTAGTATACTGCTTTTATGTTATTATAGGTATCTATAAATATCTTTGGCTTTTTTGGGATTGATCAGAATAAAAATTGACACAGTTTTGTGCAATTTCATTGACCTTATATTCAACAAAAATAATCAGCAAGCTAATTTCTGATTACAATCATCTCTACAATAATCAGCACAGAAATAAAAGTCAGAGAGACTTTGTCGTACCTGCTCTGTTAGGATTTGTTTCAGCTGCTGTGGAGAGAACCGTCCTCTGTGAAGCAGAAGGTCTCCACTTTCCTCCTCGCTCTGGCCAGCCAAGATCAACAACTTATGAGCCGATTCCCGGGACAGCAGAGCAAACGCCTGGAGAGAGACGGGGGGTAAGATTTTTATTTTGCAATGTAGCTTTAATTCCCCATATTCAAACAAAACAATTTAGAGAAAAAAGTAGGAAGAGATAGGAATGAATAACTTTACTTTACAATCAGCATAAAAGTATTCAGGTACTATTAAGATAATGTGTATCAAATTTTTAAGGCAATACTTTTTAATATTTTCTCTGCTTTATATTATTGTAAATATATTCCACGTTTGGACAAGGCATTCAACCACATGAGCTTTGTTTTAATGTCTCTTTGAGGTTAGTAGATAAAACTAATTGCTTGTTAATCAGGCAAATATTCATCAGATTCTTTATTACAAATATCAACAAACAATTAGTTTTGCTATCAGTACATTCCAATTTCATTACTTCAGTTTATTTGTAAGACAAATTCTGCACAAATATGAAAATGATGATATGAATCTATATATAAACTAGCTTATTCAAATTGTATTCCCTGCTTTGTTCTCAGATCTCATTTAAAAATATTATTCATGTTTATCATAAACTGATGAATATATATCAGAATACTTTAATCCCTGCCACATGATAACAACCTGACTTAAAATATCTTTATCCAGGATGTATCACCTCTGAATGAACCTGTTCCTGAGATGGACCGATGAGCACCTGAGTGTCCAACACTCTGGTGCTGTGGCGCAGGCACTTCTGCCCTGAGGAGGCAGAGAGAAAAACAAAGAGTAAAGAGATAGGGACAAACAGGCAGACAAGCAGAAAAGTCTGAGCGGAGGGAGTCTGAAAACAAGCTAAGGGATATGAGCGAATATGAGAGGCCAGAAACAAATAGGTGGGAGGGTCAAAGAAGTCAATGAGAAAGTAAATTGAGATTGACTCGCTCAGCAGAAAAAGAGGAAGGAAGAAGAGGGAAACAGCTGAGTCAAAGGGTACTGTCTGCGTATGAAATTAAGTAAATATCTAGTCTGAGGGGAACTGGATCAACGTTTGAGGACACAGAGGCGGACACGGCCAACTGGTTAATAATGACTCAAATAAGTAGGCTCCAAACGTTTATTTTTCCTTGAGTCAAGTTAGGAATAAAAAAGAAAATCATTACTTGTTAGGACTCTCCTTTCAGAAGTGAGTTTGGCTTCTCAAAGCAGGAAAAGCACTGTTGACATTAATAACATTAATGATGGCTACGTGCCATAGGTAAGACTCACTCAGTGAAATGGCTTACTGAGACATGGTGCTTTTGTTCAAATCTTTTTTACCTGTGTTTTTTTTGCTTCCCCAGGCCATTGTGTCTGCTGTGACGGTCTAAAGCGCTGAATCCCATTTTTTACATTTGTATACAGTTGTGTGGAGTATTGTCACTGTGAAGTTGCTAAGCAAAGGCTACTAAAAATCACAGCCTAAAGACAGAGAAAGATCCAGTTCGTCCTTTAACAATACCTTTCTTGCACACAATTTAAAATAGGATGTGTTATTTAGTGAAATGTAGATGGGCTTGTTCTTTGTGACCACGATATGTGTTTCTCCATGTTCCAGTGTGCTATAGCTGTAGCTACTTTTTACAATAAAGGTATTGATCTTATTATTTAACTCGTAGCAAAACTCAAATAAGTGTATTTCCCAAAATGTTGAAGTATTTCTCCAAATCACCTCTCTTTTTCTCATCAATAGCATGAGCACTGGCGTACTCCAAATGAACAGAGGGCCTATTTACCAGAAACAGGACACCTCTCTGGCTGCCATTTTGTCCTCCCTATAGAAAGAGATGTCTGTTTCTGTCTGTGTTTGTCACTTAATATCACCCCAGATGTTTTTTCAGCCTTTTTACCATTTTCCCCAGTTGTCCTTGGCTGTGCAAAAGGCTGTATCACATACAAAGCACATGTGGCACAGCTTGGTAACAGGTCTCTATTGTTTCAAATCCAGAAGGCCCACCCATGATTAACAATAACCCGACTGCTCCCTTCCTTCCTTCCTTCCTGGGGACGGTCCTTTCTGAGTGTTAAAGGCTCAAAAAGACGTCCAGTTACTTACCCGCACCCTTAAAAGATGCCGTGTGCTGGGACAGAAATTCTTGGAGATAGAGATTCAGGTCACAAGATTTTAAGTCGATGTCCCATGACCGAATACCTAGACATACATGAGGCAACAATTGGTTTATTTTGTCACAAACAACACAATCTTTCGTAAATAACACTCGTAAACTAAACTAAAGGTGTGAAAGTTGTTAATGTGCAAATTCAATGATCGTATATGTATCGTTATTGTAACAAGTTACAGTACTCTGTATTTATGCAAGTGAAAGTACAAATATAAGCCTATTATTTTAAATGAACAGTCAATCTGTACCAAATAAAATATCAAGTTAAATGTGTTATGATATTAAAATAATACATTTATGAATAGGCTATTCTAATTATAATGATTAAACATTGTAAATATGGGTTGTATTTTAAGCGGCAAATCATGTGTAGTAATAATAATAATAATGCCTTAATGGAAGTATCCTGGTATAAATATTGCTCTTTCTGCTTATATATCCTTTAATTTACCATGGAACAGGCTAGATGATGAACAGTTATAAAAAAAGAGATGCCAACCTTCTTATTCAAAGAAAAGGGATCAAATATATTTGATTGAATATTATTTTGTAAATAGGCAGCACTAGCTAAGTAAGTAAATAAATAAGAAAAGAAAAACAGATATGTGGTTTGCAGGTTTAATTTAGTGTGTGACAGAGTAGATGCGACATCATGGGAAAACTTAAAAATGCATGAAGCTGAAAAGAGGGCTCCTTTTCTTAGCTCTTAAAATACTGACATTTTGAGGGTAGCCTACATTATCTTCACTAGACAGTCATGACATTTGTAAAGGCCTTGTGAAGAATAATAACATGTCTGTCTGAGTTTCTGTCACTCTCTCTATCTATCTATCTATCCTTCTGTTCCCCTTTATATTCCCTTATCTATCTCGGCCTAGTGTTTTGCATAAATATGCTGCACTCAAATGTGCAGACTGTGGGCTATGCCATGTTCTGTCTACTGCAGTCTCCAGTAAGCCTATGCACACAAACGTACAAGCACATCGTTTACAAGTGGCTATGTGCTGACTGAATATCCTGCATGCAACATTTCCCCCAAACCTTTACCTTACATAACGATATACTGAGGCGATGAACAAATCACACTGCATTTAATTATAATGTGCCCAGCGGGACGAGGTGATGCTGATGGTGGAGAATCGCCAGATGACGCATCCTCGGCCAGTAAGGGTGGAAAAAATTGCATAAACACTGCAGTGGGGACTGTGTAGCATCTTCAGTGATTTTTCAGTCGATGAGAACTCGCAGGCGTCTGAATTGTGAATCAAAATAAAGAGATAGAAGAAAAACTACATGGTGCCGCTGTGAGGGGCGTTGACATACGTACCTCGTTCAATGTCCCTGCTAGTGTGTCCCGCGTGTCTGGGGTGAGCAGTGCGTCCTATGATGATGAGCAGGGAGTATTTGTGCAGGCACAAGTCGGGGTTTGCGGTAGCGACGCGCCTCGGCTCCTTCTGTACCTCCCTCTCCGGCACCCGGCTGGACGCCATGTTGGAAACTTGCACTTGGATATGATGTCATTGAAAAAGCCTGACAGCGCCTTTTATTACCGAGGGATGACAGCTGTTGTACCGGAATGCATCGTGCATTAGTGAATGTGTAGAAACAGCAGTGGTATTAAGCCTACGTGTAATCAAGGAATGTAGGCTACTTAGTTTAAATTTTGAGGTAGGCTACTTGTACTTTACTTACTTCCATTGTACTTTATACTTGACTCTTTTACCTTTAGATAAACAATATGATCAACACTAAAATAAGACTTTAGTCTAGATTGAATTCACAATCTACAAATTAAATAATTAAAATTAGTTCCAGCTTTATCAGCTTCACATCCATAATTCCAATCAAAATATACAATATATTAATCCGAAATTGACCAATCTGCACAATGAATACTTTTACTTGTGGTAGCCTACTTTAAGAATATGTTGATGCTAATACTTTTGTACCTCAGTTGAGAAACATTTTTGAATGCAGGACTTTACTTGATGATACTTGACGTGACTTGACTTGACTTGACTTGACTTGATGATACTTGACTCTGGTACTTCTACTTTTTAATTTAAGTATAAGATCTAATACCCCCTTTAGTGGATGTTTAGAAACATGCTGCATTATTCATTACAAGTGGCAAAAGGAATCAATATATCTTTCTTTATTGTATTTAGTGCTGTAAATGTAATAAAAAGCAAGTTTGCAACATGTGACGGTTGTGAAGAAAATACAAATATCCAGCTGTTACATTTTTATTTTTTTAAATAATACTACAAATATTACTTAATATAACAGTCCAACAGACACATAGACACTTGAATATAATTGAGTTGATTTATTGACCTCCTTATCTTACAAATGTGTTTAAATGGTGACTGATGCTAGGACGGCTTTACTTGATTCTCCATATAACAACAAAGAAAAATGACATAGAAAAATAACAAAGATTATTAAAAACCTATATTATAATCCACGTTTATAAAATAAAATCGCCCTTTAGGCATAACAACATGTTACATTTATTTTTCTCACAATGACAGTGCATTACATTTTTACACTCCATACTTAATACATCCCTCCTTTTTTTTTTTTTTTTGAGTTTTTTCATTACAAACATTTGAGAACATAAAAGTTACAGGAAGTCCCCCGGGGGCAGCTGCATAGCGTGCCGATGCGCGCGCCTTTACGCACGGCACACGGCTCTCCAGCGTCACACTGAAACAATAAAAACAACATAAATGTATGAAAATGCAGGTTGTACACTTCCTTTCTTAATCGACGAACAGAAATGTCTAAAGTAGTCTTATAGCAAGAACAAGTCAGAAAGTAATCGTATGCTTTGATTCCAAGTTCAAACGCCAATTGTACAATTATTATCTACCTTTTATACACAGCTTCGTCTTATGCAACGGAGAAATGATATTTCAGAAAAGTATTATACCTGAGCATAGGTGTTTTAGAATGTAATGAAACAAATATATATATTGAAAGTAACCCATTCCCAAGTAATTGTACATACCGAAGGCAGCCAGCCATGTTTTTTCTCTAAAGGCATCTCTTTGCTTCTCAGTTTCTCCAAAACTTCTTGCAAGGCGTCAATCTGCAGAGAAAAAAAGGCAAAACGTGATATTTTCATTAAAAAAAACTGTGCTATTATTACTTTTTTGTATCCTCCATTAATAAGTGTATCCAACAAATGAAATGCTCTATCGACACATAGCAAGGCTTCGTTCATTCTGCTGACACATTTCACACCCATGTCCCTGATCAAGTCTCTCACCAGGTCTTTCTCCTGTTGGGTTTTCAGGGGGAAATCCAATGAGCGCGTCTCCAGGGAGGAGTCTTCTGCACGAGCGAGCCACAGGTAGGCGCAGCAGCAGGTGGCCGCGAAGAAGAGAGCCCGAGCGCTGACCATGGTGCTGACACAAAAACACGAGCAGCTTTCTCTTTACCGGGGGAGAAAAGTGAAAAGTCTGCGGTGGATCTGTGGAGGTTTGGAGGTCTACAGAGAGACCCCTCTTTATATAAACAGGCTGCTGTTGACATCAGCCACCCTCTGAAATATTAATGACCATTTTGACCGGCGCTGACACTGCTCAACACCTTTGTATCTTTGCGGAAGTGACCTGGCAGGAGGAAATCAAGGAGGGTTAAAGGTGGATTTACATTTCATAGAACATATTTGATAACGTAATCTAGTGGCTGTGTAGGAATCAAAATTTGAACACATGCTTACAATCTAATTTCACTTTGTTCTTAATTTATGAATATTTTCTTTGTTTGCAAAGTAGTCCTCTTCAGTTAAACATGACTCATTCATGAGTCAGTTTGATGTGTCAGAATCAGACAATAGATAATACAGAACATAAAACAGAACATGAAACCATCACTGAACAAAACTTTGTATGAATGTGAACTGTCAAATCAACGGAACAACGCAACACTATAAAGTTTTCTAAAAACCTAACTGGGTTCTCTTAACTACCCGAGTCCTGACACAAACCTTTCCTTCCCTGTCTTGCTGCTGAACGATTCTAACTTATTTAGTCAACTCTGTCCAATAAACCCGAGCTCAGGTTAACCCACAGTGACACCAATCTGTAATCAGGATCCAATTTCCTTCTGTAGGAATAACCTTAAGGGATATGTTTACACACCACTCCTGTCAGAGACCCCATGTCTCATGACAATCACCGTTACACCTGAGGGGCCATTACTTCACCATGTTGATCCCAATTTTCTCCCCTGTCTCCTGAAAAAGCCAAGGCCAAGGAAGAATTGAGGGCAGTGGTCAATAAATAATGCCTGTGACTCATTCAGGGCTAATATGTGCAATGAAAAAAACTTTTTATAAGTTTTTAGATCTAGAGTTTTTGAAACAATATATTAATATTGTATATTATATATACATATGTATGTGCCTTAACAAGCAAGTACAGCAGGCTATGTACTTTTGTAACTGCATTTTGAAAACTGATTTTTTTTTCTTCCACATTTTAAGATGTCTATCATGGTAATGTGATGGTTTTGAGTGGTTAATGGTTTTAAAAACGCCAGTATTGATTTTATCAGTAGAAATACAGCAAAGACAGTAAGGTGGATGTTTTTGAATTTAAAAAAGGTGACTCAATTATACTTTTAATCAATGTAACATGTATTATATGGATGAATGTAATTGTGAACCTAAATAAATACACGTGCGTCTTATCCTGATTAAATATTAACTGAAACCTGTTGAAGGAGTCATTCAAACAGACAAGATTCAAAATTCAAATGTTTAATGTCTTATCATATCAGTGTAGTTGTGTAATAAATGAAAAATGTGGGTCACAGATTCCTCCACAATGCAATTACAAGACATTAAACAAATTAATATAACTAGTCAATATTTCTACTTAATACACTTGTTTCAAACAAATTTGACTTCCCTGTGATTGTCTCCATGTATCTGATCATTTCCCTATCTCCCTGCATTTTGCAAGAATTCTAAACTCATTTAATGGCTGTGGTTGCAGTTCCTCACTCCTGCCGCAGGGGGGCAGCAGCACACTGAAGTTCCGGAAGTGAATAATGACAAAACCGGAAGTGCCCAGTGTAGATAGCAGTGTTGTGGAGATAATTCTCAATCTTTTTTAACGTTTCATTGTTCAGGTTGGGTTACTAGGGAACAATGTCTGAACGAAAAGTATTAAATGTAAGTATATAAACAGCCTGCCTCTCTTTTTAAACAGTTTGAGCAGTGTAAGAAACCAGGCTAGTGTTAGCTTTGAAGCTAAGTGCGATAATTACACAAGCTATTAGCATTAGCGATGAATGTGTTAACTTTGCGTTGTTATGATTGTTTCAACTTTGCATTTGTGACATTTTAAGTAACTATTGTTACCACTGACGTTTCTGAAATAATAAAATGCCTAAATAAATAAATTAGCACCACATTGGCTTGTTATTCATTTTCATCTCTGTTTTGTGTTCCGCAGAAATACTACCCCCCCGATTTTGATCCATGCAAAATCCCAAAGCTTAAACTCCCCAAAGATCGTCAGTATGTGGTCAGATTGATGGCTCCATTCAATATGAGGTATGTGTGTTTCATCCATGCTCCACACTAATGTCAAACATATAACATTACACAGTCAAGTGTGCTGTTTTCAATACACACACAAAAAACAACACAGTACAATTGATTTAAATATTTAAATCCTGGTGCAATTCCATGATTTGATCTTGATAGCTTGGGGAAATAAGGTCCTTACACCTAAGGGTCTTTCATTCTCTTATCCTGCAAGTGTAAGAAAGAAAGTGAGCAATTGTTTGATCATTTAATTTGCTGCCTTAAAGGTGGGGTTGGTAAGTTTGAGAAACCGGCTCGAGATACACTTTTTGTTATATTCCATGGAATGCTCTTAACATCCCGATAGCATTGAATATCGTAAGTGTTTTGACAGAAAATCCATATAAAATGTAATCTGTGGAAGCCACGGTCAATCATTTTAGCCGGCCCGGCTAAAGTAACTGGGTGGCCTACCTGCCTGTCAGCCTTCCATCTGTGCACAAACTTATCTCGTGCCCTCATTGGTCATGTGCGCATTCGTGTGAGTTGGAGGAGGGGCTCTATAAGGAAGTGGCAGATTTGTTACGGCTGTGTATTTTCAAATTCTAGCGCACTCGAGCTGGTTTCTCCAAAATTACCTACCCCACCTTTAATTGTGCTCTACTTACCTACTTTCAAAGTTAAACCTTAGCCTGTGACACCAAATCACAGGTTCCGTCTATGCATGTGCATTAATGGTATAATTCAGGATAACCCTCTACCAAAACTTGATTATTGAGGCCAATGTCAATATTGAAGAATAACATTTTTGAACTACCATTTATTTTTATTCACCATCCAACCCAAAGAGATTCTGATAAGCTAAACTTGGTAAATAATGTCATCTTCAGCTCTAATTCTGAATATAGTTTAAAGAGCGTAGTACACTGAAAGGGTGTTACAAATTGGAAATGAACACATTGACTGTGGTGTCTTCAGTAATGCTTCTCTGGTTGTTTGCAGGTGTAAAACATGTGGCGAGTACATCTACAAGGGGAAGAAGTTCAATGCACGTAAAGAGACCGTTATGAACGAGCTGTACATGGGACTGCCCATTTTCCGTTTCTACATCAAATGCACTCGATGTCTTGCTGAGATCACATTTAAGGTGAGAGTATTTAAAAGAATGATTATCACTGTAATATTTATTAAAAAGAGACAAATGCTTCTACATTAAAGGTTAATGTGTCAGTGCTATTTGTATCAACTCACAAGCATTATGCATAACATCATCTCTCACACTTTCTTATCACGTGACCACAGACTGACCCTGAGAACACAGACTATGCAATGGAGCACGGTGCAACGCGGAACTTCCAGGCAGAGAAACTGCTTGAGGAGGAGGAGAAAAGAATCGTACAGGACAGGGAAGAGGAGGAACTGAACAACCCCATGAAGGTCAGTTTTCAAATGGAATTTACGGTTTGTGTGTTTTTATTTGGCAATTAGAATGAAAAGTTAAAGATTTCCCAATCCTCTTCCAGGTGTTGGAGAACCGCACAAAGGATTCAAAGATGGAGATGGAGGTCCTGGAGAACCTGCAGGAGCTGAAGGAGCTGAACCAGAGGCAGGCACAGGTGGACTTTGAGGGCATGATCGACCGCTACAGTGAGTTCGAGAAGAGGGAGAAAGAACGAGAGAAAGAAGAGGATGAGCGAGAGACAAAGTGAGTGAGGAAAGGTTAAAACACACAATGCCAAATGCTTTAGATACATAGAAACGTTCATCCTTTAGTCATGTGTATTCTTCTTATAATCAGTGGGAATCACTTGAAACTGAGTGTGTGAATTGTTTCACAGAGAGATGTTGGATCGTGCCCTCGTGAAGAGACTCAGAGACTCTGACTCTGATTCAGAGAAGGAGGAGGAGGACAGCAGCGGCTCGCAGGCAAAGAAACCCAGCACAGACAAACCCACAGACATCCTCACCACACTCAAACCCACAGAGGCATTGGTACGATGACCGCTCACATTCAACAAATGAATCTTCTATAAATACATATATTTTTCATAGCTTGTTTAAGCCTATCTTTTGTTATACTCCTCAAGATATCCATCCTGTTGCATGAAAGTGTTCATCTAAAACTCATTATGATCTCTTTCTTCTCCTTCTTTGCCAAAAAAGAACCATGTCTTGTTTTGTATCCACATCATTGATGAACTATTGCCCTTAGTGCTGAACACTGTGACTAGTTTCAATGAGTTTTAATTTAGATTTAATTGGAGAACACTGTTTTTAGTTTAGTTCTTGTTTCTATATTGGCTAAAAATAAACTGAAATGGATTTAATGGTAATGCTGCAGTGTTGACAATAACAACGATGCAAACATAAAATTCCATGTTTTCACAGGGATCCTCAGCTGGAGGAGCGAAGAAGGCCAAGGTGGAGACTTGGGAGAGGAGCGTGGGGACACTGGGAGGTAGAGGGGCACTTGGGTTGCTGGTTGTGCGAAAGAAACCAGCAGCGACTTTCCTCAAACCCCATCCAGTGGCAGCAGCTTCAGCCCCCACTTCACAAACAGGTAAACATCAGTATCTCACACAGCGTAAATTAAAATCTTCTGATATATAAGCCATTATCTACTTTATTTCTTCATTAAACCTATGAGCACATCTTTGTGTGTTTTTGTCTTTCAGATTCAAAGGCATCTACGACTGACTCTAAGAATGCCTCCAAGCCTGTTACCACACAAAATGGGTCATCGTCTCTCAGCCTGCTGGGGGCGTATTCAGACAGTGACAGCAATGACAGCGAATGAAAAGTTGCTCGGGTGGTTTTTGATTTGATTGATTGACGCACAATTGTATAAATGATGCATCAAGGATATTATGATGTGGACCTTTTTGTAATCTGCACAGAAAGCAGCGTCACATGTTAACCAGTCCGTGGGTCTATCCTATGAAAACCTTTCTATAAAGAAGTTAATGATGAAGTCAATGTGTTGGCAGGCATTCATTAGCGGGAATTATATTGTCTGTGGACCAAACCCAGTGAACAAAATAATTATTTCTTAGCCAATCCACTGTTTTATGGACACGTTGAATCCATGCAAGTGGTATTCGCCCTGTGAGAATATCAGATTTCAATTGTAATGTTTATTAAAATGTGTTGTATTCAACCCGGTGTCCTGGACATGCTTTGACGTCCTTTAATGTCTCTCATAAAACTTAAATGTGGAATCTGAATATGTAGTTTTTATATTGTTGTGCCAAAAAATGTCTGTTGGCACACACATACATTGATTTATGTACGTCAGAGACAGGAATATAAGAAGAATCAACTATAAACTTGCAATGATTCCAAAAAATTAATAAAAGCATTTGCACCGTTGATTGTGATTTTATATTTTATATGGCTGAGTTCAATTCAAAGAGATAATGTATTATCATCATCATCCTCTTATCACCGTCATAATTTTCCTCTTATAAAACCCTCCTGGTTTAGTCTGAATACAGAGGGGGAATCTCCAATGTCATATTTTACTTTACTTTAGTCACTTTCTTACATATATATATATTTTGTGTAAAATATTGCCTTTTAAAACGTCACAATGGTCTTTAAAAATAGTTTTGTCAAATAGCTTTCATAATAGTACTATTTTTGCTCCTTTCTTTAAAATCTTTTTTTTTCCTGTAGTATAAATCTAATTATGTTGCTGCAGTATTTTGGTCTTTTATAAAAACGTTTTAATTTATTCAGAATATTATTACTTTTATGCATTACTTGTGATGTGTGTATTTTCTACTGTAAATGTGTTTACATTAGCTGTTTATTGTTTTTATTTGTATTATGTTAATACTGTATTCCCCCTTTTAAGTATGTTAATGCATGAAGAGTATTTTCACATTATGCTACTTTATACTTTTACTTCACTACATTGTGTAGGCTAATGTACCTTTTTCTCCACAACGTCTTTTTTTACATATTTAGTTACTAGTTTCTTTGCAGATTTAGGTCATTAATACAAGAGAAGATATAAATCAACGCACACTATATTATAATAGTAAAGGTTTAGCTACCCCATACTTAGTAGTGTATAAAGTCATTCAAGTAAACCCCACCTTTACCAAGTGCAACATTGAAGAGATTAACACATTAATGCAACAATTTTAAAACAAACTAGTGCTATCTGGTGCTTAAAATGGCTATTTTCCATCACGAGTACTATTACTTTTGGAACTTATGCTAATGCTAATACTTTTGTACTTTGTCTTGTAACTGAGTATTTGTACACTGTAGTATTGCTACTTTTACTTACTTGTTTCCACCAAAAACAGTCCACATTAAGGACTCTGTATCTGTAAAACAAATGTTGTTAATTGTGGATCAAGCCACAGTGGTATCTGCATTCATGTCGTCACAGTTAAAACATCGCAGTGTTCCCCTTTAAGCCTGTCGTCAGTGAGTGTTGTGTCTCGGTCTGCTCCACCGTCTGGTCCGGCTAACATTAGCTGACTGACCTGCTTGGCTCAGATGCAGCAGAACGGATTTCACGGATAACAATGTTTTATTCTTAGTCCTAAAAACGTGAAAAAAACGAAACGCCAGATGGTTGACAGAAAGACGTAACTGGACCGGGAACCGTCAATGCAACGAAAGAGGGTGAGCGTGAATAAGTAAAGCCGTTAGTAAACGGTTGGAACGCTTCGACGTTAGATGCTATCCGGCTAACTTTGCTAAGCTAGTTTTGGCATATTAACAACAGTGTTGACCATCAGTTGTTCAACTCATAATTCTTTAACCCTTTTTTTTTTTTTTAAATGTATAACATAACATAAGCGTTTGTCAAACATTACGCTTGGTGCTGATACTTTCAAAGGACATCTTCAATCTGCTGTTATTAATATGTGATTGATTGAATCCCCTAATTTACCCCCTGATGCTAACTAGCTATTGTCAATGGTTTTTGTGATTTTCTGATTTAGCAAGATTGCTAGCGCTGACCTTTTGTTATCAGAGCTCACTGTCATCTTGCATTTAATAATGTTAAGTGTGAGGTGCTGCACATTTTATTTCTCCTGGACCTGTTGATTAATGCCAATACCTTTTTTATTTCTCAGGGCATTGCCAGATTTGAGAGGGATTTAACAACTTTAGCCAATGGTATGCTAACTGAATACAAATCTCATTGTGATCATTAGCCTGCTTTACTCAGAGGTGGAAGAAATACTCCGATTATTTACTGAAGTTAAAATAGCATAAAAGTACTGTAATCCAAATTGCACTTAATTAAAAGTACACAAGTATTGGCATCAAATATATACTTTATGTACCAAAAGTATTTGTTATGCAGAATGGCCCATGTAGGCACTTTATTTGTATAATAATATATTATAATTAGTGGTGCATTGATATGTTCATCACTTCAATGTTGCACTTGATCTGGATTGCTTTATACACTACTGGGTAGATTAACCAATGGAAATACACGATAATGTATTAGTCAATTTATATTTTATAATAATAATCTAAATCTGAAAAGTATCTATATCTGTAAAATGAATGTAGTTGAGTAAAACAGTACAACATGTGCCTATAAAATGTAGTCTGGTAAAAGTATAAAGTAGCATAATGTGAAAATAGTCAAGTAAAGTACAAGTAGCGCACTCAACGGTACTTGAGTAAATGTACTTTGGTACATTCCACCGCTGGGTTTACTTATAAGACTTTAACTCAAGGTTACAGTTTTACCATTTGTCTGGTATTTAGTTCATTGTTCTCGATACCATATATCCATCATTACCTAACAGAAGCAACATATATTGTCCCAGTTCATGTCCCAATTGATTCTTGAAAAAGATAATGTAGATTATTCTAACATATCTATATGCCACTTCATTCCCAGATCCATGGCAAAGTGGCTGAAGGACTACCTAAACTTTGGCTCCAGGCGTGACCCTCCGCAGGTCCCGAGGCCAGATTACAGTGAGAGTGACATTTTGAGGGCCTACAGAGCTCAGAAGGAGCTAGATTTCGAGGACCCGTATCAACACTCTGAAAAGGAGCGTCAGAATGGTGGTTTCAGCCCCTGTAAGGCCACAATGAGCCTTCCCTCTTTCCCTGCATTCGACTCAGTGCTGCCCAGCGGTCTGGAGGTATGGCATGGATGTTTTTACACTCATTTACAAAACAAGTTTGCATTTACATCAAAGTTTCATTGTTTTGAAAATGTTTTACCAGATACTGTTTAATGTTGGCAATGTAAACTTTCATCACTTTCTCACTTGGACAATGAGTGTTGAAGATACATTTGAAGTTGTGTGTGTTGTGTTTCAGGTGAAAGTGATATCTCCCAAGCACAGACTTATTAAAGTGGACTCTCAGGAGTTTGGCTGCAGTAAAGTCCCCCTCAGTCCTGTGACTATACAGGAGGAACCTGTAAGAAACATTTTTTATTTGTGATCAGCTTTCATTTTTTCTGCCACATCACCCTTATTGCTGTTTCTCTATTCCCTCCCTGCTTTTTCCCTTTTATAATTCACATACAAAACACACACATACAACACACACACAAAGTGAAATGCTTTGTTCCTCTCTCCATTTCAAGGTGGTTCCCTCTGCCCCAGCAGCGTCGGACGCTGACACCGACTATTCTGATCCATTTGATGTCCGTCCAGACCCAAGAGGCAGACCAAACTGGGAGCCAAAATCCGCACCAACTGACTGCTGCAGTTATATGGAGCCATTTGAGGCCCAGAGGATTATCTCAGGTTTGTTTTGCGATCTTTTCCCCCCTCACATTTTAGGTTCCTTGGAATATTTACAGTTTTAGACTATCTACATATTCACAGTGCCAGCATGTTATTTTTCTTCTGAAAGTGACATTTTTATTCTCAGTTTCTACTACAACAAACAGTGTTTTCTTATACTGTCTGTCTGAATATGTCTGTATTCGCCATCTGTCTGAAAAGCTCAGTTTTATTTCCTGTCTCTTTTAATCCCCCTCTCAAAATAGCTCAGTCTGCTGATTGGTCAGTGTTTTTCCAAATATGCCCTGTGGCCTCTGCTACATCCATGCAGCCAGGGAGTGATTATAGCAGCACTGGAGTGGCACTAGGGATGGGTATCGTCATCCGGTCTGCTTATCGATTCCGGTTCTCATCGATTCCCCGTTTTGATTCCAAAATTGTAAAAGAAAGAGGTCAAACGTTTAGATAACAAACATATCTTTATTCTTTTAAGCTTTAACTTACATTTTTACAAATAAAAAATATAAATGCAAAACAAATGTATTGCGCAATAGCTGTGCTTTATTTTAACTGAGCTATGCCTGTGGCAAGCTATTAGCAGGCATTACACTGTGCCTTGTCTTTTTCTTTTTTAGTGTAGTTGAGCCTCACTTTAGAGCGTTTACCGCCATCCATCTTTGGTGTTATGAAGTGACTGAGCTCGTGAACTGTCTACGGGAGGGCGTGGGGAGCCTCGCTGCGGGGCAACTGTGGACCTCTGTCGCCTGTCAGCGCAACTTACATGGCGCCGTTTAAAAAAATGAAGGGCGCTGACGACCGGCCGTTTTGTGATTCTCCAGAACACACAGATGGCCAGTCCGCCCTTACCCTGTATTCCACCGGGTCACCGCGGCGCAGACGGACCCGGTGGAATACAGGGTCTACCGCGTTTAGGAACCGTTAAGCAGAACCGAAATTGTGTATTTTGTATGGGTACCCGGTACCCGGCATTTTCTTATCGGTTCTCATCTGGAACCAAGTTTCGGTTCCCAACCCTAAGTGGCACTTCTACTTATTTGTAGCATAGTTGGTATAGTTGGATATCACAAAGTTACAGAAGTCTGGCCTGTTTAAAGCATAGACTGTATGGGCTAAAGGCGCTGTTTCTAAATTAGCGCTGCGTGCACTTGTCATTTTGATTCAAAGTATTTATTTATCACCTAGTCCTACCTTAAAAAACAAGACATGAAACCTAACTTTTTACAATATGGGACTCTTTAAAATTGTGCTGGAATTAATTTACTCCTTGTTTACTATGCAGAGCTGCAGCACAGCATGATGACTAACAGGTCTGGGAGTGGAGATGGGGCCCAAATCTACGATAACCCGTACGAGGAGAGGACTCGCCACCAGCACCGAGCCAATCCAGCCGCACAGCAGCTGACTCAGCGCGTTGAGGGCGGTCTCCCCCCGATAGACGGCAGGGAGAGCAAGCTGCCTCAGGATGATGAGAGGCCGGCGGACGAGTACGACCAGCCCTGGGAGTGGAAGAAGGACAACATCTCGAAAGCTCTAGCAGGTAAACTCGATGTCTCAATCTGTGTCTGTTGTCTTCAATACTCTTGTTTTTCTTTTTTAACGTACTGTATGGTTCTTTTTGGCCATAGTTCAGTTTGAAGGGGCAGAAAGGGAGCGCTCGCGGGCTCAGACAGATCAGACCAGGCTCACCAAGACGGGCACTTGTTCTACAGCGTCTGAGTGCACCACACTGCGCCTGGTGGGAGACACTCCTCCTCTCCTGGGAGAGAGAGTGGACCCGTTTATGCCGCTGGAGAGACAAGTGTAAGTGTACATCTGCAATGTTCAAAGATCATTTCTGCTGTTTTTATTTCACAGTGCCATTTTATTTGATAACCTCTCCCACATCCCATAGATTTAATAACCTGGATTATTGTTTGTTTTTTCTCCCACTGGGTAAACATTTTTGAAAATATAATTTTTTAGAGCTTCTAAAAGACTTACTCCTATATAACTTGATTTCTAACACTTTTCAAACAAAGAGGAAAAGTGTAGAACATTGGGGAAAAAACTGCATAAAAAGGAAAATGTAATCAAATGAAAAAGATAGTATAATCAAGGTCAGGTTTTATTTAGCACATTTTGAAAACGATTTTTGGTCGAGCCAAAGTGCTGTACATGCAAATAATAAATAACACATTACTACAATCGCAAAACAGAAGACAATAAATTACAACAGTAAATATAAAAATCAAACACAGGGAAATGTCATGAGTCGTGCTCCGCTCTGACTACAAGGCCAGAGAGAAGAAGTGAGGATTTAAAAACCCCTAGGGTCTGGGCCGACCTCACATGGAGGGGCAGAGTGTTCCAGAGCCTGGTGCCAGCTGCAGCGAAGGCTCGGTGCCCTCTGGTTTTGAGCCTGGTCTTGGGCACTATCAGCAGCAGCTGGTCAGCAGACCTTAAAGCTCTGGCTGGGGTGTAGCGATGGAGAAGTTCAGCTATATAGGCCGGAACCAGCCCATTTAGTTCTTTAAAAACAAATTAAAAGAATTTAAAATCAATTCTGAACCGAATTGGAAGCCAGTGCAATGAGGCCAGAATTTGGGTGATGTGGTCACGCTTTTTATGGCCAGTGAGAAGCGTGCAGCTGCGTTCTGCACTACATGTAGCTGCAGGCGTCTAATTGACGCCTGGTCCATACCCACGTATAGAGCATTGCAATAATCCAACCTTGTGGTTACAAAGGCGTTAATAGCCCTTTCTAGGTCTTTAAAAGATAAAAACGACTTGGTCTTGGCCAATAGTAGTATTTTAAAAATATAGTATATTAGTATACTATTGCATAAATTAAACAAGGTGTATCAAAGTTCAGCTGAGATATCAACCAATCAAAAGAACAGAGGAACATGAGAGTTTTTAACATACGTTGGTTTGTAGTTGCACATACCGATGGAAGGTAAGGACTTTAGGCCGTATTACATTCATTTTTTAGCAAGAATTGTGGCGATTCAAGCAAACATGCTGCTGAGAAAAGCTTCCTGACTCCAATAACACTAGAGTATGATGGGGATGTTTGAAGGATTATGGATGATATTGATTCTCTTTCCCATGGTTCCTTAGTGGGCCTTCTGTGTCAGTGGGGTAATGTGTTATTCATCCTTAGTGGGGAAATATAAGCTTTTAATGGCTTCATAACTCGACATATGAGCATAGAGAGGAAATGACTTTCCGGTGGGATATTGATGAAAATAAAAGGTTTAATTTCTTTATTGTTTTCTTATTACATGTTTCCCTCAGATAAATTTTTGATTACAATGATTGTTCGAGAGCAATTATCATCTTTTTTCACTTTTGTCGTACACTGTTATTCCTCTATTTTGTTCTTTATGGAAATTAACTGTGTGTGAGCTTTATGGTAAATAAAGGAAGCTTACTTTTTGCAGTCTCAGATCAAAACTGTTACAACATAGTGGGAATGCACATTTACCGGATACATAAATCACTTCCACATATATCGCAATGTCCAACAGTCAGTCTGCTATTTAAGCATTCAAGTAAACAAGTAAAAGAAACGACACATTTAGACAGAAAACCAGGGAAAGTTGTTTTGACGCTGCTGAAAGCTTACCTGTAAACTAGGGATGCCAGTGATTATTTGATTATTCGAATATTCGTTACAGTCTGCATAATCGAATATTATTTTTAAAAATCGATTTTATTTATATATATTTTAATTATTATTTATGTTTTTTTTTTTTTTTCTGGCTTATTTTCAACCAAAATATAGACTAATGCTAATAATAGTATTAATAATTGTAAATGGCCATCGGTCACACCACCAGTTTGTTTTACTGTAAACTTGGAGGAAGCCTGCGTGCAGAGCAGACTGCTGCTGCAGCACGCTACACACCGACCCCGCTCCCGGGGTTTTGTTATGTTTCATTAACTTTTCCTCACAATATTTGATTTGGTGTAATGAGTTCAGCATCCGGAGGGGAGGCTTTTCAATTACATTTTCCATTGCTAGGAACAGCTTACCCTACCTATTTGCATTGATACAATAAGATCTGTAAACATTTTAAGAGTTGTTTTTAAAGTATGTCGACTTACAACTAATTCTTCTTTCATGCCTGTTGTCATCGTCGTAGTGTTTTCCAGACACACAATGTTTGGACCATTCAGCGGTTTCACTATTGAAGCAACTTAGCAATAGTCCCTGAGTTACACTGCATGGATCTCAGTGTTCTGTTGTTTCCTCCTGGTCTCTGCAGGTGGTACCATGGAGCCCTGAGCCGCTCGGAGGCAGAGAGTCTGCTGACTCTGTGCAAGGAGAGCTCGTACCTGGTGAGGAACAGCCAGACCGGCAGGAACGAGTACTCGCTCTCTCTCAGGTAAACTCTCCTTCTCACACGCTGAGTCCAGCTGCAGATCGTTGCTGTCCCACATTCGTCCTTTCAACGACTTTAATGCACATTCTGGGTCTCATTTACAGTTGAAGCCTCTTTTGTTTTATTGTAAGCTGTACTGGACTCCCCACCTCCCAAAAAACGGCTTCTCATATTGTCTCGATTCAGAATTGCTTTCTCTTAAAGGGGAATCCTATTCCACTGTAATGTCTCCAAAATGATCCGATTTTCTTTTTTTGTCTCATTTGGTTCTCTTCTGGTCTGTGGGTGGTGCTAATCGTCTCAGACTTGAGCCCTAAGGCAGCTTTTCATTGTTCGCCCTTTTCCCTTTTATCTCTCTTCCCATATAGGCGCTTTATCTGTGTTGCTTTTTCCTTCCCCCATCCCCCACTCCTCTCTGCAAGTGTGTTTACTTATGAACACTTATGAATAATTAGCATGAAAGCAGCTGTTTTTCCAGTGATCCTCTGCGTGCTGGGACTTATCTCTCGTCTGTACTCATTAATACGAGTGGATTAAACCAAGCTGAACGCTCATGTATGTAGCCAACCAAAACCAAAAGGCATGAATAGTGATCGGAGGTGTCGGTGAATAGATCAGATTACAAATACAAGATGTTTCTACTAGGATCTCTGTGGATTTTTTTCTAGTCCAGTGTTCTAATAATTATGTTCAACAATCCTCTAAAGAGCCAACAAAGCAGTAAGAATGTTATATAAAGTTGATAAGACCTATTCATCAATCTGAGTTTACATCAGTGTTATAAATATTGATGACAGTTTACAAAATCACAAACGTCATTAGGAGATGAATATAATAACAACATGACAATGATTCATGGTAACACTCCAAGCTAAAGCGCATTTGTTGCAAATTACAAACAAATTCATTCCACAGCCACTTGGGACCCCACTGACTCACCATTTTATATTTCGGATAATTCATGCCTTTTAATAAGAGAGCAGTAGTGGAGAGATGACGGGTAACGAGTGGTGTGAAAATATGCAACAAAGCCCCCTGCAGTATTTGAACAAAGGGTGTTGTGTTGATGTTTCACATATACATCCCAGCCTAAGCCATAGGGACGTCCCAACAAGATTAAGAACATTGACACATTTTCGGTAACAACTTTCGTCTGTTCCCAGAACAGAATGCGTTCCCATCAGCGCTTCCGCCAGGGGGGCGTCTTGCCGTCATTTGACGCCCTTATTCAGCTCGGGACGCCCTGAACGCGAGCCGAGGGCGTCCAAAAATATTAATAATTCGAGAGAAGATCGAGAGTTTTTCTCGCTTGAAATAACGAAAAGGAAAAAGGACAAAGACATCCCTCTGTTGGAGGGGCAAAGGAGTCTGGTGGGATTCTTTTCGGAGTATTGAAGATCGTTTCCCCGACATTGAAGGTGCCTGACGCGATGAGCGGGGGGGTTTTAGTGGAGCACGCGTGTGAGCTGCACCCGCGAGCACCAGAGCCTCTACAGCCGGCGCTTTAAAAGAGCCGTGCCAAATGATCCGGCTCACTAACGTATCCCCCCCCCCTCTCTCTCTCGGGGTGGACGCCCTCTCAGCCCTGGTCTGGCGGAAACACTGGTTCCCATAATTGCTTTCAGAGGCATACCTTGACATGTCTCCAGATGGTTTTACTTGCTCGCCGCAACACTTCACTCCAAGAAACCACATTTGGTTTTAGGAATGTGTGTTCCCATAAATGCCCTTTTTGTAAATGTCACAAACAACACACACATTTGAATCTGTTTCCCTCCTTCTTCACAGGAGCTTTAAGGGCTTCATGCACATGAAGTTCACTCGCTCTGCAGACGGGCGCTATGTGCTCGGAGAGAACAGCCCTCCCTTCTCCACCATCCCCGAGGTCATCCACTTCTACACTACACACAAGCTGCCAATCAGAGGAGCTGAACACATGTCTCTACTGTATCCCGTCATAGTGCAGACCCTCTGACACTGTCTCACACACACACACACACACACACACACACACACACACACTTTCTCCTGGTGCTACTGAATACGATATACAGTATACTCAATATTTACCTACTACCTTCCTGTTTTCCTACATGCCTTTTCATTGCCATTCTACCTGCACTGCCCGCTAGAGATTGGGCTGTTTGGTGCCATCTTCTCCTTTTACTATAACCCCAGTAACTACACTGGCAGCTCAATAAAACGTCTCAGTGCCTCATGTAATCACCTGTGAACTGGTATTGTCACTGAAATCCCCTTATTTTAATACTATGGACTCCTCAAAGCAGCAATCATTCATAGAAAGTTGATAACTAAGTACTTTTAAATGTGTCCTGAGAGAGTAGGATCTACACTACATTGCATGAAGACCGGTCTCTTTTACTGTAGAGCAAAGAGTGACTGTACCACTAGGGGCTTAAAGGATAATGGAACGGGTGTTTTTCTTGGTATAGGTAAAGAATATCAAGCAAGATGATGGATATGGGGTGTGGGCTTTTAAACTAAATTTCGACAGTGTACAAAGCAGTTTAAAAAGTGCTCTGACTGCAAAACAACTATTGTTATCATCTTAAGTGTTAGTTACAGTATCAATCCTTTATCCCTGGCCTGTGATTCGTTATATAGCTGCTTCCTTGCAGTGTTTCCCTGAGCTCATGTTTCCAGTGAACAACACCAAGTGACAGCATAATGTCCCAAAGACATGACACGTAACTCTCTTTGCAATACTAGTTTAGAGATCAATAGCAGTATTATACCGAAAGCTTATTGCTTTGTGATTATGACTATTAAAGGAGCTTTGGTAGACTATGTACTGTGCTGTTTTATAAGATTTTAAATGTGTGTTGAAAATAAAAGTGTTTGTTTTTAAATAGTCTGCTGTTTTTTTTTTGCATCCTGTGAATTTTATATGAGCATATTTTGATCGTGTCATATAAACAGATGGTTCTGGCAAAATGTATATTTAAGTTATTTCTCATCTAAAGGTGAGGTAAGTTAAGGCGATGACAGGTAAGTTCCTATTTAAATATTTACAACCGGAGAAAGATGTTTTCTATTCTAGACAACACATGCTTATTTATTGCTTTTTTAATGTGTAGTTGATTGAAACCACCTTTGGATTAACTAATTCTCAGAGATAGCTACAACCATGCAAGATGCAGTTTCTTTACAGATGTGTTGTTGAGATCAAAATGAAGGTTGAGGTGGGTCAGGTGAGGTACGTTTTGCCGTTGGTTGGTGTAATAAAGATGGTCTAGTGCAGGGGTGTCAAACACAATTTCATTGCGGGCCACATTGGAACTATGGTTGCACTCAAAGGGCCGGTTGTAACTTTAAGACTATAAATATTGAATATATATTAAATGATGTATTACAGTATATTACATTATTGCCTCTGCATTGGATTAAAAGTGACATTTGGGGGGAAAAAGCTACGTTTTGAGAAAAAAAATGTAACTGAGAAAAAGTAAAATTCTAAGAAAACAGGCATATTTTGAAGAAAAAAAGTCAAATACTGAGAAAAAAAGGCATATTTTGGAAAGAACTGCTCAAATTCTGATAGAAAAAATTTCAAATTTGAGATGCATTGTGGGACATGTAGTTTATGGGCAACGTGCTTCTGTAAATCGACATATAACCGTATGATAAACATATTATATTCTTTGCAAGCTCTTGTGGGGCCACATGAAATGAAGTCACGGGCCGGATTTGGCCCCCGGGCCTTGAGTTTGACACCCCTGGTCTTGTGCTTTGATGCATTTTATTTGTTTTCTTTAGGAAACCAGGAGCAATGGAAACTGGCATGTACGTGGCCCATAGAGATACATCTGGTACAAATGATTTCATGTTGATAATGCCAAGAAGTGTGATTTTAATGGTGACATTTTAATCCTTAAGAATCTGAGCTTCTTTATTTTGGCTAAACCAATTATTTTAGACTTATCATAGGAGCTGAGGTTGAACTTCTAAAAAACAACCATTGATAACATGTATGGTTCTTGCATCAACAGACAAAATGATTGGGAAATCTTTTTTTTTTTTTAAACCTAAAATATCCATAGTGATGCCTTAATGCGACACACAGTAAGGCGGAGTGGGACATCGCCTCTCCCTTCCCATAGAGGATATTTTGTTTTCTGTACCCCACCAGTGTCACCTGGTATTCAGCCTATTCACCTGATCCCCTAGCAACCAGCAGGTGTCGGTTTCACCACGAGAACCAAGTACAGGTAAAAACTATTATTGCTTCTAATTGTGTTATAGTTACTTTTACAGTAGAGAAACTGTAACGTGGTCAGTTAAAGGTAAATACATTTGTCTCTGTGTTATTAATGGGGTCAGCTACAGATTAAATGTGTGTGTGGTTGGTGCATTGAAGGGTTAAGCCTCAACAGTACATACTCAATATATTTTTTTCATGGGCTACAGCACTCTTAAAATGGATTAGCCATTACCAATAGAGTGTATTACATGGCAAAAATGTTTAGCTAAATTAAGGATGCAAGTTATTATTATTACAACTTCCTTCCCTTTCTATTGTTGTTTTATGTTTAGATTGTTTGTGAAAAAGTAAAAATGCACATGGGTAACATCCTCATTGTTGTGTATAACTCACACAGACTTACAGTATATATCTGAAAAAAGCAATTCATCCGTATTTAATGTTTTAAATGTCTGCTAGATACATTACTTAAACTATCAAAGATACGTCTTAAAACCTACATACAAATATTGAGCTTTGAATTAATAGGTGTCTGATGTGGGTTTTTTCTCCAGCGACAGGATTCAACCACTTAGTTAAAACATCAAAATGATATTATTATACATCATTAAAAGTATTCAATGTAACAAAAATAATATAAAAGTCAATCCTGAATAGTTGGGCTTTACAGTTTTTATGTCTCAATATCAAAAATTGTTTCAGGGCTATTTTATTCGTCATTTTGAAACTGAAATCACAGAATGACATTTCTACTCTTTTATAATAAGTAACAAAAGAGAAAGTGAGCCAGCATGCCTTCGCTTGAGTTGTTGTTGGCACACTGTATAGTCTGTGACAAACAATGTTGTTTACTGTCATGTTTGTGAAGGACAATGGCATTGTGATGAATATCCTCTGCTTCCCTCGCCAGCCAGCTTCAACTATTTTCATGGCAACTTTCACGAAGAAACTTGCTCAACCCAAACCCAACAGACTCAGATATCCAGACCGGTAGGCCCAACTGAATCCTGTCTTCCTCTCTCTGTCTCCATTTGTATTCTGATGTTAAGTCCTCTCTTTTATTTTCCAGTCGTTCTCTTTACTGGCTGGATCAGATGCCACCAGAGGGTACTAGATCCATCACCAAAATCGGTAAATCATTCACATCTCTCTCCAACATTTTCTTCTATTTACAGCATGCCCTTAACTGCTTTTTTGTGATTTGTGCATACATGTTTTTCTTTTTAGAGTTAACCCCTCGCTGGTCGGAGCTATGTAGAAATAAAACATTCTACAGTCAAGTCACGTAAATATGAATTTATACATTATGCTAGTGATGAATGAACTGCTTATGCATGTGTGATTTGTGAGAGGCAATGACACAAAAGTAAGTCCTGTGATGCACTTTGTAAATCTGGTTTAAATGGTTTTCTCTCCTGTGTTTATGACTACAGAACACATGTGAATAAAGGTTTTGCCAGGATAATTTAGACGTACAGTAAATACATTTTTACAATTTACATTTACAACATTAATTAATTGGAAAAAATCCTGACAAAAAATACTACCAAGAAGTTTTTTCCCTACTTGCCAGGAAACACAGCAATGCAGCTGGTAACAATGTTAAATGACAATAATATTTAAATAACTTTAACATTAAAGATTTAATGAGGAAAAAATCAAGTTGTTTAAAAGAGAAACCTCGCTGTGAACTTTTTAGATCTGAACTCATCTCCATCTGGCCTTAATGTTCTACTTTCTCTTCTTGGGTTTCTGCTCGTGTCTGCCCCCTACCTTCCTTTCCCTTCCTCTTCCTGGGTTTCTGCTCGTGTCTGTCCCCTACCTTCCTTTCCCTTCCTCTTCCTGGGTTTCTGCTCGTGTCTGCCCCCTACCTTCCTTTCCCTTCCTCTTCCTGGGTTTCTGCTCGTGTCTGCCCCCTACCTTCCTTTCCCTTCCTCTTCCTGGGTTTCTGCTCGTGTCTGCCCCCTACCTTCTTTTCCCTTCCTCTTCCTGGGTTTCTGCTCGTGTCTGCCCCCTACCTTCCTTTCCCTTCCTCTTCCTCTTTTGTGTCTTATCAACTTCCTTTTTAACTTTCTGTATCCTCATTTATCCACGCTCTCATTGCTCTCTTCCTTTCCTCAGAATTTCTCCCGAGTGGGCGGTGAGCGGCGCAGCTCTCCGGGCCGTCCCCTCAGATCGCCTCTGTGCTCTGGCTCTGCCTCCGGCTCCTGCGGTCGGCTGGCAGCCTGAGCGCCCTCTGCTTAAGCCTGTGAATAACACACACACTATTTCCTGAGAAAATGCTTATCACGAGGTAGCTGGCCGCTTTCCAACTGGCCGCTTTCCAACTGGCCTTTCGACATGTCTTTAAAACTCCACAGCCAACGGTGTTAGTAAGGCAGGAGCATCAAGTACTTAGGAAGGCGACTGAACTTACACGTTTTCTTTGAGTCCTCTGAGTGTATTGCTTATTGGCGTGTTGTCTCCTCCTCGCCCACTGTTGTTCCAGTGGTTTGGTGTTTTCTTGCCTGAAATGCCTCCATTGGCCTCCTTGTTTTATATCCGTAACATAGTGACATCAGTATGTAACACTTGTACGTCTATTGGCTAGCGCTCCAACACATTATACGTCATATGCTAAGGGCCGGGACATCTCTAAGCAGTTGACCAATCACAACAAAGTCGGCCAGCTAACCAATCAGAACAGACAGAGGGTGAAAAGAGGTGCTGCAGCATATGAGAAAAATAAAGAGCTTTTTGAACATTAAAACATGTGAACATGTCAAAGTTGAGACACAAAAAACATACAACTTGAGTTCATACATACAAAATATGACCTTAACTTTAAAGTTGATCCCTTTTTAGGTTGACGGCAACAAAATGAGTGAACTAAGAGTCTAATAAGTGGCAGCAGACTGGATGTAAATTACTTTGATAAGATGTTCTCTAAACAAAATGTATCTGTTGTTAAACCTTCTTCACTGCATTGAGGATAAACAGCAAACTTATGAATGTACATGTGTTTGATAGCTTCAGGGCAGCTCCTGTCTGATATGGTGCTTGTGTGTGTATAACCTCCTTTATGACCTGGTTGTAGTTGAACAGAGGGACGCAGACGGCAGTCGCCACTTCACGAATTTGCCAGCTTGCCCAACCAAAACGAAGGCCAGTTCTGGAGGGTTGTAGCCCCAAATCTAAACCTTTACCTTTGACCCACATACCCTACAAAGCATCAGCACACATGGAACTACTGGCTAGTAAGTATTTCAATTGTTTATCTATCGTGGCATTGTTCTACTTGCTGTATGACATAATTGCTTTTATGTTTTCAGCCCCTAAGCACGACCACCCTAAGTTTGAAGGGCAGCGCTCCGTCTGCTGGCCCGTCTCCAGAGCGGCGAGAAACTGCTCGGCCAGCCATAGACTTCTCGAGCTGTGCGGGCCCAAAAAGAGGATGGCTCTGTTCGAGGGGTACGACCCGAACATCGTTAGCCGGGCGGCCCGCTCTGCCAGACCCTCGCCTCGGATTCAACAGCTGTGTCTACCTCTGCCTCGCAAATGCGCCTCAAACTAGGAGGGATGGGGTTTGATTCCAAAAATGTGTATTGTTCTAATTTTCCTCGTTGTGATAAAAGTCGTTTTCATTCAAAATCAAATGCCTCTTATTTAATCATATACCAGGTATTCTTGGCTATACTCCAAACTAAAAGTTGATGGTTTTATGGGCATCAATCAAAACCAGTTGTAATGCATTACACACACCAGTGGTTGTTGTAATGCATTTGTAATAGTGGTCTCATGGGTGCCACTAGTTGGTTACATTATGAACAAGAAGACCCTCCCCCTCATTGCAGTCACTTCATTGTTAGACCATGAGATAGAATAGACATAGAGGGAGATATTGTTCACAGCAGCTGAAATTGTGTTGAGACATCCTGCAGCGCACATCCTGCTGCTCATATCATTCACATCTTATTTGTTTTGTTAGTTATTGTGAACACGGGCAGAAAGCCAATGACTCAGCTCTGATGAGAAATGCTGAATTATAAATAATACATTTCCAAAAGGCTTAATGAGCCATACAAAAAGACAGCTAAGTCATTTTAATGTTATATAACACGATATCACACTAAGTTAATTAGTGAGTAATAACATTTAGTTTTAACTGTGTGCAATCCACTGAAAGTGAGAGTTTACTTTGTTTTTATAAATATCCCTTAAAAATAGATTGTTTTGTTCATCTTATATCACGTGGATGGATGGAAATGATTGTAGGCTACGATAAAACTTGATCTAAAAGCCTAATATCGGACCTCCGAGGAAACAACTCCACGGTCCTCCAGGCTCCAGCGGTCCGCGACCCGCAGTTTTGAAACCTCACAATTAACATGTGTTGACGCTGGAAGGCGGGTGTTAGTAGTCCCTCTGATCCATCAAGTCGGTCATTGGACTCGGAGAGGCGCGTGTTGGTCGAGCTCGCAACGGTAAGTGATTTTGACTCAAACATTTTCAAGTGTTTTATTTAGCGCTCGTGTCTTCAACTTTTCCGTGGATATCTCGCGAAGCCTGAATGGGTTTTGTGTGTAAGTGAAGTGTCAAAACTGTTCAAGTAGTCACAGAAGGACTCACTCAGACATCCAAATGTGCATTCCTAATATAGATTGCTTGATGTGATGAGAAGTTGTGGGGTTTTGTATTTCTTGAGATTGCTTTCACTGTAATTAGACCTGAGAGGATACGTTGATTAATCGACTGATTGATTGAAATGGAAATTTATTTTTGCGACACTTTGTATTTATATGGTCACGCATTTACTAAAATAAATGTTGGTTCAAGCTTCTAAGATGTTACGATTTGAGACTTGTTATATAATATATCCTTTCAAATGTAATGTACTGCTAGTGTTTTAGAGGCTGGTTTGTTTGAAAACGATTTAAACATTTAAATATGTAACACTCTTTCTGGTTTCACTTCTCACCATTCCCTCACCCACTCACCTGTTGCACAGTTTGCGTTACACACACCTGTCCGCGCAAAAAAATAGGTAGTAGAATAACCTCCCTTCTCCATTACTCCTTAAGGCGACATGAAGTAGGAACTCAAATGCTACACATGTATATGTGATGGGAATCTGCTCAGAAGACTACCTCGTTTAACAAAGAAAAAAGTAGATGAATGTATTAAAAACGATATATTGCAGCTTTAATTGTACTTTCTGTATATATGTAATAAACATCAACTCGACCAGCTGCAAAATAAACTGATGCTGAAATGTTAATGTATCAGTAATAATAATCCAATAATATGAAACCGGGGTCATTCGTTTGTCCAACAAGTGCTCTGAACATTTATGGTGAAAAATTATAAATACAGTTTAGTCGTTGTATTTCTGCTTTTAAACAAGAAATAGATGCAAGTGTTTTATAGAACGAGAGAAAAGGTTTATACTTGTGAAGCTTGCAGTGCTCTTCTTTTGTTGACACTGTATACAATAGACGTAGGGGAAATACAGGAAAGTGTCACCAAGCAGTCCAGTACTACAATTCTACTTTAAACAACATCTCCAAAAATGAGTTGAATCAAGATCTTTCAGTATGGGGTTACCGGAACCGAAGCGTTACAAGCTTCACAAAGATTGGATTCATTGAAGAGCTTTTACATTAGATTTATATTATTTATATTTCACCTGTCCTTGGGGATGCTCCATAATAAGCCTGAACTCTCTTGAAGTTAAAATGCTGATAATCATAAAAGGTTAGACCTGATGTTTAGTCTTTATTATGATGGATGAACCAGATAAATGTAAACACAAACACCCTTTAGACCCACCATAAGAAATCAGATTGTCTCTTCTTGTACAAACTGACACATTTGCTATGTGGCAACGCCAAGTTGAATAACTGCTAAAGTGCTCAAAACAATCCAAATGTTGTAGTGACACTACTAAACAGGAAGTTTTACAATCAAAATGATGAAATGCATCCTCTACACCAGTGGTTCTCAAACTTTTTCTGTCAGGCCCCCCCCTTTGGAGAAAAAAAAAAGTCGGGCCCCCCCAACACAAATAGTCAGGCTCAGTGGCGGCGCCAGAAATTTATTTTGGGGGTGCTGTGGTGTAGCTTGACGTTTCATAGAGGGTGCTCAAACATTTAGGGTTTCCCATTAATGTACCGGGCGCTACAGTGGAATTTTCTACTGCAACATTCCCCACGCATATACACAGTGAGACAGTTACAATGAAGGCTTGATAATCAGCTCACGGCATAGGGTAAAGTGCTATTTTTATAGGTGGTGTGTGGACCTCACATAGGGGGGTCCGGGGGCAAGCTCCCCCGGGAAGATTTATTTTTAAATATTGAAGTTAAATGCATCAATCTGGTGCACTTTGAGAGCAAAATGAAGAGATCTATGGATACATCTCTCAACACCCATATGAAACAGAACTGTAAACAGATTTACTTTTTCTTTATGGATATTTTACAAATCACCCTTTTAAACGTTATTCTTGTTTTACTGCCATATAGTATTTCATACCTGTTTTTCATTTATTCTCTTATTTTTTTATGACTATAATGATCATATAAACGTGTGCCTCAGAAATAATTGTTTACATTAATCGTGAACAAACCGTTTGAGACCCACTGAGATAACTTAGACTAAAGTGAACTATCTAAACACTGAGAGTCCTTTAGCTCAGGGGTTCCCAACCCCCGGTCCGCGGACTGGTACCGGGCCGAGGTGTTACTGCCGGGCCGCGAAATGGCTGTGAGTTTATCGTAATATTTGCAGAATTAGAAATATTTAAAAATATTTTATCATTGTTCATTTATGCACAGAGAAAGTTACCGGTGCGCCAATAGGAAGTGGAGCACACAGGAGACAACCGTTTAATCGCAGACTGTTATGTTTATGTGGGGAAGTGGCAGTGCATACATTATTTGAGATATATTTCGAACTCGGACTTCATTTTAAGGACATTGCGGCCAGGGGTGTAGAGCTATTTTTTTTATTTGTAAAACCTCCTTCACTTCATGAAATGGCTGCAGCATCAGGAGGCAGCCTCTGAGAAGTGCAGCACCAGCGTGTACACACAGCCTTCACTGTGTTCCCCACTGCAGGCTGCTACGTTTCACACACACACACACCGAACGGCCTGAATATTACCCCTATTACTCGTTGTATGAAGGAAATGTCCGGTCACAAAGGCACATGATGTGTGTGTGTATGTGCTCTGCTCAGCTCCGCTGTGTGTGTGTGTATGTTCGGTGTGTTTGTGTGTGTCCAACAACGGCATTTGTTTTCAAATTACCATGAACAGTAATTACACACATCTGGCCAACTCCATAGGTATGTGGGTGTTCCCAAAATAAGTTAGTTTAATCTTAATCTCGATGTAGTTCTAAATGCTGTCGGAGTGCACCGGAACGAACGCCCCGGTATGACGTTATTATGGCTGGCAAACAAGCCTAGGGGTCTCCCTGACATTTCAGTTATATCAATATGTGTACAGTGGTCCTAATTTGTTTTGATTGTATCCTGGTTTTAAACGTTGTTAATATGTTTTGGATGCATATTGTTCTATTATTTGTTACATACAATGTAACAGCCTTATATTGCCATATTAGGCTATATTATATCATATATTATATTAATATTTGTAAAGCGGTCCTAATTTTTTGTTTTAATTGTATCCTGGTTTTAAACGTTATTAATATGTTTTGGATGCATATTAGTATTTCTTCAGGCTGTTAAAAACAATTAGCCTCTGTTGCCACCTGCTGGTGAGTAAATATTAAAATCAGCTAAAATTGACAACCGGTCCGCAAATTTTTTTTAATGTATCTGCCGGTCCTTGGCACAATAAAGGTTGGGAACCCCTGCTTTAGCTCACTGAGTCTCTCAGTCTGACAGGAGAGGACTCTCCTCCACTTTGTTGTTGAAAAAGCTCCTTATGTCCGTTAGCGTAGCTCGCTAGCACCAGAAGCTAACAACAACGATCCCCGGTACCAGTGCGCTCTCTCTCTCTCGCTCGCGCACACAAAATGGCTCGTTCCACACACACACAGAGCCGAGCTTTAATGAAACACAGAGAACCAGACGTAATAGTACTGCATCATATTATTTTCGAATAAATAATTTTTCAATTTATGATTTTTTATTTTTTTATCTTTTACATTTTTACCATTTTTCCTCCTGGTCTCTCGCGCCCCCCCTGGTATGCCTTTGCGCCCCCCAGGGGGGGCGCGCCCCCCACTTTGAGAACCACTGCTCTACACTGAGTCATTCTTGGACATCTGGCCCTTTCACCGTGTGAATCTTTGTCAAATTTGACATTATGTTCTCATTGTTGGATATAAGGCAAATGTATGTAAATAGCATCTTTCAACACAAGGCAATTCAAAGTGCTTTCCAAAAATAAAGAGAGCCTTAAGATATAGTGCAGCGGAATCACAAAATATAAATTGACATTTAAAATCGTAATTTAAAAGAGGTGAGAGTTGTAGTAAAGTACATTTACTCAAGTTTTGAGTAATAATAGGTTATAATAGGAGGCGTGTGGCGCAGTGGATAGAGCCTTGGTGTTGGGATCAGGGTTCAAACCCCACTGCACTCAGCATGTCGTTGTGTCCCTGGGCAAGACACTTCACCCCAAATTGCTCCTGTGGGGATTGCCCACAGTATTGAGTGTGTAAGTCACTTTGGATAAAAGCGTCTAACAAATGACATGTAATGTAATGTAATGTTAAGATGAGCAACAAAGTCACTTAAAATAGCTCCACCTTTAGCTGTGATAGACACATTTACGCATCAAAAATCTTGTGGGACTTTTACCTAACAGTATTTTCACAATTTGTTATTGGTACTATAAGTAAAATACGTGATTACTTCTCACACCACTGTATGTATTTCCTGTTTTAAGATGTTCAGCATGCAGGGTGTTTGCGCTGAGAGCTTGTTGGTGTGATGGCGGACAGTGAGTGAGCAGGACTGAACCCCCAGGATATACGGGGGGGGTATATGGAGCGGCCCCGGGCCGTGCTGTGGACCTGCCTCCTGGGGGCCGGACTCACCCTGGGTAACATATTCCCTTTTTTTAAATCCAGAGAAAAACATGCAACTATGGAGATATTTGGGACACTGCCATAAGAACTGGAGGATGCAAATCCGTATTATTTGGGACGGGTGTTGATTCATTATGTAAATTAGATCATGTCAGTTGGCTGTAGGTTAGTTACTACCACAACTAATCATGGTGCTGTCTGTTTTTCTTGTTTTGACACGTAGAATGCATCAACGGGTTGGATAAACACCGCCTACTTTTTCATCTGGTTATAAAGATGCAGTTCATCAGTGTGTCTGGTGAAAAGAAGATAAACAATAAGCCTAATAGGAACGTTGTGACGCCAAATTGCCCCAAAAATATGAAATAGTTTAAAGAGCAGTTTACTTCTCAACATTTTCGAAATAATTACGTTTTTTATTTTAATTCTATTTCAGAAAATTATGAAAAAGACAAAAAGCGTGATACTATTAAATATTGACCATCAGGAATAAATAAAACATTAAATTGTGACACAGCTACAACTGAATATTTGTAATTGTGAAATGACTCACCATTGAAACATTGTCAAAATGCAGAAATCTTTCATTAATAGAATACATTTGTTTAAAAATACCCGTTCGTTAAATCGTCACGCAACCCGCGCAGTATTAGTCTTATTTACCAGTCATATGCTCACTACTTCTCAAACTCATTTGAGAGTGATATCTGTTCACTAAGGATTCATATGAGAGAAGAAGAAAAAAACACTGGTAACACAGTGGAGGAATTAATTTATAAAAATAGTCATAGCGTTGGTTAATTATTCCTTTAACAGCAACAATCTATAAAAACAAATTATAAAGAAAAACAAAGAAGTAAATGGTAGCAAATATTGACCACCAGGAGCAAAGGAAACAAGTTCAAGTTAAATTAGGGTAAAAAGTATGCTCTCAAGCAACTGGTTTGTAAAGCGTAGTATGATCATGTTGTGAAATTGAAGGCAATCATCTTGTACAGTCAGGTCTAAGAAGTCCTCAGGCCAAAAGAGCAATGGCATTCTGTGCACAAGTATTTGACAGAATAGGAATCATGTTCATCCTACGCGCCTGATTAGATGGAGATAGTTCTCCAGGGGTTTGTTTCAATACGTTTGTGGAGGATTGAAGGGCTGCCGTTTAGCAACAGTTGGATGATAAAACAGATTCACAGACACCTTATCTCTCCCACGTTTCTCCTTCTTTTGTTTCTTTATTTGCTACCAGTTAAACCCACGTTCTGCCCGAAGGTGTTTCCTAAGCCAATGTTCTCATCAATGACTTGCAGAATGTTCCCCTTAAAGACAGATTCTCTGTCTGTTACTTTAGATGAAAATAAGGAGCCACTCCCCATGCCCCTCTGAGAGATATTTGATTAAAAATAACACAATGGTGCTCTATGAGGAGATACAGGTGATAAGGTGGGGGAGGGGGTTACCTTGGTTGGTGATTGGCTAATGGTTACACAAGCCAAACAAATCGTTATGACATCATAAAGTGGCCAAAATCTGATCAGCTCATTTTCAGACAGGTTTTTATATAAATGGATCAGGACAAAAAGTGAGCAAATCTTTTTTCCTGAAACTTTCAGAATCTCTTTACACAGAGGGGACACATGTTTATGTATAAAAGACATGAAAAAGTGGATTTTGCACAATAGGTGACCTTTTAATGTCGTTAACTCCAGCCTCTCTCCATGAACAGCCTTGCCTCCAGCTTTCTCCATTACGCTCCCCGAGGCGCAACCCCCCGCCCCGCGGCTGCTCCGCTGTGTGTTCCTGAATCGAGCTAATGTCACCTGCCACTGGGAGGCCGGAGACAACCACACGACTCGATACACTCTGCAAGTTCAACTGGTCTTTATGTGAGCAAAACATTCCTTAAATATGTTGGAAGTAGGGATGTAACGATACCAAAAACTCACGGTACGATAATATCGCGATAACAAGTCCACGGTACGGTATTTATCGCGATATTGAATAATAAAGGGAAGAAAAAAAAAATCATAAATTTTTTTTTTTCAATAAAACATTTTTTTATTCGGAAAATATTTCTTTATTACATAATAAATCTGATTTTTACAGCCTTTTTGTAGGATAGCAGTATTTTAAAGTGTCAAAAACAAAGTGACAGTAACAGACTGGAACAAGAAAACCCAGTGTTTTTGTAACTACTGGTACTACCCAACAAAGTAAGCATTTTCTTTATGCAACTGCATCTCACAAATAAACAAGGACATTTAATAATCAGACCCTGCAATAAAATAAATCAAGTTTCACTTTAGTTTTTCAAGTAACTCAACTCAAACTCACTAGTCACTCACTCAGCATCATCAGACAGGTTTTTAGGAATATGAGAATGTCCACATTTCCAGGTATTTATAAGCTGGGGTGTTTGGGCATTTACAATATCCCCTGCTCTGGAAACAACTCTCTCGCTTGGTACTGATGTTGCTGGGACACCAGTGGTCGCGTTAACCGAATATTTTATTTAACAATGACGGAAAAATCTGAAAGCAGTCTGTCATTTTGACAGATTAGAACAAACTCGGAACAGCGCCAACGTTTCCCCGCAGCGAGGCTCTGGTGTTATGCCGTGTTATGCATGCCCTCCAAAAGGAAATGATATAGTTCCCAAACCGTACTTTGCCGTACAGATCAATACATGTCTGGGAGGTTTTGCTTCACGCTGTGCGCGTCCCGCGAGGTGCATGCACACACGGCATAACACCGCCCCCCCCCCACCCCCCGTTGACAGTTCACGAGCATGCTCTATCGTGAACTGTTCAGACCCGACGGGTAATAAGGGATTATGACGGATATTTTACGATCCTGTCTGTCAAAATGACGGACAGCGAAAAAGTCTAACGCCAGGCTTATTGACATGGCGAGATATAACTATATGGTTGGTACTTGTCAATGTCTCTAGGTGTGTAAATGTAGCCCTGTAAATACGATGTCCTTTTGTGTTATCTGTTGTTTTATTTTCATGTTGTAACCTACTTGCTGCCATGTTGGACAGGTCTCTCTTGAAAAAGAGATCGATGATCTCAATGGGACCACCTGGTTAAATAAAGGTTTAAAAAAAAAAAAACTGTTTAAAAAAAAAAAAAAAATTTTTAAAATTTTTTTTTTTTTTAAAATCGCGGTAGATTTTGTCAGTCTCACGACGGTATTGGGAAATTTATTTACCGCGATACCGCGATACTCGGTATATCGTTACATCCCTAGTTGGAAGTCATGCTCATCTTTTTGTTATAAAATGTTTGTTTTTATTGTCTGGGGGATACGGTTGTTTTCTTTGTGTGTAGTCAATGTGTGACTTTAATGGGATAGGATTATTCAGTAAGACAAATGTCAACCGGGAGAGACTGTTTTTCTGATGAAAGATTATTTATTGAGATGATATAAATAATTATTAATCGAGGACCCCATTTGAGGACCCCATTGTGATATCATGTATCTGGGTAGAATAGGAAGAATTTGTTCTTGAACTGGGATTTGCCCTGTATGCCATAGCACAGGATTTTATTTTATATTAAACCCATCACACCTTTGTTCCCTGTGTGGAACATTTGCATATTTTGTTTCAACATGCATTTGGTCCGCGTTGTCCTTTCAGGTGTTGTTCTGTTATTTGCACATTGCCAAATTACAACTGTAGCCCGAAACAATGTGTTTGTCTGTCTCTCAATTATTTTCCCAAATGTGTCAGCAACACACTTTTCATCCTACCCCTCTAACCTTTCTTAATTTTTTTTATGACCTATCATTTAGTTAGGTTTTTTCTAAACAGTGTTTAATTCATTATCATCAGTAACAGTAACAGTGGATGCAGATACCACAGAAAAAATGACAAACAAATTACATTTTTTTAACATTTTACTTGATAAACCGCTTCCCTTTTACATTTCTGCAGCCTGTCAAGATTAAACGCCTGAAACGATCTTTTCTTAAACTGAGTTGCTGTTAAACAGGAAACACATAGTATCTGATAGTGTCTCAGATGTACCTTTGATATCAGACAGGATTTGTCTATGCTGTACTTGGAAATCCTGTCCACTAAATTAATCTGATTGTATTGTACCCTAAAAGCCTAACTCACCTATCACTTAGGTTTGTTTCTTTCTAAATATCAAAAGAATGATGCAGACATTATGCAGATAGCTTAACTACTCTTCCTTCCAACCTGTACCTTCTAACCCAACATTTATTTTTCTGCCTGCAGTTCGAACCCAACACGGGGCGTCCTCTCATCAGACTGCACAACAGATTCCTTCCTCCGGCTGTAAGACTCCTCAACTCATCCTCCGTATTCCTGCTTAATATTAGTTTTTTGTTGTTTAGCATCATGGACTAAAACTTAAAGGGGCCATATTAAGCTTTTTTTGGGGGGGGGGGGTTTCCCCTTTTCTGTAGTGTGTTATATAGGTTTTTGTGCACATGAGAGGTCTGCCAAGGCTAAAATCCCAACGTTCTTTCCAGTGGGAGTTTCTCCCTTTCTAATTAATAAATACAATTCAGGTCTTTAGTTTGCTCTCAATAGTATGAACCCCCTCTGCGGCCCTCAGTTCTCTTGGGAGGCTGTTCCACATTCAGGGGCCGTAATAATTCCTTACGAGGGTCTTTGTTTTTAACTGGAGACATGATTAAGGCCAGCACCAGAAGACCTGAGGGTTCCATAGGGTTCATAAGAAAAGCTCATTTGATTTAGTTTGTGTCAGCATTTTAGCTTGTCTGTTACATGCGAAGGCCTCAGTCTATAATCTGCTTTGAATCTCACATTGGTGTGACTCTTGGTATGCTGCACTGAGATGATAAGAATCGCACAGCGTCCACATCAACTCTTAACTTTTTTTGGGTGAATGTTGCAACATTTCAGATGGTATTGAGTGGGAGCCGTGTGTGTGAGCAGTATTGTGATGTGTGCTAAGTAATGTGTGTGTGACTGACAGGGCTTGTGATTTTGTGCCTCCTTGTTGACTTGAGAACTCAGATGAACCTTGTTTTTAAATGCTTCTGTTTGTGTTAATGGGTATGTATTTCTAATTTTATGTGCATTTGGGGAAGCACAGACCACCAAATAGCTCTGACAAAAAGTTCACCTGCATCACGCCTAACACCCGCTGCACGGCGACGTTAGAAAGTATTGATGTGAGGAACTGCTTCTGCATCAGCATCACAGCACACGGCCCCAAACATAACATCACATCCCGACCCCGCTGTCAGTCAGGCAGGACTGAAGGTGAGGCCCTTGTACTTCTTTCTACTAACTATGTTATTTTTCCTCTTTTCCATCTCACTGATTTCTCCCTTTCTTTCTCAGTGATGTTGCCTCCAGCGGATTTGACAAGCACAAAGTCAGTCGGCGGGAGTCCTCGGTGTCTGACTGTAACCTGGAGACGCACCTTGTCTGTGTTTCCTGTGGCTGCCTCTGAAATCAAAGCGGGAAAACTGAACTCCCAGATAGAGTTCAACTTCACAGCACAGGGGCAGGTCTGACACTCCCAAATACACACAAAACAAAATGACACTTGCATAAAGGAACACATTCAGAAATAAAGTTAAGGAGCGGGGTGTAGATTTTTTTCAGAAATGGAAACATGTTGCTCAAAGTCGAGACCAAATGTACAATATCTAGATCCCATGGCAGAGTGTGGGAGAGAAACTCAGCCTTTGCAGAACGTTTACATGCACAAAACCCTATAACACGGTCAGCCTCTCCGCTCACACAGGGTTCAATGAGGGACGGAAAGAGCAGGCTTTGGGTGTAACACAGGGGTTTATTGTTAAACATACACAAAACACGTTGCCTGTGCGGGATCCTTCACAGGTCCTTTGGTGTCCTTCTAGGATCCAGCCTACTGCAAGACAGACCAGAACCAGGTTACCACATGCTTTTAGGGACTGATTATCTGATTCTGATCAGCTGTCTGGCCTCCTGCTGAGCCACTCCCTTCACTCCAGCAGCCCGCGCCCTAACCACACCCCGCTGCCACAAACACACTACAGGAAAGGGAAACCCCCAACAAATCACAATAGGGCCCCTTTAAATGTTTTGGGATTGATCCAAAGGATGTCCCAAAAAATCTAAGAAACTGGGACAAAATGTAAAAACCTGTTAGGCTTCCTTGCATGGTTAGTTAAAACACTGTTAAGCTGTTTTATTAATAAAGTTAAGTATTACTGTTTTAAAATAAAGACTAATTTAAGGAAAGACAAAATGTGAAGCTTCCTCTAACGCGCACCTTACTTTTCCCGATTATTTATCATATCCTCCAGAGACCCACCCATTCATTTTTGTCCTCTGTGGAGCACATTGGGTTTTGGTCCATTACTTTGAGGTCATACATGCCACAGCATTGAGCCCAATTGTACTCCACAGAGGACGTCCTGAGCTTTTCAAACTTATGACATATTTGGGGGTGTGGCTTTGAAAAAGATAATTTCATTGTATTTCAAAATGGCGTCCATCAACACAAGCACTGTTTATAGAAAGAGAAATGGTACGTTTGTAATTTTGTATTTACCAGTGTTTTGTGAGTTCAATATTTTTTATTATTTACAGTAAAGGAACATCTTAGGAGTTAGTGTAGTGAGTTTTCAGAGCAGTGTAATACTTGTTTGACTTAAAACTAAATGTTTTTATGAATGTCCTCTGAGGACATGGGGATTTGCTAACTTTTTTATTTCCCCCATTTTACAACACAAATGGAGTCCACTATGGGCCAAAATTAACACTTAGGTTTCTGTAGGGTTCATGGCAGACGATGCAGTGGGAAAACATACATCAAGTGTCAGATGTATCTCTGCATTTCAAAAAAGGATGGAGTACTACAAATGAGGGGCTCAATATTTGTTGCATTGAGTTGTTGTGCTCTAATGTTGTCTAAATGTACTTGTATGTTAATGTTGTTTGTAAACTATGCTTCACATAGCTAACACCCAATGTCCTCTACAAAGGACACACAATAAAATACAAATATATATTTTTAGTTTTTGTTAGTCATTATGTTTATACCTCCCTAAAGACTTGTGTGATAAAAAAAAAAAGGAAATTTGAAACCTTTTTCTTTCTGGGTCTCAGGAGGCTATACAGATCCATGCTCAGGTCCAAAATGTGACGGTGACAGGCGACAGCTTCTGTTATGAAGTTTGTATCTTCAGGCCGGACACTTTGTACAACATCCGGCTCCGTCATCGCTTCAGGGGCCCAGAGAGTCCATGGAGCCCGTGGAGCAACACCTGCCTGGGGAAGACAGGAGAGGACGGTGAGGGGAAACTGACTTTACAAAATGGTGTAGGCTACCGTGTGTTGAAACGCTGTAGCTCCTACTCTATAAGAAAGCCAGTAGAGGATATCACGATGAAATAGTTAGGGTTGAAACTACAGCTATGCTTGCAGCTCTGCGGTTAAAGGTCGGCATGCTAATTTTGTACTCATTGGCTGATGGTAATGTCATATTTCTCAAGAATGGAAAATCTGCCCAGATACAATGGCAGGAATTCATGGATGTGTGCCATGTTTTTAAGGCAATTCATCCGGCACACTTATTTATCCAAAATTGTATTGGCTACATTTTAAAGTATTTTTAACCTTACTAAAATCCAAGTAAGGTTGGATGCCACAAATGTTTGAACTACTATCCAAATGTAGTTGAAACTTTTGTGGCATTCCCTCTTTCCTCATTGATGCTGTCTTTTTAATAGCTTTTTGTCGACGTGATGTGTGAATACTAAGTCCTCTTTAATCCGTCCCAAAGAGACATTCCCCATGAAGCCACACATGTCATATCCTCTTGATGCTAAGTTTAGGACTTATCCTCTGGACACCATGACTGTCTAGAAAAGTCTGTGCCAAGCCATTCAGTGAATGTTGGCACTAGAGGAAGTCCTCACATCAGCAATATGCATAGTCATACCAGTTTGTCATCTATTTTCTGTGGAACAGCAGGGTGGGGTCCAGAACCACTCCAAAAATAATATCTGAACTGGTCTGAACCTGTTGTTATCTCTTGACACAATCTACTGCACCTTACATTCCCCTTCTTCCATTTACCAGCTCCATCTGCAGCACCAGCCTTCTGGAGGCAAGTGAGACAGACAGACAAGAGGGGTTGGAGGCTCATCACACTGCTCTGGAAGGTGTGTGTGTGTGTGTGTCTGTGTGTGTGTGTGTGTGTGTGCGTGTGTGTGTGTGTGTGTGTGTGTGTGTGTGTGTGTGTGTGTGTGTGTGTGTGTGTGTGTGTGTGTGTGTGTGTGTGTGTGTGTGTGTGTGTGTGTGTGTGTGTGTGTGTGTGTGTGTGTGTGTGTGTGTGTGTGTGTGTGTGTGTGTGTGTGTGTGTGTGTGTGTGTGTGTGTGTGTGTGTGTGTGTGTGTGTGTGTGTGTGTGTGTGTGTGTGTGTGTGTGTGTATATCAAGACTGTCTCCTTTCATTGCTTTGAGCTTTAGCGTTTTACATTTTAATAACTTTCGGATCTGATTAGTTTTTAATCACCATCACTACACCTCCTCAATGCCAGCCCCTAATTTGTTTTCTATCTGAAACTACCTTTTTATTGCGTTTATAGTCTGATTCAACCAAACTGAAATAGCTGGAGAAAGAGGGAATTTAATTTCATACAATCTCTGTTTATATATAAGGATATTCTGATTATACCTCCATCATCTCACAGCTGCTCACATGTTCTTCTTGCTTGTTGTTTTCTCTCATGGTTCACAGCCTTTGCCTCGCCCTCTAGCAAATGGCAGAGTCCTTTTCTACAACGTGACGTGTCAGACAGAGGGCTCTCACGTCCTGAATGATCACGGGAGCTGCAGAGATTTGCACCTTACGAGTACTTCCTGTAGCTTGCTCCTTCCTGCTGGACGGTGCTCCTGCGCCCTGACGGCCTCCACCTCGGCAGGGGCCTCGTCCGAAGCCCGGATATGGTTCAGTGGAGCCTCTGACACAGGTGGGGTCGCACTATATCAACCATGGGTCAGAAATCAAGGTGTAGACATGGATACTTCATCGCCTGAGACTCTTAACACTCTTGTTGACACTTTGGTCAAATGTATTAGTAAATGGACTGCCTTTTTTATATTGCGCTATTTCAGTCTTTACAACCCCTCAACGTGCTTTTATTAAAGGTCACCTATTTTGCAAAATCCACTTTTTCATGTCTTGTATACATAAACATGTTTCCCCTCTGTGTAAAGAGATTCTGAAAGTATAAAAACCTATCTGAAAACGAGCTGATCAGATTTTGGCCACTTTATGATGTCATAACAATGTTCTGGCTTGTGTAACCATTAGCCAATCACCAAGCAAGGTAACCCCCCCCCCCCCTCCCCCCCTTATCACTTGAATCTCCTCTTAGAGCACCATTGTGTTCTTTTTAACCAAATATCTCTGAGGGGCATGGGGAGGGGCTCCTTATTTTCATCTAAAGTAACAGACAGAGAATCAGCACTTTGGAAACAGGGCTGAAACAGAGGGGATTATGGGATGCTACAATACACGATCTGTTTGGTATTTCGAGCCAAACACTTCAGAGACATGTTTGTATATATCTGAGACCTATAATATATTGATGAGAAACAGTATATTAGGAGACCTTTACGTCAGGATTCACCTATTTACATTGGGTTATGTATTTAGTCCAAGAATACATTGACATGCTGACTATAGTGGCCACAAGACTACTTTGTTACTTTGATACATCTAAATAGGTATGTTTGCTTCAAGATGGGAGTCAAAAGGAGGAAAATCCATTACAAAATCCCATAACAAATATTTTTTCCACTTTGTCACCAGAACAGTTTCAGTGCTACTTTGCATAGATTTCCAAGTCTCTAGAACTCTACTGGAAATATGCATAATTTCTTCCATTGGGATTAATAGAAAAAATACTGAAATCAGAATATTAAACTTCTTAACGTTAATTTTTTTACAGTTTATATTGCCTTTTTCATTTTCTTTCTTATTTCTCTTCAGATCCAGCAGCCCCGAGCCAATTCACTGTAAGTACCCTAAATGACAGTGGATTGGATGTCCGTTGGACGGCTCCAGTGGATCGGTCCATGAATGGCTTTGTGTTGGAGTGGTTTGCAGTCAGAGAGAAAAACAGCAGCGCCCTACACTGGGAACTGCTGAGTCGCTTCTGTACACAGCGGGTCATCACAGGTAATCCAACAATACCTCCAACAGCTAAATGAGTAAGACATGACGCGCCTTTATTTAAACTTTTTGGAGGGATACATCTTAGAATCTATGATTGCCAACTGATTAGTTATTTCCTCTCTATGTTGCTTTAGAGGGAGTGAAGCCCATGGAGTGTTATGCTGTCTCTGTCAGAGCGCTGTATGGGGAACGAGGGGCGGGACAGAACAGGACCACTCACGTTTATACTCGCCAAGGAGGTACGTGGTCTACAGGAAACTATTTTTATCTCATTCCAAGCTGTACAAATAGATTCAGACCAGGACAGCACCATTTCATGTATAAAAGACGTACAAAGGTGTATTTTGCATGATAGGTCCCCTTTAAGTAAACTAAGTGTCATAAATACTGCAGCATTGAAGTATTGTGACCTTAAAATAATATAAGTTTGTAAATAAACCTATTTTAAATCAAGGCATACTATTGTTCTTCTTAATAATTTAACATCAATACTTGATAATAAAAAGTTGCCTCTAAATGAGAGATTGATTAGGGCTTTGTGTTCCAATATAACAGCTGATCAGCTAATACTGTTGCTGGTTTAAAAAAGCATCGAATGGTTTAGGGCCAAAACACATTTCGGATCTCCTGCTAAATCATGAACCATCCAGAACTGTCAGGTCTTCTGGGACGGAGAACTGAACACGGAGACGCAGCGTTCAGTTATTATGCTCCAAATATCTGGAACAAACCACCAGAAACCTGCAGGTCCGCTGCAACTTTGACTATTTTTAAATCCAGTCTGAAGACTTTTCTTTTTGCCGCTGCTTTTAATTGAACTAATCATATCTTACACTGCACTGTAACTTTTATTCATGTATTGTATACCTGTGTTTTTCACGTGTTATGTTTATCTTTGCTTTTGAATGAATGTTTTTATAATGGGTTTCAGCTGCACGATTTCTTAACGTCTTTCATTTTTGTAAAGCACTTTGAATTGCCTTGTGTTGAAAGGTGCTATAATAATAAACTTGCCTTGCCTTAAGGTTGTGCAATGAGGTGGTTATGAGGTGATTCAATAAGAGCTCGACATCTGTTGATTCTTTATCTAATGGTCCCAGTCATGAATTGTTTGATTCAATAAGAACATCTGCGAGATGTTAAACATGACAAGGAAGAAAACAAAAACAAGGAACAAATGGTTTCAAATGAATTCCAGCTGGGGTTTGACTTGTATTGTATTGGTTTCCGCCTCTGCGATTGTGATCACAATGAAAACATCACAAAGATCCTGAGCATAACGTCTTGTTTGTTAGAAAACAATAAAACTGTTGTTTGATTGTATCGTCAGATCAGACAATATCCTCACAGCCGGTTGATGTAATTCCATACAGAGTTGTGGAGGGTAACTTACAAAATGTAATCCTTTACAATTATTAGTTACCTGTGTAAAAATGTAATCGGATAAAAGTAATGTAACTTGATTACTTCTGTTACTTTTGGATTAGCTGAATATCAAATGCAATGCAAGTGAATGCCAAAGGGAAAGAAATATCAAGTGTATATGTAAGAAGAGAAGAATCTCAATTTAAAAACCTGCCTTTCATTAAGCATAATTAGGTAGTAGTCTATAAACAATCCCAAAAACAAACCAGTGGAACTGTAAGGGACAGTTACCTTTTTTTGTAACCTGATTATCCCTCTACATATAATCTGTTACTCCCCAAGCCTGTAACCACATCAGTCGTTGCTAGATGTGGAAGAAGTTCTCAGATCTTGTACTTGACTAAAAGTAGAAGTACCAGAGCATAGGAATACTCTGTTACAAGTACAAGTCCTGCATTCAAAGTCTTACTCAGTTAAAACAACACAAGTATTATCATCAAAATATACTTAAAGTAGCAAAAGTAAAAGTATTCATTATGCAGAATATCCCATTTCAGATGAATACATATTGATGCATTGATGTGTTTATCAAAGCTGGTAAAGGTGCAGATAGTTTTAATTACTCTGTATACTGCAGGGTAGCTTGTGAACTTACTCCAGGTGGAGCTCTTCATTTTTGAGTTGATTATATTTCACATTTGTAATCCAAATCTGCAAAGTACACAATTTACCTCTGTATTTCTACTCCACTACAATTCAAAGTAGCACAACATTGAAATACTCAAGTAGAGTACAAGTAACTGAACATTGTACTTAAGTAAATGTACTTAGTTAATTTACAGACAGGGATCCAGTCTTATTCTCACTACATTGAGATTGTTCATTGTTGTTGTTGTATTAATGTCTAAATGTGTGCATATGTATAAATGTATCGGTTGATTGTGTATATATATATATAGTTACATATTTTTTATATCTTTGTTATTGTATTCGGGATTGTGGGAAACGATATTTCGATCTCTCTGTCTGTACACACAAACTGAAAGATTGACAATAAAGTTGACTTTGACTGACTTTGACATGTCCTGTGTCTCTTGTCCCTCTCTGTAGCGCCCTCAGCTGGTCCTAAAGTGTCGGTACATAAGATCTCCGGCAGCAAAGTAGGTCTCACGTGGTTCCCTGTTCCTGTGGAGCTGCTCCACGGTTTCATCCGCAACTTCACAATCTTCTACATCACACCAGACCACTCAACTGAGAGTGAGTGACACACACACATTTAAAGTTAACGTAGGCCTGCACTTTACACGTGTATGAATACAGTTGAGTGTAAAAGGAAACGCTTTACTCTAACAGGCCTGTTGAAAGGGTTTGTGAGTAGGATGATTACACACTCAATGGCTCACACTTTTTTGTCAGTGATCTTATTTCTTTACACTTCAATTGTAGTTCTTTAGGATTAAGTATGTAGTTTGTGTCCTTTCCATTTAATGTTAGATAGATCACCATTACGTTGACTGTTAACACATGTGTATTGTTATGTTTGTGATGCATTCAGTGAATCATTTTAATCCTATAATACATCCCCCATTATTCTCAATACTAATCCATTTTCCACCTTTTAAGAATAGAAAGAAAAACAACTCAAACACAACCATGGAAACAGAAATCAGTTACAGATTATATAACACATGTTTCTAAACACACTGATATAGACTACATTTACCAGTCAAATGTTTTAAGATTATAGATATTATTCTTATTTTTGTGTCCTTGTGAGGGTAATTGAACACTTTGTTTGTAGATATCAAATGTTACTTGTTCATTATCTTTTGTCACATGCTCTTTCTTTTCTTTTTAAATCAGGAGTGACTGTGCCTGGTCAGGCTCTCGGGTACACTCTGGAGGATCTGTCACCGGGGAACTACGACATCTTCATGCAGGCCAACACCGACGCTGGAGCCGGAGCAGCTGGACCCAAAGCTAGAGTACACATAGGTGATACACACACACACACACACACACACACACACACACACACACACACACACACACACACACACACACACACACACACACACACACACACACACACACACACACACACACACAACATCACTGTATCCTCAAAATAAGAGAACACACATTGCTACTGTATATCTTTAAGTGTGTGTGTTTGTGTGTGAAGGCTCAGAGGAAGTCTCCATAGTGCTGTATGCCGCCCTGCCTCTCATCCTGACTTCACTGGCGCTGGTGCTGATGGCCTGCCTGGCCCAGAGCAAGAAGTAAGATCTCAACACAAACACATACGGAGTACAAATACTTCGTTGCTGTACTTAAGTACATTTTCCTGGTATCAGTACTTCACTCAACTACTTATTTTTCTGACGACTTTTTACTTTTACTTCTTACATTTTCAAAACAGTCTCGTTACTTTAGTTTTAATCTGTGTTTTGTGGCGTGATCATTATTATTTAGAGTCATTGCGTGCCTATTGATTTGAACACGATCCGTGTATCCATCATTTCCTGGTCTTCTCTAAAGAAGAGGGACCAATGAAGATGTTGTCATGTTGCCGTTGTTCAGCATGGAAACATTCAGCTAACAATGACATTATTGTTCTATTAATATAAAGGGAGGTCAGGTACTCTTTAAAACAGCTGGTAGTTATGGGTACTTTTTACTTTACCCTTCTCTTGCGTTTCGGGTCAAAAGTGACCGAGTGACTTTTTTTTAATCATAAATATTGTGTTTTTCATCCAATTGCCTCAAGACCTTATGTTATCCTCCACACTAGGCCTCTGAACATATACAATTGATGATCACTTGGAATTGACCGCCATAGAAAATTAATGGGTATGAGTATATTATGTCCATCCTGCAGATGGAAAACATTTCCACACACACACACACACACACGCACACACACACACACACACATACACACACACACACACACACACACACACACACACACACACACACACACACACACACACACACACACACACACACACACACACACACACACACACTGCATGCCCCCTCCCTTACTGTCTCTCATGCAGTTATATTTGTGCCTTGCCCACATTTGACTCATTGACACAATGAGTAGGTGACCGATTAGGCGATTTTCTGTCAGAGAGGCTCTGGACAAATGTTTTGAACCAGATGAAGAGGAGATTGAACCAGACATAGAGGACGATGTCTCAGAAATGGAAGACAACAGCGATCCATGAGCCTGACCAACAGTCAACAGACCAGGAAGAGGCCCCTGAGGGAGAGGAGCCCTGACTATTTATTTTTCTCTAAATATTCATTGAGGAAAACAGTATCTTATTTTATATAACAGTGTCTTATTTTATATTCATCACAGTGAATGCTGAACTTGATGGGCCCACCGGTGGGTCCGGACCATATACTGTAGTTGAAAGTACACAATGAAACACTGACTTGCTTGTATCAAATCAATACATCCCATACATCATTGGAACGGGAATAATCTCAGCTACAACATCAACCAAGCATTTCCATATCCAGTAAACACAGCCTACATGGCAAGCATTTTGATAATATACAGTAATGTACAGTAAGCACTATCTTTGAACTTACTGCAAAATTATAACATGAAATTCACCCCTGGTGTCATTTTGTCTGTCACCCCTTGATTCTACTTGCTTTGACTGTTCAAATGAGATGTCAACCATCAAAATTGGATAAGGGGTTCCAGAGATATCACTGTGCAAAAAAAGAAATACAGGTCAATTTTGACCGAAAATAGTATGGGAAGGGGGATATGACCTAACGCAAGAGAAGGGTTAAGTACATTTCAAAGCCCATACTTCTTTACTTTGAGTACTTTTAGCCAGTACTTCTACTTTTACCAGAGTATTTTTAAACACGAGCATCTGTACTTCTACTTGAGTAAAGGATGTGCGTACTTTTGCCATCTCTGCACATTCCTACTCTAAGTTCAGTGTCACACTTTTACTGGTTGGCCTACTTTGAATATTTGTTAATCATTTCCGGTAATTATTTTGTTGATTCTTTAATGTTTATCCTAACCAATAACCTTGCAGGGTGAAACAGAAGCTGTGTCGAGACATCCCCAACCCTTCCAAAAGCAGCTTGGCCCACTGGAGCCCCAAAATTCATTTGGAGGTAAACTATAAACCCTCTCCTATCAACTGTCTGCTAAATCCTAACACACTGTCAATGGTGGACTTTTACTCGAGACATTTACCCAGAAACATTTTCGAGGAACTTGTACTATACTTAACAATAATAATAATAATAATAATAATAATAATGCAATTTATTTATATAAGCGCCTTTCAAGGCTCTCAAGGTCGCCGAGCGAAATACAAAAACACAAAACGAAACACCAGCAGAAAAACAGGACAATATAACCAATAAGAACCGAGTGTCATGTGATCAGGGTGGATATGCCAGTGGGAAAAGATATGATTTGAGACGTGATTTGAAATGGAGAGAGATTTCTGTAATGCAATTTCAAGTTAGTTATAGTTTGACATCAGGATTTGTACTTGTAGCAGAGTATTTCTACACTGTGGAATAACTCATTTACATAAGTATAATATTAGTACTTTGTCCACTGCTGCATACTGTAGGCCCACATATTAAGAACTGCTTACCCAGCACACTGACATAGTTGGAGACTAGTTGTCCAACAAAGTGGATCATTTAGCAGCTGACGAGCCACATATTTCACTCAGAATTTGGTAGAGACCAAAACACGAGGTAAAACAGAGTGCATTGAAGTCACTAGATGGCCAGAAGCAAATTTTGAAATGAATAACAATCTTTTCTCTGTACTGGATGCGTAAATATGCAAACATGTTTGCAATATCAACTTAAAAGGTACGATAATAAATAAAAAAAACTGTATTGTTGTGTCACTTGTTTGTGCTGCTCCCTGCTTATTGCAGGTTTAACGAGCAGAAAGTTAAAAACTGTTAACCCCCAAAAAATCCTTTTGTCTCTTCACCTCAGAGTATTAAGCGGCCTACGATGGCGGAAAAGGCGGAAATCTTATACTCTGAAGTTATTTTGCTGGATGAATGTGAGCTGCAGAGCCCGGACACAGATCAGGACCTCGACTATCAAAAAAGTCTCCAAACGTATTTCTGTCACCGCAACTCTTCGCTGCCAGTTTCAGGAGCTCCGAAACCTGAAGACACCAAAAAATCTGAGAATGACCCAACTAGAGCCGGGACGACCTCTGACACTGATATATCCTCCATCTACGCCAAAGTCGTCTTCCCTGAGATGCTCCAAAGTGTCCCTTCACTCCTCACGTCCCCGACATATCTCCAATCCAACGCCTGGCAGCACAGCTCTGTCAGCGTTACTGACGTTAAGCGGCAGCTAGGTGGAGACAGTGAACCGTCTGTGAGCTCCAGGAGATCTGAGTCCCCTCCATACCAAACAGATGAGCTGAAAAACGTCCCTCTTTTCCTGAAAAAACATCAGAGCCCTGTCTCCTCTCAATCCTCCTCAGGGCACAGCACCCAGACACCCTTCTTCTCAAAGTCTGTATAAGTCTGTCCCCTCGCTCCGGGCCTGCCCTCATCTTGATGACATTTTGAGTGGATCACCTTCCTCCCACTCTATTTTTGTCGATTTCTCCTACCTCCCTGCAGTGTGACCCATCTCCCCTGCTGTTTGATTTAATTAAAGGGAAATACAACTTTAATTGTTTGATCACAGTGTCAATTGATAATATGTACAACCCCATTGACTTCTTATAAAACATTTCTTTGCATTGAGAGTGAATCAACATTTTTAAATGCTCAATATTATGAATGTAGAAATAATTGAGAAGATTGGATTTTGGATTCGTTTTTCAAGTCAATAAAGGGAGCCAAGTACTGTGATTTTTTTTATCCACCCTCCCCAATGTAAAGTAATGGTGTACATTTATTGCAAACATACTCCTGATTTCTTGACAAATAATAGGTTCCACAGGTACAAAATGTAGTATGAACTGTGAAACAAAGACGTTTATAAAAACAATCATTTGTGGTAATAGGGATTTATTTTTATTTACCTTTGGACAGAGGCTGGCTGTTTTCCCTGTTTCCTCCCTTTCTTGATGCTAAGATAATTGTCTGTACAGAAATTGTACAGTCATGACTTGAAATCAAAATACTATTTTAATTACAGTCGCGCTGTATGAGTAAGACATGACAAAACATGAAAAAAATCAAAGTTTTATTTGTAAATGACTTGTGATATTTTTTGTTTGATCCACTGTGAAGGTTTTATAATGTGTTGTGAACATTGTGCTACCAGAGACAGCTGATTCCTATACTGGACAGTTTGTTTGAGACATTCTTTGAATACTGAGGAATGTAAATAAGAAGAATGCTGCTTGCACGCAACAACATCTTCTGTAAATACTGTTTACACTGATGTTTGAGAAGGCCTGTTTTAACTTTTCGTGCTAGTATGCAGCTAAACCCAATAGGACCCACCGTGACACAGGTGTCACATGACATTTAAATGTTCTGGAAAGTTCCTCATACAGCTTTAGCCTTGTTTATATCTGATTAATTCCCTAAGTGACACACACTGAACAGTCCGGTGGGTCATGGGCCAGGTCATGTGATTTTGTGTTCCCATAACAACATGTCCAAGATGTCCATGTTTCAGACTAACACATGTGACAGAACTAGATACATTTTGAAAGCTTTTTCTTTTTCTTGCTAAAGGTAACATTTAAGAATTAAAATACTTACATAACATGTCCTTTATTATATTTAACCTGTTGTGAAAACATTTCTTGATCAAATTGATATGAAACAAATTAGATAAATATCGCTGTGAGACTGGTGTCACATCGGGACTTTAACCCTAAACTTTAACAGTAAATTAAGTGAGAGAAATTAATTAAGGAGTGACATATATGCACAATTAGAAATATGATTATGATCTGCTCAGTTCATTTAGCTGAGTCAATTATATTTAGTTAATATATTCTTTATTCTTCAATTCAAAGAATGTTCAAACTAATTTGAAACCAAAAAATCATCCTGATTAATTAAGTTATAAATAAGAGTTACTTTACCATTAAAGCCCAATGTGACATACATGTCACTTTTCAGATATTTCACACTAGGGGGGTTACTTGTCAGAAATGTGATCTATGTGGTCTATTTAGTCTAAATTATGTTCCCCCTAATTTTCCCAAAAGTAAAAATGGGCCTGGGTTCTTATGATGCTCTGGGAAGCCTCACTTTTGGTTATGAAGAAAAACCTAAGACAAACTAAAACCATTTTACAGAAATGATTACTTTACATTTGAAGTAACTTATTGAACACTGCAAACAAAGAATATTTAAAAGTCTGTGTAACAGCATCTCTCACCCTCTAAACGTCATCCATCATGTCCCTGCTGGTCAGTTTCACATATAATTTGTATTGTTTGTTTGAATGTTAAAATGTGCGGTGAACGCATGTACCACCATTTCTACATTTGATCAGAATGCACGCTTTTTGTAAAAGTTTGGATTCATAACTTATTCACCCTGCATAACACTGCTCAATTCGAGTGCCAGTGAGCTATGACAGTGTGACAGGAACCTGAAAATAAATGGATTTCAGCCCCTATTCTGATTATTATCTGTGTGCTTCTCCTACTGTGATAGGGCGATGCATCTCAAGAATGAAAGTACATTTTTTTTCTATAACTAGAAATAAATAGATGGCTTTAAATCAATGGATTTAAAAATACATTTCTTACAAGCACTCTGTGGAACACGTGGCAAAAAACTGTGATTAAATACTGTGAGTGATCCCCACTGGGGCCTAAACGTCTCTTATGCTACTCACACTGGATTCGTTTTTGGATTCTGATTTTTTCTGATTTTATCAGCAGAATGCAATATTAAGATAAGCCATCCACTGTTATATGGCCATAATCAACTGAGCCAATAAGCACTTTTCTGCAAGAAATACATCTCAGGAAATACATCTCAAATGTGCTTTTCTTAGTTTTTATGACTTTCTGATGACATTACATTACATTACATTTAGCTGACGCTTTTATCCAAAGACTTACAATAAGTACATTTGACCAGGAAGATACAATCTTGAAGAAAAACAGAATCACATCAGGTTTCATAGAGCCAAACATTTCAAGTGCTACTCAACTGGTTTCAGATAAGCCAGCCCTTTATTAGTATATAAGTGCTTTGTTAGTAATTCTATCGCTCGAAGTGGAGTCGAAAGAGATGAGTTTTCAGTCTGCGCCGGAAGATGTGTAAGCTTTCTGCTGTCCTGATTTCAATGGGGAGCTCATTCCACCACGATGACCTCTTAATACCTTATGCCTGAATATAGCATTCTACTTACTCCATAATTATGGATATGAATACATTGCTATATCTCGCTTCTCTCTGAAAAACTACACATTTGCCAATTGTATTGAAACATTGAAAGCGAAATCAATCAAGTAATGAGTTACCTTTAAATGTGTATTGTCCCTATGGTGGAATTTAAACTTCAATCTGGCAATTTTAGTAGGACATCTACAATGAAATTATTTTCAAATGGTATTTTAAATGCGTTTACCCGCTAAAGTTTAAAAACTTGGTTCGTTTGCCTTCTGAATCTGTTCACCCAAATCCAGAAGCGAAACCAGAGAAAGGGAAAGTCGAGAGAAAAGTTGGGATTTTCCCTGCAGTGCACAGGCAACATTTCGGGAAGTAAAATCTTTAGTGAGCAGCACAGTTCAATGCAGCTTGGTCTGTACGGAAAGACGCGCCCCCTGTGCGTAAAAAGGCAGGACCGAGGGCACGCAGCTCCAAGTCCCGTCCTCTGCTTTCACCTGAAGCATCGGACACACACACAGGTAGAGGAGCCGGAAGAACAAGTCGACTCGTCCTCATAGCACTGCTTTCCATAGTAACTTAAGGCGTTTCTGATATCAAAACTCCGCCGTCTACTTTGTTATGTTTTAAAAACGCAATTTATTTATGAATGTGCAGCGGCATCGGAGGAAACATGACAGAGCAAGGAAAGAAGTTGATTCTGATCGTGGTGGATATTCTGTGTGTCTTTGTTGGTGAGTGACTGCCCTCCGGACAATATGGCTGAAAACATATGACTATAGTTTCAGGCTGTGCAGCTCCTCTGGTCTGCGTTAGTAGGCCTATGTGATCTTTATTGGGTTAAATCAGAAAACAATGAATCGATAGTTTAAAAAAACGTTATCATAAAACTAGCATAGTGACGCATGGGATTGCCCAACACAAACACAATTTATAGATGTTTGACAAACAATCCACTTCATTGTTTTATGAAGAAACTGCTGACATCTATATAAAAGGTGACTTGCACAATTTATTTCTGCAAAAATATGCATATTAGACTCATGACTTGGCAGGTGTTGCAGTATAAATAAAGGTTGTAACTCGGCATTGATCTTTATCTTGTTCAAACAAGCCACACATTGTTTCCCAACAGTGAGTGAGAATGTTGCTGTTGATTTCTGTTTGTCACTTGTTCTCTGAAATCATTTTTGTGTGTGTGTGTGTGTGTGTGTGTGTGTGTGTGTGTGTGTGTGTGTGTGTGTGTGTGTGTGTGTGTGTGTGTGTGTGTGTGTGTGTGTGTGTGTGTGTGTGTGTGTGTGTGTGTGTGTGTGTGTGTGTGTGTGTGTGTGTGTGTGTGTGTGTGTGTGTGTGTGTGTGTGTGTGTGTGTGTGTGTGTGTGTGTGTGTGTGTGTGTGTGTGTGTGTGTGTGTGTGTGTGTGTGTGTGTGTGTGTGTGTGTGTGTGTGTGTGTGTGTGTGTGTGTGTGTGTGTGTGTGTGTGTGTGTGTGTGTGTGTGTGTGTGTGTGTGTGAGATATAAGTAATTTGTTTTCTATCTGAAATAGCTGGAGAAAGAGGGAATTTGTGTGTCTGTGTTTTGTCAGGCTCTGTGATTGCTTTTTCAGCATATTTTTCCTCTTGCACCCTGTGGCCCCCTTCTTTTTTAAACATAGGTTTAGGAGGAAGAGCAAAGATCATTGTCAATGAATCTCTCTGTGACAGTTAAAATCCTGTTTTGGAAACTGGATAACAGTTATGTGGGGGTACGGGGCTGTTTTTGTGTGTGTGTGAGAGAGAGAGAACTATTCAGCGAACACAGCAGCTTGTTGTGACTTGTTTCTGGACTCCGGTGAAGACACAAAGACCATTAACAGAAATGACACCTTCCAGCTGTTTGTGTCACATTTGCTCACATCCCGACACTTGGAGGCTGACAGAGGTTATAGTTGAGATGATGAAATATGGAAGGGCATCAGAGATGGTCATTTATTTTACAGATTTCCTTTAGATATTTTTTGAAGGTGAAATATGGGGTTAAAATAGAACTTGCCTGCTGTTAAAACCATGTGAGGACAGCTACAAACGATGAATACTTTTGTGGATCCATCTGTTGACTGACAGGGAGGAATGATAATGACCACTCTGCTGTGAAACCCCCTCCTCACTCTAGGTGTATTTTCATGTGTGTGCAAATCCAAACGTGAAGTCCACTGTCAACACCCTGCGGGTCCATTTAGAAGGTTTGAAGCTTAAGGGATGAGCCTGGTTTAGGAAATGATTGGCTGGTACAAGGCGAGGTAGCGCTGTATAAGGCATGATGTGCTACTTTAATTAAGAAAACAAGTTGTGTTTTTCCCAGTTGGCGAGCACACAAATCTCCAATGCAAGTGATTGTTAAATCTAAAGTAATAGTTGTGAAATCATAGATGTGGTGATTAACGATTTGTCAAAGATAATATCCCTACATATCAGTTCACATGTGAATCATCCCACAATTGTGGTTTTTCAGGAATGTGAAAGTGTGTCACTCTTTGAGGTAAGTTAGTCACCAGCCTTTATAAAGTGAAAGTATGATATGTGGATCATTTTGGTCAGTCTCAGATGTGGCGTGAAAATATATTTTTTTTCCTTTATCATATTTCCTATACTGTATATTCAATTCAGTAGACTCGGTTGAAACGATCATATGAAAATCAGTACTACTGAACTCAAGATTATTTTTTCTTTGAAATATATGCCTCATTATGAGTACATGATCTTAGGGAAACACTTGATATGTAATGTGACCAAATAAGAGCTTTGAAAAGTAGTTGATTGCAAGAAAATGAACTGGCAACCATCAACTTGCAGCCAAAAATTACAAATATTTGATCACCTTAGTCTTTAAAAAGTCTAAATTTAGACTCTAGTTTTAAGAGAAAAGTTTGATTTTATAACCTGGGGCTCTAGGAAACTTTGATTTACAGACGTGTTTAGTCAATATCAAATACAGTGATTAGCTATTGCACAAGACCAAGGCTAATGCTTTGCCTGCTTGTGTTTTTAGGGTTACAAGCTTCTTGTACAAAACTAACACTTTATCACACATCATGTTTAAAATGTCCTTTTTTTAACTGTTGCATATTTTAGTCAGGCTATTTTACTCCCTTGTTGCTTTAATCATGATTTTGATTCCCCCTCATTTGAAAAAATGGTGGGTGGGTGTGGTAGATATGGCAGGAATGTGCTGAGTGATGAGATGGTAACTGATTCTGTTTAGTGTGTTATTTCTCCCTCTTCCCCTCTGCAGTCAAACAGCCATCCTGCCATTATTCTTTATCCACACACACACGCACACGCACACGCACACGCACACACACACACACACACACACACAGCAGAACATATTTTGTTACATTTCTATCAAGCCAGTAAATACATGTACTTTTATCAGAACGGACTGCGCTGTTCTTCCATTGTTTCACTTTTTCAAAGGCAATAACTCAAGCCAGGCTACTAAAGTTTTTGTAACATTGATCTTATTATTTAGTGTTTTCTTATGTTAGGATTACTTTCATTTTGGCAAAATAAGCATATTTGCTTTCTTTGGCGTGACACAGATACCCCTTTCTCATGTCTGTGTAATGCAGGTCTGACTACAGCCAACAGTCGATTATCTTAGTTTAGCATTAAGGCTGCAGACAGCTATCCTGGCACTCTGGCCAAAAAATAATCCAAAACATAACCCCCATCCCCAAACTAAGTTTTTTGTTTTGACTTTTTATACACTTTGTTCGTTGTCCAAATTCTACACAAAACATATGAAGTGTTACTCAGGGATCTATAGAGATGCTAGTTGGCATATAGAGATGCTAGTTAGCAGATTTGGCTAACTTTAGAAAGCAACAAGCAAACTTTTTACCCTGTTTGTAGACTTTGTGCTAAGCTAACTGTCTCTAACTGTTTCTTTTTAAACACGACTATTCTGTTTAGAAAGACTTCCTGTTCCCTCAAAGCTGAACAAATCTATCTGAAGAAGCAGTCTGAACTTTAACACTGTTTTAATGCTGATGGTCTCAGTTTTAATGGTGATTTTACATGATGGGATACTGAAGAGCTGTTGTCTTTCCGGCTGCCTGTCAGCAAAACTAGCTGGTGATGAACTCAAGGTCACTGGATTCATAGTTTCCAACATTATTTTCACTTATATTTTGGTTCAGGTACTTCGATCTGTTCCAGAGTCTAATATTGATGCCAATAATATGCCGTAAAATGCATTTTGTCCCAGTTTTGATCTCTACACTCTACACCCAGTCTGGGATATGGGAGGTCAGCAACCTACGGGAGGTCAGCAACCTACGGGAGGTCAGAAACCTACTACGACTGAAAAGCAAATGGCAGTATTTCTGCAAATCACAAGACAATTGGATGATTTCATGACTCACTTCCACATCAGAGTTAACTGTCATTTTTATAAAAGGAAGCATACTTTAAGATAAGATAAGATAGTACTTTATTGATCCCAATTTGAGAATCTCTGTAAGCATTAAGACGTTTTTCAGCATAATATCAATTTCACCGCTTATATCTTTTGGATCAACCCATTGACAAAGTGTTTGAAAGCTTTCTAATGATGTACTGTATCTTTGGCTAAAACAGGATGTTGGTTCAAGACAACTTGAGGTTAGACATTTAAACACTGCTTAATTATATGATGACGTGTAATTTGAAAGAGGCAAAAAATAGTTTAAAATGGAGTTGTTTCATATCGAGTCGTGTTATTAGTGTGCGATCTTTTACAAACCTGCCATTGGATCGTAGTTAAATAACATGGAAGTGGTGCTTGATTTTAACCTTTTTATTTTGCACATAAATTAAAGATATTATTTATTAGGATAATTGTTTGTCTGGCCAGGCAATAGGAAACATGGCAGAACAAGTTCCCATAGTGCCATAGTTTTGTTTGAACAAATCAGCATTACAAATACTATGAAACAGCAAATATCCCAGAGCTAGTGTTTAACATGATTAAAATGACTAACTTATTAATAGAAATGGTGCACATTCATTTTCTGTTGATCTGTTAAGCATTGCAACTCAGGTCACCAATGACCTTCAATTGTTGTTGTTCAGGTGAGAATCAGCAGTGAGGAAATGAAACCGTTTTTATTTAGTGTTATAAATAAAGCCACACACGTTTTCGTAACAGCTTTTGTGACCGAAAACCGCTGTTATTTATGTGACAATTTAACATTTTGCCACAAGTATCTGCTTCTGCCAAATAAGTGTCAAAGTCAAGTGGGAAGTGTTGACTTTTGCTTCCTGATGTTCCTGTGTGAAAATGTAAAAGAGATGCGGTGTGTGTGTGTGTCTTGTAAAACACATCATTGTGTAGTTGAATTTATTAACCGTGGTGGTTTCAGAACATGTTTTCAGTCAGGAAGTGGTTTCATGTGAGAGACGAGGTAAAAGTTCTTTGTTCCTATTCACACACTTTCGAACAGTGAGTATGTTCAGATTATAGACATCTATAACATAATGCCAACTAAAAAGTATTTACAACCACATTCCAACCAGCTTTAACCACAAAGTGACTTGATTAATAAAATCATAGGACAAAAGAGACAGGTTTTTTTCCTTAAACTGCAAATCTTCAAATAAGAACCAGGACATTTTGGAAAATGCTTCACCATTTTATTTTAAAATGACAGGATCTGGATGCACACCAACAATTGCATGACAACTTTTAAAACACATTTGACACTGAGATTTTCTGCCAACTGTAAACCGCAAAAATGAATGAATGTATAAACTGCTCCTTTGTGTGACCATAAATTCGTACCGAAGAACAATTCAAACACAAAAGTATTAAAGGGAAAGGGGAAAACCCCAAAAGCATAATAGGGCCTCTTTAACCGACTTCAGACCCAGTCTCCATTGTAATGGACATCACATGTTTTTGGTCTAAGACAATGACATATGAACAATAAAAGTCCATAAAGTTGGGCATACAGTTCACTTTGCCAGGTCAGCTAGGGACATGCAGGACTTTCTCAGGAAAAATCCCCTGCCTCTCAGGAAATGATGCGCCTTCTTCCCAACAACAGCTTGAATGTATTGAGTAAAAGGTTAACCCAGTAAAAAAAAGTATAACAATGACAGCCATTATTGACAGAACCGACAAAAAGTCCCCACAGCGATGAGCACCAAAGTTAAGCAAAGTAAAAATAAACAGTCAAATATTGGATTTCTGAGCACCTCAGTGTGATGTGAAACACTGCTTGTGAATCCCCGCTAGCTGCAGACTCTCAGCGGTCTGTTGAGATTTGACCTCAAATAAATCCTCACCTTCCACATGGTGACCTGTTTCTGTTTCCTATCATGTTTCAGTTATGAGGATGAAGACTCATCTTGAGGGGCTGAATAACAGGAACACTTCCCACTTCCCGCTGGGGTCAGGGGGAAGTTGTACTTGTGTCTGATCCCAAATTCCATCATGTTTATTTTTTCAAAGTGGAATTGGGGGTTTGCTCTTGCCAGAAGAGATTGTGAAAGCGTAAAACAATACTCTCCCTTCTTCCTTTTGTATCTCCCCTATGGACATTTTGTTAGTGAAGACAAACTGTGTGTGTGTGTGTGTGTGTGTGCGTGCCTCTTTAGAAAGAGAGAGGCTGGAACTCATTTCTACATTGCTTGCAGCTGTAAACGTTCATCGAGGAAAAGACACTCAACAGCTACATGTAAAATGTCAGAGTAGGATGATACAAGCTGGGAAAAGCACTAGATGTACCCAAAACATTTTTCTTTTTCAGTAGTTCTCCAATGCTTCACTCTATTCAAAGCAATTTCAACTACAAGCAAATGTCATCCAGTCAAAGATTCACTTTGAGGTTCGGCATACGGTTTTGGAAATTTCGATTCACTTAACAAAGGAAATTACAGATGCAAGGAAAGACAAAAGCAGGTAATAGGAATTGAAATAAGGAAGTAACGAAAGTCTTACACAGATTGAGAATATCTTCTACAAGATCAAAATGTCTTTAAAGGGGCCCTATTATGCTCATTTTCAGGGTCATATTTGTATTTTGTGTCTCTACTGGGACATGTCTCCATGCTTTAATGTTCAAAAAGCTCTTTATTTTTCTCATACTGCCTGTGCTGCAGCACCTCTTTTCCCCCTCTGTCTGAAACTGGAGCCCAGTCTGCTCTGATTGGTTAGTTGGCCGGCTCTGTTGTGATTATTCAACTGCTTAGATATGTACCGCCCTTTAGCATATCACGTACAATGTGTCGAAGCGCTGGCCAACAGAAACACAAGTGTGTGTGGGAGAGAAACTCTTGGGATTTTAGCCTTTGGAGACCATTTTACATGCACAGAAACCTGTATAACGCACAACAGGTAAGGGACCCCCCCCCCCCCCGCAAAAAAGCACTATAGGGCCCCTTTAATGTATGACAGTCATTGGGCATTGGGATATCTTGAATAACATTCATCCAGTCAACTTTGCACTTCGTTGGTGCCAGCAGCCCTTCTACAGTCCAAGCAATCAGCCTGTTTTGTACTATTGTTCACCAGAACGTTAACTGTTCCTAATCCTTCTTAGTTCGGCCACTGAGCAATAATAAACTGTACACATAGTTTCTGATAAGATATTGCGTAGTAATTGAGTAATTTTGGGGAATCAACCTCCTGACGGTCCCCCTCAGCTCGACCTGGCCCCCAGGAGGGGAGGCCCCCCCAGCACAGGCCTATACAAACATACCAGGTCTTCTGTAATAATAGAACAGATAAAAACAGTCAGATAATAGGAACCCTCCATGGGCTCGGCTCCCAGAGGCTGTTGGAGCATGTTTGATACAAAGTGAAATCGACTTCCTCACTGATTCTGTTGTTGAATCAGCTCAGCGGTGGTTGCTCTCTGTGTGTGTGTAAGGCCATTGCCCAACTTTGTCCTCTCACATCCCCACCCTGGCAGCAGTTAGCCACCAGAGACTTGTGTCAAACCAGCAGCAGCCTCTTATCTAAATGTTATCCTTGCACCCTGCAGAATAAACAATGGTGGGCCTCACTTCAAAGAGAAGCTGGGCGCGTGCTCGCCCTGCTGGAATAATGAACTCTGAGATGTAAAGAGCAAGGGAAGGGCCTTTCATAAAAATAAATGATCTTCAATGAGGAAACTGCTTGTCATCAAATACCATTAGTGTCACTCGGAAAACAAATATTACTTATTAGGCAGTTCCTTAGCGGTGTGTAGTGATCTAAACTAAGGGCATTCGACTATATACTGAGACAGTCAGTGGAAACCCAATAAAGCAATATCGTTGGTGTATTCTGACTTCAAGCAAGAAAGCTCTCACTCTTACTGGTATGCTATTAGATTTGTTTCCCGGCTTCCAATTGTTTTACTTCTTCCTTTGATTTTAAGTACTTGAAGTGTTTTATATCAAACTGGTAATATACAACTTTGCAACTTTCCCCCTTCAAGTGTTTCCAAGTGGTTTTATTCTTGGAGCAGATGTCGCAAAGATAACCAAATCACTTTCTGTTTTCATCAAAGCCTAGCAACCAAGGACAACACAGGACTATGGTGTCCAAATTGGCCACTTAATCATTTCGATTTAGCCACTTTTAGGACATGCTTAGCCAAACCTTTACTGAACATGAATGCACAATGTCATCCCCAATATGCAATTGAGCATATGACATTATCTGGCAACTCTTAGCGACTATAGGAGCTATCTTTTTCCATGTTGTTGGGAAATAGTTGGCAACACTGGACAGGACACACATTTTGTTTTCCACAGAAACTTCAATTGTTCCACCTTACTGGTTGACGTACTTCCTTTGTGCCATAAATCGAGCATTAGCTTTCCCAGGAGATTTACCCGATGGCAGACAGAAAATCTATCGAAAGCAGGGTTTATAACTAACTAATCAAAATTCAGCAATTTACTTGGAAATGACAAGTTAAAGCAATACAAGAACTTAATTTGCCACTTTAATATTCTTGTGTGAAGCAGCAGGCAGACAAAAGAAAACACTGTGAATGTTCCCAGCTAGCTGACAGGCTGCCACAGTGTGTCGGACCCCAGACCTAATTCTCCTGGCCTGTACCCATCCACATTTGGACTCATGACATCATGTTGGAATTACCTTCCCAAAATCACCCGTCCTGAACATGTTTTCTTTTCTATGTTTATGTGTCTTCATGTGGTCTCATTTAATCCTGCCTGCCACACACTGGAGGAAGGAAGCTCTGTGTTTTCGGAGAGCCACTCTTATGGCATTGCCCGGTGAATATACAGTAAAACTCCTGCTTGCAAAAACAAACAATCCTCGCTCTCATTAACTGCAGCAGTTCAGTGACAGGCTCTTTAAAAACAGGAAAAGAGGTTCCTGACATCAATCCTGTAGATTCCACTATTGTTCCTGCTCAGATTTAAGAGACAGCTTTATGTGTTTCTGTTTCTGTTGTGTTTCATTAAACTCAGTCTTTTGTTTGCACTTGCAGAAAAACAAGAACATTTAACAAGGGTACACACATTATTTGTTAGTTCAGACTATTAAAAACGTGTGTGTGTGTGTGTGTGTGTGTGTGTGTGTGTGTGTGTGTGTGTGTGTGTGTGTGTGTGTGTGTGTGTGTGTGTGTGTGTGTGTGTGTGTGTGTGTGTGTGTGTGTGTGTGTGTGTGTGTGTGTGTGTGTGTGTGTGTGTGTGTGTGTGTGTGTGTGTGTGTGTGTGTGTGTGTGTGTGTGTGTGTGTGTGTGTGTACACCCGGGTCCTCAGCTCCCAGGCCCAGCGTTGTGTAAACGGTGCCCCATTGTCAAAGGTCATGGCTTTCCTCTCCCCGTATTTCCATGGTGACACTCCAAAGAGTGTCCGCGGCCCGCAGAGGTGAAGTTGTTGCCACTGAGCTCAAGAGATGACAAATTAATGGACTTGGCAGAGTGGGACCTTCTGCCCAAATCTGAAGGATTAATCTATCGGTGTGTTTTTAGCTGTTTCCTGAGCTCACTCGTCAACATAGTGATACACAGTGGCTCTCAAAAATTGAAGCATCAAGGTCTCTGAAAGTTTTTTTAATCATCATGGGACATCATTTTAAAAGCTCAGTGTACTCTCATCATTTACAATGACTTTCTTTATGAACTGTGTATGACACTTTTCGTGACCTGCTAAACCATGGCATTTGTAATTATTTGTTAAGCATACTATAAACTGACTTTTTGCCAATTGGATGGATGGATGAATATTATGGCATACTATAGCCTATTTGGGTATTTTTTGTTAGTTATTTGCGTGATTGAAATAGTTTCAGTGTTAGCAACAGGGCTTTTCACTTGAAATAGTTTCAGTGTTAAATCATCTGTCAGGTTATGCTTGTGATCCACTTGTTTGTACATTTTAACTTGTCATCACATGCTGTGCCATTGGGATGAAAAGTATGTGTCGCATATATACCATGATTGTCTGTAAAAAACTGCTTTGGTGAATGTCCATGCTCTCTGATGCCTTGTACTTCAACATTAAGAAAGTTTGATGTGGTCATTGTATAATTTGAACTTCCTTTTTTCTTTCGCAGTCGAGTGGATTTCATCCTTATATTGAAGTTGTCTTTTCTTCTTGCAGCGGCTCTTCCCTCAGCCATCCTGACGCTGAGGTTCACTCCATACCAAAGAGGAATCTACTGCGATGATAAGAGCATCAGCTATGCCTACAGGAGAGACACAATCTCCCATGGAGCCATGGCGGCCGTCACCATCACCTGCTCCATCGTTATAGTCAGTCCCAAAGTTTTATTAAACAGTAATATAAACACATTTTACCTGAAGTTTTTCCCTAATTTAAGTGAAAAACTTGAATTGTGTCTCTCTGCACAGATCACCACTGGAGAGGCCTACCTTGTGCACACGAAGCGCCTGCACTCAAACTCCCAGTTCAACCAGTACCTGTCAGCTCTTTACAAGGTGGTCGGCACCTTCCTGTTTGGAGCATCCGTCAGCCAATCACTGACCGACATGGCCAAGTTCATTATAGGTCGCCCTCGTCCGAACTTCCTGTCTGTGTGCGCCCCTGTCAGCTGTAACGGCTACATGCTGCAGATCAACTGCACCGGCAGTCATCGCAATGTGACTGAGTCCAGGTGACCATCCAAACCTTTATTATGGAGAGAAGTTTGATATAGTTTCAAGGGGTCACCTATTATGCAAAATCGAATTTCATGTCTCTTATACATCAACATGTGTCCCCTCTGTGTAAAGAGATTCTGAAAGTTTCAGGAAAACATATTCACTCACTTTTTGTCCTGATCCATTTATATAAAAACCTGTCTGAAAATGAGCTGATCAGATTTTGGCCACTTAATGTCATAAAGATTTGTTTGGCTTGTGTAACCATTAAGTTAATACATTTCTGATGGCTCATATTTGAACTGGTAACCAAAACGAATGAAGGCTTTCAACCCATACACAAATATTGTCTTAACACTTTGCTTTTGGCAGGGTGGTATAATATGATGTAGACATTAGCCATGCAATAAAATGATACGTTTATTTTTATGGTGTTAAGGACAAAGGATATTGATATATGCAAATCGCACATTACATTTCTTATGAGAGCTTGTGTTGTTTGAAAAAGACATGTAAACCTCATAATACTAATACATAGTACTTGAATACTCAAAGCAATTTTATAAAAATCACTGAAAAAAACAGGTGAATTGTGTTCATGAGTTGTTTCTGTTTCGTTCCTCAGGTTGTCGTTCTACTCCGGCCACTCGTCCTTCGGGATGTACTGCATGCTCTTCCTGTCGGTGAGTGTGTCTTTGTCATTGTTTGTGAGACTCTCTGTCGCTATCTGTGAAATGTCTGTTTTGCCAAAAACACACAAAAGTGACTCAAAACAGGAGGGGGGGGGAGGGGGAGGGGGGGGGGGGGTCAACACAGACGCACGGCTGATGTTTGGAAACACCTTTGTTTAATTGACAACACTGTACAATGGCCGGAAGATGACGGATTCAACAGTTTAATCCCTGTTAGGGTTTATGAGGGAGTGACTGGAGGTCATTTTGTATATGGCACTGTAGCTGACCTCTGACCTTTCTGTTGAGGCTGGCTAACGGGGAAAAAGATAACATTCTCATAAGTAGGAGAAGAGCACATTTTCAGTGTATGAAATACCTTTTAACCTTTTTTCATTAAAAAGAAATCATAAAAATGTCATGGTATAGTTTTTTATAAAAGTGCCATACAAAGTCATTGTATAGTATGTCTATAAATCGATACATTAATACAAATATATATAAGTCATAGCATGTCACAAAATGTTTTTCATAATATAGTATGTAATTGAAAAGAAAAAATGTAAAAAACGTTTCTTAATGTTTCTTAAAGGTCATTATATAGCATGTCAAAAAAAGTCCAAATAAATAGTTTGTAAAAAACAAAAGAGCCATGCTAATGTCATGAAAACAAAAGAATAGCCATAGTATGTCAAAAATAATAATGTTATTATATAGTCTATCATATAGAATTCCTAGTAAAGTGCGTCATAAAAAGTCAAACAAATAGCATGTAACGAACATTTAATTAGGTTTAAAAAGTATAGTATTTATATCACAAGTTTAAAAATGTCGTCCTATAATGTGTCATTAAACATAAAAAGATCATAGTGTTGTAGGTCAAATATTTGTATGCATTATTTTTGATTTACAAAATTACTTCTTAGTAAAACATATTTTTTGTGTACTTTTAAATTGTAGACCAAAAGAATGTTAACAGCAGTATCCTCTCTCAATACAGTAAATACCAGAATTAACAAATCAATAGTTTTAAATCTGGAAATTAAATCAATATCTTGTTTGTGTGTGCAGCTCTACGTCCAGGCCCGGATGCAGGGGAAGTGGACACGCCTCGTTCGACCCACAATCCAGTTCTTCCTGCTGCTGTTCTCTTTCTACGTCGGTTACACGCGCGTGTCTGACTTCAAACATCACTGGAGTGACGTTCTGGTGGGGCTGCTGCAGGGAGCCCTCATCGCCGTGCTCACTGTGAGTACAACAATATGTCTCGATGACGTCTAGACTGAAAGACAGATTTCAAAATACAAAATGGCTGCAGTTGTTTTAAAGAAAATGCTGATTTCTTGCTTCTTTTGTGTAAAGTGGGACAGGTTTTGTTAACTTAGTGTAGCATCGTTTGTAGTACAACGCAGACCTTGAAACTAGAAAAAACATGTATTAATCTATAAAAAAAATAGAAACGCCTGCAAAAAATAAATACTTTAACTGTTGGTGAAGACTCGAGTGTTGGTTTTAACTTGGACTCTATTCAAATCAAATGTCATTGTATGCAACCCCCCAACAATATGCAACCAAAGATATGACTTAAAGGTCACCTATTATGCAAAATCCACTTTTACTTGTCTTTTATACATAAACATGTGTCCCCTCTGTGTAAAGAGATTCTGAAAGTTTCAGGAAAAAAGATTCTCTCACTTTTTGTCCTGATCCATTTATATAAAAACCTGTTCTGAAAATGAGCTGATCATGGGGCATTGGCCATTGGCCACTTTATGATGTCATAACGATTTTTTGGCTTGTGTAACCATTGGCCAATCACCAACCAAGGTAACCCCCCCCCCCCCCCTACCTTATCACCTGAATCTCCTCCTAGAGCACCATTGTGTTCTTTTTAACCAAATATCTCTGTGGGGAGTGGCTCCTTATTTTTCATCTAAAGTAACAGACAGAGAATCAGCACTTTTGAAACAGGCCTGAAACAGAGGGGATTATGGGTAATGCTGCAATGATCTGTTTGGTATTTGGAGCCAAACACTTCAGAGAAATGTTTTTTATATATCTGAGACTTATAATATATTGATGAAAAACAGTATAATAGGGGACCTTTTTAAGTTGAGTCAACACCTCTGTGACAGTGGATGTATTACAGGACTGGGAGCAGCAAAGTTGTTATGAGTTTTTTCAGCTAAAACCTCAGCTCATCCTATACTCTGGCATTGATTCCTCTTCTGTCCTTTCAGGTCCGATATGTGTCCGACTTCTTCAAGCAGCGCGCCCCCCCCTGCACACACACAGACACAGCGGAGATCGAACATCTTGAGCGCAAACCGAGCCCCCAGCCTCCCGACCCTCAGCACGGAAACCATGGAAACCACTACAACTACACCGGACCTGTATGAGCCCCTCACAGCAGCTCCTCTTACTAACCTGGGCCTTCAACCTCTCCCACAGCAGCTCCATTATCCACGGACCTGTGACTTACCCACAATGCAGTAACCACTAGCCAGGAATCCAGACTTGCTCCACACTCGGCGACAGCTTCCCGACTATTTTACAGCTTTGAAAACGAAATATCTGTTGGAACAGCAGCTCCACCGTCTGTGTCTGTCACTTAGGGCGTGTGCTGCGGAAATATGTGATTGATTGTGTTGTTCTGTTTGACGGTGTGCAATGATATATATTGTTGTGTTGTTTTTAATTCTGTGTGGCATTTATGAGGAGAGTTTTTAGAAGTTGATGCTGTGAGTTAAACCGAAAAGTGAGTAAAGACTGCGAAAGAGATCTGTCAATTTCAAAAGCACCAGCCGAAGACTTTTCTGTCCTTCAGAAAAAAACCTTAGAGGCATTGTTTTCCATTGTGTTGCTTACTGCAGTCAGATGAGAATTGTATTTGAACTACACTGGAGCTAGATTATATCTGCCTGTCTCTATATTTGACCGTCTTTTAGAAGATAAGCCTGTGTAATGGACTGTTTTAACTAAATACCTGATATTATGTATTACTAACATTTTCATTATGTGTATTACTACTGTATCTAATAAACTGTGTAGCTTTTTAAGAATGGCTTACCACGGCTTTGCTGTGACGTCACAACACAACTTTTAGAGCTGGCAACTTGATGATTTCTTCTCTTTATACAAACTAACTTCACGTAAATAATTGGAAAAGGACGGACAACACAAATGAAGACGTTACTGTGGAATACTCATCCGATAAACCATATTTTCTCCAGTTCTCTTGAACCTCAATGCTTATACAATCACCATTTCAAGTCAAACTGGACATCTTCCTTACATTTATATAAAATGTGTAACCTATTAAACATAATGTAATCATTTATTTTCTTCAGCCTGTCGGATGTTTTATGTAATTCTTTGCCATAAATGTTAGCCAGCATGACGTCTACGAGTGCTTACTTCAACTACAAGAAGAAAAGACATTTCAAAAGAGTCTGTGGTGAGCAAGGGAAGGTTTTTGTGTTTTGTTTAGCTCTTCTCTGCTGTGCTCTTGTTGAAAATAAGTGTACATAACACCCTGACGCAGTGTTCGTGTCTGGACCTGCAGCTGAGGGCTGTGGGATTCCTCAGAGGCGCAGGAAGGAATGGGGCTGCTGGGCCACGTCAGAATTGTGTTTTTACTTTAATTGCTTCCAAGTTAACACACTTGCTAGATCAGAGTGCTGTGAATATATATTTGAAATTGTAGTTGTATCTTCTCTGAGAGATTATCTTTTCAAAACCATGCTAAGATCTGCTTCAAAAGGGTCGGTGTATACCTCTACTTCCATTTAGTCGTGTAGATAGTTGGCGTTGCAATCGCCTTTGGAGTTATCCGCCTCCAACTCAACACAATGGTCACATCAATGAGAAAGAAACCACGGTTACAAGGGATAATCAACATGACTTGCTGATGCTACACCACTTAAAGAAAAAACTTATTTTAAATAATATCACTGTTAAAAACCTTTGTCCACCATTGGGAACTGACATTTATCTGTCAACTGATACTTCCTGCTTAGTCCTTAAAAAACACTTTGTTTCCTTAGTGTGCTTCAGTACAGCAAGTTGACATGAGTGTGGAGGGTTTCGTTTGGTGTGTGTGTACCATAGGTGTGTACGCTTTGTGTGTGACTGACTGTGCGTAAACGTGCATTCCTTAGACTTGAATAACCAAAATAGTAAGCTTGTATTGCTATAAACACTTTTAAACAGTTTGTAAATAGGAATATCCAGTAAATCATTTCTAGATGTTTTTCTATTATTTTTGACACACTGTTAATCTACACTTGTTTCTAGAAAAAAATGTATCAGCCGTTTTAGTTTTTCACATTTTTCCCCATTGCATTTTGATTTCCCTTATGAACAGAGCTTGTCTCTTCTTCCTTACCCTTTGTCATGGGATCGTACATAAATCACCTCAAAATGGATACACTGAATTGATATCTAGTTGCAGAGGAGTTGACTATCAAATAAACAGTTTATCAGTTTCTCAAAAGCTACATTTCATGACTAAGCCTCAATGAGTCATTAAAATAATTTGGATGTTCTTTAATCAATTAAGTTTCCTTTTTGTCCTTCAGACTTCTTCTATTCCCCCCATAGACACCAACCAGAGACAAAGGACCACTCTCAATCACATCTTTTATTTGTAAGGCACCAGAGAAGCTTCCTTACTGCTAAAAGGTTGATTCATTCTCATTAGAGTACACAGTTGCTTGTTTACATCTTTGTATTATTTTTTTTGTTGCCCCAGGTATCTTAAAATGAGACCGTGTTCATAAACACATTAAACTGTTTTTTCGTTTGCACAAAAGAAAAAGAGATACATTTACAAACCTAGAAAACAATGTTAAGTGTTACTGCCTACTGAGAGAATGGGGGAGGAAAAACAGGAAGAACGACATGGTACAACATTGTGCCTCTCTTTAACTGTAGGCTTGTAATGCACACATACAACACCAAAGTCTTCCATGATACACACACGTTAAAAAGCAGCTTTGAAACATACAAAAATGCTTTAAAAAATATGTATATTGATATATTCATATGTATACAAATTGGCCCTTCACAGCAAAAACAAACACACATACCATTCATATGTCTAAGTTTTGCCAAAGGAGGTTTTCTACAGAGACTGACGTCAACATATATTAAGGTCGAATCTCCAGGGAGGGAAAATCATCAGCTCCCAAACACTAGCACAGACAGGAAGGAGAAAAATAAAGAACACTGAGCCACAACTTGAGTGCCTTTCAAAATAAAATACAGGAGAAAAGTTCTAGCCGACCTCAGACGTTACGGGGTGAAGCGTTAAAGCTCTGGAAGCATTACAGGAGAATAACAGCTCGAACGTAGTGAACCTCTTTAAAACATCTGTCCTGTGAGTGTTACCCCATTATACTGATGATCAATGAGAGAGCACTGCTGCCCTCTGCTGCCCTAAATATGAACATTACCATTCCTCAAAACCTCAGCTGTCCCAATTCCATACTACCGACAGTGAATACTAGACTGTTTTGCAGTTCGTACACAAAGAAAATCAATATATTTCATAGTTTTATACTTACGAAAAACAAACAAAATGTGCTCCATTGTAGGTCAACCACTGCATTTGGAAATGAACATGAAAATGTATTTTCCCAAACAGATTCTGAGATGTTATTGGATCTTTCTTATTGCCAATAGCTTACATGTATCCAGCTGTGGGCAAACGTTCCGCATTTCTTCTGGCATTGCATTATGGGGGATAAGAGTCCATCAACAGCACTATACAGAAATCAGTAAATATATCTTAAGACCGTATTTGAAAGAGTTCTTATAAAGACTTAATAAGGACTGGTAGGGTTATTATTAGGAATGGTAGATGTTATCAACGTGCAATGCTTTAAAAGTTGATGCCAGGAATTGTGGGGCTGCATTTTCTTCTTTCTTTTCAAAAAGTTTAGAAAGGAAAGGAAATAACTTTTCTGAGCAATAAAAGAATTAGAGCAGCTCTTTTTATGGCTGCTAGTTAAGATACTTACGGGTTGTTTCACTTTGTAACAGAAACTCCAAAGCAACAAAACCTTTGATAGCACCATGGTGATACTCCTTCAAATAATCAATGACATTGATAGTCAAGCAATTGTTGGCAGAAATGGTTCTCAGTATGCGATATACGGAATGGGGATATACATATATTAGTGTGGCCTAATCTTTATAATGTGGGGTGGTTGCAATGGTAACTTAATAACATGTTGGTATATCATTTGCATGGCACCATTATGTGTAGCCCAAACATCGTCATTTAAGTCGACCCAACATGGCAGTCACGTTTTATTAGGGGCTGTATTTAAGTAAAGATTCAGTATACTCCAGCCCAGTGTACTTTATAGAATATGCATGTAGTATGGATTTGGGAAAATGCTCTTAATATAAATCCAGCTTGAGTTATTTTGCAACAGGAACAATAAGTTGGTTACCAGGACAAATTCTGACTGTGAAAATCTCATTTAATACGCTGTTTTCAGAGGGAACGCTTGTTTGAGTTGCTTACAGAGCTTTAGCAAACTCACCCCGGACACATTCTTCATTAAAACAATGCAAAAATTAAAAAAAGGGGGGAGGATGTTCCCCTGACAATCACACACAAGTTAAACAAGACAGGAAAAGACAGGTGCTTGATACAGTCTCAGTATAAACTGAAGTGCTCTTCTAACTTACAGAAGTACAGTACTCGTAAGTCTTTTACGACTCTCTGGTTCTGAAGTTTAGATCCTGTTCAAGTTTGTCTTGGTCCGTTAAAGAGTGGACCAGCACGAGGCGCGGGGGGGGGGGGGGGGCAGGAGCAGGGGGGCGGTGTGAGGACAATACAAAAGGTGCTTTAAGAAAAAAACTAAAGTTAAATTAAACAAATGTTTTCTTCTCTCCAATCACATTCACCCAAGCACACAGACACATTGTAATGTCTAATTAGCCTGTCTTTAACTTCACGAAAACCACATGTCAAAATAAAGTCAACTTTTTTCAGAACTTTAATTCTTGTCATTTGAGTCATGGTCCGTGCCTTGTAGCGTGCACAGCAGCAGCAGCTAGGCCTGACACATTAACCCCCAAGATGGGTATACTACCATTTGTACAAAAACTTGAATGGAATAAAAGCCCATTTATTGGGGATTGAGGTACAGAGCTAAGGTAATGCATCCAGTGGTTGGTCGTATGAAAATGCAAGAAATGGTGATAAGTCAGGTCGTTCATGCTTGAAGGGTTTGAAAGCAAATGTCCCTTTGAAAACATCCCATTAGACTAAGATTCAATTTGGCTCCAAGTACATCAATGAATGGTATGACTCTCCACAGCTCGACATTTTTCTTTTGGGAAAAAGGGAAATGGAGCTGTACGTTATGAGTGAAGGGACAGCGACAGAGGAAACTGAGAGGTCATTAAACTGCTTACTGTGACTGGCAGACGGCCCAGTAAGAAATCTAAGTGGACAGCGGAGGACATGATCAAAAAACACGGGATCTGATAACAAAAAGAGTTAAGAAATAGAAACCAGTGAGAGGCAGATCTGTGTAAGGGACAATGCCGTTAGCTTTCATCCTCAGCTCTCACTCCAAATGGGAAAACATTTACTTGGTTAAGCCTCACGACCGTGGCTCACACTTAAAAAAGCATCTATTTAAAGTCTAGAAGCCTGAACTGAGTCTATTACCACTAAATAATAAGAACATTTAACTCTCACTCAGCCATTCAGCAGTTTTCGTTCTCTGCACATCCAAAAGTCTGTCCTCTTTGCTCGTCATCATCCCTGCAGTGACTCTTCTACATCAACACTCAGCAGCCAGACTTACATCAATCTCCATTTACAGTTACAGTTTTACCTTTCAATTTTTTATTTTTTTTTGTTTGTAGACACTTCACCCCACAACAGCCCCCTCCAAACCTCCTCGTCGGCACTAGTCTGATTTGTCCCCGTCCTCCCCTCGGCTCGCTCTCTCCGCAGCTTCCCGGGCCTTGTCCTCCTTCACCGCCTGGGCCTGGCCGTGGGAGTAGTTGGCCAGGATGGAGGAGAGGGAGAGCAGGCCGGAGCTGGAGGAGACGGCGGGCAGTGAGGGGGGGGTGAGGCCCAGGGGCATCGGGGCCACAGGTAAGGCCAGGCCCTGCAGCTGGGACAGGTGCTGCACCTGGAGCTGTTGCTGGAGACACAGGCATGGTACAGACGTGAGTGAGTGAGTTGCTAACAATGCAGCAAAATGATAGGGTTTCCATTCCGTATATCGCATACTGAGAACCATCTCTGCTAAAACCCTTCCCCTCTAAAGCAGCTCAGCTCTTTAACTCATAAATACTACACCTTGTATTCTTCAGAGCAATTTGTCATATTCTTATTAAAAGTACTTTTTTGTATATTAAAGGTGGGGTAGGTAAGTTTGAGAAACCGTCTCGAGATACACTTTTTGTTATTTTCCATGGAATGCTCTTAACATCCCGATAGCAATGAATATCTGAAGTGCTTTGACAAAAAATCCATAAAAAAACGTCATCTGTGGAAGCCGTGGTACTGAAAAAAGCACGACAAATCATCTGAGCCGGCCCGGCTAAAATAACTGGATGGCCTACCTGCCTGTCAGCCTTCCATCTGTGCACAAACTTATCTCGTGCCCTCATTGGTCATGTGCGCATTCGTGTGTGTTGGAGGAGGGGCTCTGTGAGGAAGTGGCAGATTTGTTCCGGCTGTGTATTTTCAAATTCTAGCGCACTCGAGCTGGTTTCTCCAAAATTACCTACCCCACCTTTAATGTTTCTTTTAACACTTAAAAAAAAACATATAATAGTTTTATATTTGCTCCTATTTTACATGTTGTATTCCTCTTACTGTATTTATGTTTGCATTATTATAACACCAGCCAAACTTGCATTTGTAAACCTCATGTTTGCAGGATTTTTTCCAATTAAAATGTATAATTATTTGATTTGTAAATTATTTCAATAACTTTTGTCATTTGAATCTTGAAGTAACTTTGCCGTCTTGACAATGACTGGCTTTATATATGGTTTATTTCATGTTTGGCATGAGCCACGATTCCCCCATCATCTATAGCCGCTCGCAGGGAGAAAGAAGCTCACCCGTATAATGGAGTTCATCTCAGGGGGCGTGACTTGCTTGGCTCTATCGATGGCGCCCATGACTTGCTGTTGATGCTGAAACAAAGACATCACACGGTCAAGCACAACTAAACATGCAACTACAGGAACACGGCAGAAAACCTAAAAAGGGGTATTTTCACATGGATATCATTTCCCATGTTTTTATGTCCAAGTGACCGATGGGAAAAACATTTGGGTCATTGTCAATGTTGACCAGAAGAGCTTGTTTTGTAACTTCAAAAAGGAGAAATATTCAGGAAAATGTGTCATTACCTCTTGTGACAGGTAAGGCAGCACCTGAGCACAGATTCCATTCAGTCTCTTAACTATTTCAGCCTGAAAAGAAAAAAAGAAGTTGAAAAAGGTTCAGACCATCAAACTATTGGATCTAAGCTACAATAAAGAAGTATAAATCTCAGGGGGGAATTGTTACCTGTTTGTGCATTTCAATATTCAGCCCGTAGGACATTTCATAGTACTACAAAAACAAAGGAGAAAGAGACACGCATTATAATAAACTGGAGCTTTAATCTTAATGTACATTATCAACACAGAACCAGAACGCTTCTATATAAAGTACAAAAGGGCAGACAAATGCATACTTTTTTTTTTATAGGTACGGTTCATGTATTATGCAATGTGGATTATGGAATAATATGTGTAGTTGTCATGAGATGTGTAACTGATCATTGGCTATGACAGAAGCTTCAAAAACATGTATCAGTTACTGATCATGTGATGAGTGAACACGAGGAAGCCCCTCAGTGTAACTCGATTTGTCATTATGTATGACTGAACTAATAATCAGCCACTACACACTCCATGTCTATGCTTATACTGCAAAATGTACTTTAGTCGGGAACATTAGAGGAGATGGGATTAAACAAAGCCACATGCCACTGACAAGGATTATTAGGAAACGTACCATAATATAGTGACGCTGCATCTCTGACTTTTCAGAAGCCAGTTTATCACACTCCAACTTCAAACTGCAAATGACGAACACAAGTATTAAACAAAGGTTAGTGTAAAGGCAAATCTGTCCTGTGATGATAAGTCAACAGTAAAGATAACAGTAAACTAAGATGACCTCTGGCTTGCTTCGGCTTCATGTTTGTTCATCGTGTTTCCCACAAGATAACAATGTCTATCAAATGTAATTACTTCTTGGCGAGGCTCTCAATACTACTAATAATTTGCCTCTAAAATCAATTGTGATTGACTGGATTAGAAAATTATTTTTGGGCTGAAGCAACAAATCTGCTCTTGTTCCTGATTCCGAAGACCTATCTAAGGTAGAGCAGCTGACGTGTGAATAACACAACAGTTTTAAGAGTTACACTCCTAGAAAAAGACAAACAATAGCTTCAAAGGTAGACCAAGGCAACAAGAAAATGAACTCTGCAAAAGGCAGAAATGCTGGCTTAAAGGGAATTAAAAACAGCACTGAAGTGACTTGCATATGGCATAATAATAATAATAATAATAAACTCCTGAAGTTAAATTAAGTTAGGCTAAGACAGTGTTCGCTGCATACCTGTGGTACTGTGCTTGGAGGAACTGGAACTCATCCTTGATGCGGTCGCAGGAGTCAGAAGTGGTGAACTTGAGAGGTTGACTGGACTGACCGGATGCCTGGAGAACAGAACATGATCAGCCTTCATACAGAGACATACACTCATTGGAACTGAGCCCTGCATCCAGGTACATGCACTCAGTCTAAAATGAAGATGCACTGATACTGATTTCGGGCAGACTCAATCAGCTGGATTGGGGATCGATGACAATGGGGCAGATATATCAAATGAAATACTTGGTTTGAATTCTGTCTACGATATACTGTGGTTTCAATTCCTTCTTAAGGCTTCACCAATTGGTGGACCCATCCCGAGTCTGAAACATTACATTTGAATGGTTAAATAGTTGCCGAACAATTTAGAAATAAAGGAATTACAGAAGACCTTTGCCGTTTCTGGTTAAGTATGTGTTGTGTTTGTTTGGAGCCAGTAGTTTGACCTCTGAGATTAACCCTTTGAGAGGATCGTTAAAATGAAGGTCAGCCTACACTGGGCTTCATGTCTGAGTGCAAGTGTAAAGTTTAAATTGAGACTTAGAACACTGCGCTTGAATTTGACATCAAATTGTAACCCAGCATCTGTCTTTAAAATACCACGGTCCAAAGCATTTTAAAAAGCCAACAGAGTGCATTGATTGAGGAAATGTGTTTAAAGAAGGAAGATTAAAACGTGCTACTGCTGACCATATGTGAGACGTATTAAGGGGCTGCATTAGAAGTCTGGTTATGTATAGACTACACTTAAACCATCAATCCAAAGCTGTAATCCTGGGGTTTATCCAGTTCCCTAAACCTCATTACTCTCTAAATAAGTGGCACAAGAGCAAGAGGTTTCCAGTGGGATTATGGGGCTGGACCGAGAGGACGGAGTCACCCTGTAGACAGTGCACTGCGTTTTAGAAGCACACTCATATAGTATGAACAATTGATTTTACATTTTAGTTTGTAAAAAACTAGCATATATTCACACTAAGAAGTTGGAGTTTTTAGCATCTTGGCTTGAAAATGTGCACAAAAAATAAAGCAATAGTCCATAATATTGTTGATTGTTTGATCAGCTATTATGATTATTTGTTTTTAGTTCTGCAATTCATCAACTGAAATATGCTTAGCAACGAATGTAGTAATCATTTGAGTATTTTTCCAAAAACAGGATTTTCTGCTTTTCTTTGTTTTAAGTCAATTGCAAACTGGATATATTGAGATGTTTGCCTGATGGTACCTTGGAAGAGGTCTCCTTGGACTTTGGAAAACTATGATAGGAATGTTTCACTATTTTCTAGCACTTGCCAGTCCAAATGAGTTGTTTCACCTCTATATATTTTTACAAAATATTTTAGAGATTAGCATGTGAACTGCAATTATATGCTCAACTATCTATGTCGAGTGTCTTAAGTATGCACATCTTAACTGACTCGTTTATAGTTTGAAAATCACATTGTTGTTGACAAGAGACCGCTAAATTTAGTTTGTTGGCATGAATTTGTCGTTACTTCTTTTTCTTATCGACATATTAAATGTTTTGCCTTCAGCTTCTTTTTGGCGTTGATAAGCCATTGTTTTGTTTAATTTTGCCTCAAATTCAACCCTTACAAGACCCTTTAAGCTCACTTACAGACACAAACATCACTTGAAATTCGTACATTTATGAAATTTCAATAAAATACTTTGGAGATAAAATGTTCCATCCGATGCACACCAAATGATTTAGTCAAAGTTGTTAGTAATGTTATATAAGGACATTTGAATCATCCTCATATTTATGCTACATGGTTTGTTGACAGTAGAAACACTGATGTTTGCAAACCAATGCAACATATCACGCTCACTTCCTTTCTAAGCCATGAACTTAAATGAGCTGTTTTGACTAAAAGCCAGAGGTGGAAGAAGTACTCAGATATTGTACTTAAGTTAAAGTAGAAGTACCACAAAGTAGGAATACTCTGTTAAAAATACAAGTCCTGCAATCAAAATGTTACTGAAGTAAAAGTAATCTCAGTATATATATTATATTTTTGGATCATAATTATTGATGCACTAATGAGTTTATCAAAGCTGCTGCTAGTTTTAATGACTGTGTGTACTGCAGGGTAGCTTGTGAATTGTACTCCAGGTGTCTTATTAAAGTGCTGTTTATATTTCACCTTATTAATTCATATAAAGTAACTAAAAGGTACAAAATAAATGTAGTGGAGTAAAAGCACACTATTTACCTCTGAATTGTAGTGAGGTAGAAGTATAAAGTAGCTTTACATTGAAATACTAAGGTAAAGTACAATTACCTCAAAATTGTACTGAAGAACAATACTTGAGTAAATGTGCTTGGTTACTTTACACCACTGCTAACAGCTAGCTAACGGCAGAATGTGTCTGCAGTCAAAAACAAGAAATAAAGTGCTACACCAGTATTTATATTAATGTAAAAGTACTATTTGCTATCTCTGCTTTTAATATTACGGTGCTAACGTCGTGAGGAGATGCAGAGAGGCTTTGTGAAGCTGACAGCTACTAACAGCACAGCTAGTATCAGCTGTCGGTTGCTATAGCTAGCCGTTAGCTCGTGTTGCTAGGTTGTTTAGTTTCCTACCGGGACAAGTTCAACCGGCCAACTTACCGAGTGCCTTGATTGAGGAAACATCATGTCAGCAGTGTGTTTCGCCTTTTTCCCTTTGGTCTTATCGAATCACCGGGCTAGCTGGCTAAGCTAACAGGTCCCCAGATATTATTAAATGATTGGAGACGCTATTCGCACTTTGTACTCTGTCATCGTTTAAAATAACGTTAGCTAACGTCAAAGCAGCGGGAGCCAAAGATCGTTTTCTTGTCTTTACAGTCGGTAAAAGAACCGCTGCTTCCGACGATTAATACGCTAACAAAAAATAAAAAGGTCTTCAAAGGAACATCAGGTTTTTTTGGAATAACGTTAACGTTACACCTCCCCGGGGAAACCCTGGATGTTGACACATGAGCCCCCGACTTTCCTCTGCTTTGAAGAGAAGAGCAGCATCGGAGAACGAACCGATCCGCGGAGGAGCGGGCGCCCCTTGCGACACATTGCGGAACTGAAGCCTCGTGCCGGGCTGGGCTGCTGCAGGGCCGGTGGGAGGCTTCTGGGGCCCCGGGACCACGTGTCCAACTTTGTCCGAGACTGCACAGCATTTGTATAATTTGTCCCACAAATTGAGACAATGTCTCCCCCCTTAGCTGTGTCAGATATCAATCAATCAACAAAGAATATACATGTATTTTCTTATGGGTGTAGCAGTGGAGGGTGATTCCCAAATAGTTGTGACATTTTGTGACCAGAATTATTATCTCAAGCTCATGACTCAGAGATTGCAAAGAAATAATGTGGACATGTTTTGTTGGAATGGAGGACACATGTTGGATGGAAAACAAATCTATTCAAATCAAATATATGCAAGTCCTATACTTAGTAAGGAGCATAGTTTGTTCAATCAAGTCAAACCAAACATTGTGATTCATATTCATAAGCTAATATTTCCAATTGAAATGTAATTTATTTTTGTTAAATGGACATTATTGAAATCTAAACAATCTTTTATTATTGCAATAACACTTCCCACATTGTCCCACACAAACATACTCTTACGTGGCTTGTTGGCACCCTATCGGACAAGCTGCAAAGGTGGAAGAAGTATTCAGATCCTGTTTTGGTCCTACTGTCAGAATACTCCCACATGAGTAAAAGTCCTGTGATTAAAATCTCACTTGGGTACAGAAATATAGTCAGAATGATTTTCATCAGGTATCACAAGTAAAAAAAAAAAAAAAAAAGTAGGCTACTCATTCTGCCGTAACATTCCCATTATGTGAAATGTTTTATATTTATTGTTTTACACGGTATAATGTTATACTTCCTTACTTTTTTGTAATATTTAGGTTACTTCTTAGTAAAACATATTCTACTGGTTCAATCTTAGGGGATGCATGCTTAAAGTTGAGCATGTTTCATTTGTTTTTTTGCAAAGTTTTAATCTGAAAAGTAACTAGGGATGTCAGATAACTGTAGTGCAGATACATTTACCTCTCTGAAATGATATGGTCTAGAATTATTGAGAAGCAGAAAATGGAAATACTCTGGTAGAGTACAAGTACTTCAAAATCGTACTTGAGTTCAGTATTTGAGCAAAGGTACTTGGTTGCTTTCCAACACAGAGTTTGATAGAGGGCCGGCTTATCAAAGGGCTGAGCGAGCATCAGGGGCCCCAAAGGTCCCAAAATCTAGCTGACGCTCACATCTACTCAACTTGGTTCTTCATCCACCTATAACATAATTGTTATACAAAATTGTAGATTGAATTACATAAACAAGGCAATCAAATGAAAGTGACCTTTATATTGATTAAATTACAGATTTCCTTTTGAGTAAACATTCAGGGTTATGTATTTACACAATTCAACAACACACCATAGGTTGAAACGTTTTAGCAAATTTGAATGTACAAACGCAATTTGAAATATTTTTTTGTTAAATCTGAAATTATAATAAAATCACAAATCCGATAATTGTTACCATTACAAAATAGAAATACACATGATCAAGTCAGATTTCTTCAGCTACGTTTTAAAGCATCATGAAACCCACTCAACACACACACACCATGAGCAAGTATAGGAACAAATTTATTTCAATTTAAAACAGATACCTTGTCATTATGTTTCTCTCTTAGAAGGCGGCAATGATCATAAGTCATGTTCATGTTTGAATGAGGATCAGGCAACAGTGGTTGAAACAAATACATGAAACACATAAAAAAATATGGCAAGAGTTATGTAAATCAATAATCGATAACCAACTGATTGAACCCCCTTCATTCAGGGCTCCCTGCTTCAATGAAACATCAAAGCCCTCACTTCCAACACAAAATAAACAGCACATGCAATTATAATTACAGTTTCTTAAAAAAAAACAGCAGATTATTTTTTAAATCTTCAATCTTAAATACAGAATAAAGTCTTTGTGTGTACTTAATCAACTATCCTTTTAGTCTCTGGTGTGTTTTATTTAAAAAGGGGAGACCATCTCAGGTGGTGGTCCTCTGATGATGACCACAGCGTTGGCACTTAGAGAGAGCCTGGCTCTACAGAGAGTGGGGTTGGCACACTCAGTATAATACATAATTTACATTTGGTTTACATACAGAAAAAAAACAGCATTTTATACACCACTACACAATTGACCTTCAGGTTTAATTGGAGTGAGCAAAAAAAAAATCAAGTGGTCCTAAATAATAGAGTTCTGGTAATGTTTTCTTTATCATACAGGAAATTAAAAACACAAAAAAGGGAATAAGATTAACGTTTTGAATATGCACTGACTCCACACTGATGTTGAAAGATAATTTTGATTCCACTCATTTTAACAAGCCTGCAGGAAGAGAAATCACACAACCACGGCCACCCAAGAAGGTCACAGAGCGAGCTCCGAAACCACCAAGGGCCGGCAACACCATCTTTCATTATTCAAGGCAATGAAAGGCAATAAATAAGAGTGTGTGGTCATTGCTCAAAACAGACAAAAATGAGAAGGAGGTTGAGGTGTCTTTACAGTCTTGCCTTCCCTCTCTTCAGCGCATACATGTTGATAAAAAGTGTCAAAAGCACACAGTGCAACACTCGGCTGCTAAACTCACTACCAAACCCACACTAACAGGCAGTCAGCCCTTCACCATGTGCCATAGTTGTAGTGTCAAGTTTTAAAATACAACATGGTTCTTCACCATTAAAGTGAGTTGCACTCAACACACAGTAAATCACAACTACTGATAAATACTTGGGTTATCCATACTGGTATATCGCTCCACTTAAATACTGGCATCCACTTTATGACAGCAGGGTTAACAGTTGGCTGTCTGCTTTCTTACGCTCAAGGTTAGTGTCATTTTCAGCAGACATAATGATAGTTAAAGACCACACTGGTGCTTCGAAATAACATATTTTAGCCCAATTAACATAGTGTTTAAACTTTTAATTAAGTGTATAGATTGATGCTCTTCTTTTCCCATAGCTTCTGGAGTTAGTTCATCTTCTGAGTGACAAAGTGGTTTGAAATAGGCCGCAGAGAACATTTCGTCATGTTGTGGTTTGAATGCAGGTAATGTAGTGGATAGGAATGATTTTATTTATTTTTTAAAGCTGCAAGAGTGCACCAATCCAAAATGCAAATCAGTTATCCATTTTAAAATCAAGGTTATAATGGTTCCACACAGTGTGGTATACAGATTTAAATTTGGTAAAAAGATTGAGGGATATTATTGGATTGGTACTCTGACCAGCTAAGAAGAAATGTACCAATTCAAACGTTTTCTCTCCTGGTACAGAGCGTCTTTGAGTGCAATAACAAGGAATCTCTGAGGCACAACTACACCAGCAATCATTGCACAAAGAAAGAAAAATGACTAAATGTCATCTGTGGCATATATTCTCTCTCAGAGTCAAGCCTTACTGGCATGAACTAAAGCCATAAGCTGCATGTAGTAAATCAATGTAGGAACTGGAGAAATGGTCATCAATGAAGTACAAGGTTTGTAGCTAATTGGTTAAAACATGCAGAGTCCCGAGAATGGTCATTTAGTCAAATACTTGGGGAAACATGCAATACTTGTCCTGGTAGTGGTGTCTTTAGTGATAAGTGTCTTTATACTGCATTAGGTGTTACAGGTAACACTGTCATACCAAATTATTTTAACCAAAAAGGCCAGATGCATGAAGAAAGACATAAAGAAAAGGGTTTTAGTGTTGGCTCTCAAAACACACATCTTATGTTTACATTAACACCCTGCCTATACTTCTTATAGCACATACTGCAAGTATTCTCCATTTATAAACAAGGTTAAGTAGTGGATGACTTGGTTCACTGTGGTCCTATACTCCACTCCCCGCTGTCTGATGCCTGATGCACTGTGATAGCCCTTAATGAGGATGAAGGATAAGTCACCTGTAGAAAAGGTCAAAGACCAAAAAAGTATATCTGCACTTCACTGGCACTATCAAAGCAAGCCTCAAAAAACTGGAAATCAACAATGCAAAAACGACAACAGAAGTTTTGTGTTAAATTACAAATAGCAAGCATGGACCGCGTGGGTCTTCAATCACTGATAAAAAAGTCCACCTACGTTCGTACTGTACATTTTTCTAGGTATGCATTACAGCGCTGCGTCTATAAACCGAGAGGAAATACAAGTTTTTTTGTTTTTTTTCTTCCTTTTTTTTTTTTTTTTAAATCAAACAAAACAAATGTGAGGGCTCCTAAAGAAAACCAAACAGTATTATCATGGATGGAGATGTGATGGCGAAGTACAACTGGAAATGTCTCAATAAGAAATAGAAAGCAGAGATAAAGTCCTTACTATACCAGACATTCGTTTTTTTTTGTCGTTTTTTTTTACAGCAGTTCAGACTCAAGTAGGCTCCGCCGTGAGAAAAGGAGCACTTCAACATGACAGAATCAAAAGCAGTCAAATTATCAACACCTTCAAACCTGGTCCATAAATTAGATAAATAAAAAAAAATCTTTAATTACTCTTAAAATCATCTCATCACCACACTGTGAAGATTTTTACCAGCCCTAGTGAGTACACTCTGGAGCCAGCGCTGGAGCGTGAGGTTGTTGGTGGAGCCTCTTCTCTCTGACTACTGCTCCATCGTTTCCTCAACAGCTCTGTGTAGTCCTATTAATAAAGTGAACAAAATCCATAATCACAGTATAACTACTACCATAAATTCATAGGAAAAAACTGTATGCTAATGAAAGAAGTTGATCATTTTTTCTTTTTTTTGTTAGTTTTTTTGCCAAAGATGGTGTACCACAGAGCGTTTTTGTACAGGAGTGTTTCGTGTATATGTATTTACAAACAAATATACACAAACAATGTTTGCAGACTTCAGAGTGTGTTTTCTGTGAAAGGTTTGCCCCCCCCCCCCCCCACCACCACCACCACTCAAAAGCAAGCAATCTTTATAAACAAAGTGACTATACAGTAAAAAAAAAAAAAAAAAAAGTAAACAGAAGCACATCCTGACGTGATGACTATATCACCGCCAGGGAGTGAGTCTGATTGGACGGCTGAGTGACGCAGGTGTGACGTCAGAGATGTTACCGCATGGATCCCATTCACATCCGGGGTGTGAGTGCGTTTCATTTACAGCTTTCATTTAGTTGAATAAGCTACTTGCAGCCCGAGCTGCAAATGTGCTCTTTGGGCTGATAAACACTGATGACATCACGCTCCCTTCAACAACTGCTTCCACCAATCAGAGCAGAGCCTGCGTTGAAAGCAGGGCGCTCTCTTCCGCTACTAGTGTTTTGTAATAAGGGTGTCGGGGTGCATCAGTGGAGCCAGATGCTGTGAAGGTCACATGGAAGATTGTCCCAGTGAATCTATACAGAACACATCTGGAGGGAAGCGATGTGATCGACTTAGAAAAACAATCCCACAGAAACTTTTAAAGGATACTTATGTCAAGTACATTTCTGGTTGCTTCTCTCTCAAATGTTAGTCTTTAGTTTAAATGTTTTTTTATAGATTTTCTTACCACTTCTCATCATCATTCCATTTAGCCATTATTTGATAAATATAAGTAGACGTAGCAACACATTTCTATCATTAAAAACATTTTTTTAAACTCAGCAAAGAACAGATTTTGATTAGCTATGACTTGCCCTCTCGTGCTTTTTGTCTTAAGTGTGTTACATATGCATTTACTTCATATCTATTTTTTTTTTTTTGCGATTGCGATGCTCACACTGTTGGGTACATTCATGGATGCGAGATGGAGACAGAATCCTCAGCCCCGACCCTTTGTGTCCGGTGTGCAACCTCACTTCCTGTCCGGGTCACTCTGTCCCAAGAAGCAACTCGCTAGTTCTTAGTAGGTTTCAGGAGAAAGAGTATTCACCTCCTTCCGCACCGATAGTAGCTCAAAGGACGAGGATCTTATCTCACACCACAGAGGGTCAACTCCGAACGGCCAAAGAGTTTGATGCAGTTATTCACCAAAACTCAGCTCCTCGCTAGTCAATACTGCCCCAAATACACACACACACACACACACACGCACACACACGTACTACACACACACAAACACCAAACAAGCTGCCGAGCGACAGAGGAAGAGGGAGAGCTTTGGTGAAAGAGGAGGGGCGGCGTTTGCATGTGGGAGGTTTGCGAATGTACTGTAGTGGAGGAAAAAAAAGGTAAGGATTCTGTTGGTGTGTGTTTGTGTGCCGGCATGGTGTGCTGTGTAATGCATGTGAACTTGAGTGCACACTCCCAAAGAGGTGTGCATTTGTGCAATGGGGAGGAGATGTGCGTCGTACGTAGGGCCCTCACACCAGGTTGTACTCTTTGAGATTGAGCTGTAGGATGGTGTCTTTGACAGCTGCAAACACAAAGCGGATGTTCTCAGTGTCCGTGGCACAGGTGAAGTGAGAGTAGATGATCTTGTCGCTGTCGGGGTTTAAGTCCACAAACATCTTGAGGATGAACTCCCGCGCTGCCTGTGCATCTCTCTGTGGACCTGAGAATCAGAGATAGGCAGACACATGCAAACATATATTATAGAATTTATATAAACTGATTAAAAGGAGTAGGTCAGCAGTTTTGGAAACAAGCTTATTTTTTATTGATAACGGCTGTCCTTTAACCCTCGAACCGCCAGAGCTTTTTGTATACCTAAAACCGCCACCGGGTCAAATTGACCCGCTATTAGAATGCATTGATTTTCAAGGTAAAAAGTTATTTTATTGAACAGTGAGTTTTGATCGCACAGGGATGAAACGTATACCAATAGATTCTGTGGACTCTCAGCTTTTCGGCTTTTTTTTCTTTTAGTTTATTAACGTTACAACATAGCGTTTCGTGAGGCGGTTGTCTGTTGGGTGAAAAGCAAACAGCTGTTTGCTGCGGAGCGCTAGCAGTCTCCCGTGAGCGGGAGCGCACTCCTTCACTACAGACTGTAGATAACCCAGACTGCAGACCCTATCTATCTATCTATCTATCTATAACTAGCCTATCTATCTCTCAATCAATCAATCAATCAATCTATCTCTATAACTATCTATCAATATATCTATCTATCTATAAGGAACCACAGTAGACAACAGGCGTTGCTATAGCAACACGTCATGTTTATGTTTACACGCAAAATCAATAGCGCGAAAAGGGGTGGAGTCAATATGACCCGCTGGCGGAAATAGGTATAAATGGCAATTTCTTGGGCGATTTCTTCAATCTGACTTTATATTATTGACCATTTTTAACAACAGAGGGTGCTACATAACACACTTTCTGGAAAAGTCACGGACTGGGAGACTTTAATATTTTATTGAAAAAAAGTTACATATAATAAAAAAACAGCTGTGGGTAAAATTGACCCGATGGCGGTTCTAGTGTTAAAAGTGATGATTAGCTTAGCATAAAGACTGGGGACAGGCGGTTAGCCTGGCTTGGTCCTACTCACTAAAACGTAATAATGATCACATCTTATAACATTTGTGTAATAAATACATTAACATAAATGTAAATATATCAGAATGAGTTTTTCAAGGGAGTTAAATGCTATCAGCATTTGATAACAAGCAAGTGTTGCATCTCGCTGAACATAGATAGCAACCCGTATTCTAAGTACTGGCTAAATGGATAAAATATTGTGTCAAGAAATGTCTAAGACTCTGGAGTCAGTGTGTTTGGGCTACTGTAGAGGACCTGACCCATATTTATATATGAAGGGCTCATTCTGTGTTAGCAAAACACGATTCTTAGTGTTTGGTCGTTTTACATTATGCCCCAACCTTCTTATAGATAGACAAATAAATTGATAAGGTAGCAGATAATCGACTGGTTGGTTTTAAGGTGGGAAAATCAATCATATTTTATGGGTATAATCATTTCAAAGTGGTGTTTTATCATTAAAAAACACATTCACATAAACTACAGTCATTTCTCTAAGGGGGCGACTCCCAAATGCACATTGCTAGATTATTCAACAGACCCACGCAAGCACACTCGTATACACACTCACAGATAAAAAAGGACCTACCATCAAACTCTGGGAAATAGTCCACCAAGTGTGAGTAGGAGATCTTCTCCTCTAGCAGGTCCTTCTTGTTGAGGAAGAGGATGACGGAGGAGTTTTGAAACCAGGGGTAGGTGATGATAGTCCTGAACAGAGCTTTACTCTCCTCCATACGGTTCTGGTGTAGAAAGAACAGTCATGTTGAGTATCAACGGTTGAGACATCTTGTTTAGGTTTAAGAAGTTCATGACACATTACTGCAATACTGTTTCTATGTTTGTGTGTGAAGATAGGTTTTGAATGAATGGTCATGTGTAACGTCCACCTACCTCGTTGTCGGACTCCACCAGGACCTGGTCGTACTCGCTCAGCGCCACGAGGAACATGATGGAGGTGACGTTCTCGAAGCAGTGAATCCACTTCCTCCTCTCTGACCTCTGACCCCCTACATCCACCATCCTGATGGCAGGATGAAGGGGAACGGTTGGATAATGAGTGAAGAATCAAAAAGGGGAAAACCTTGCGAGCATTTAGCTCTAGGTTGGCTAGCTTTGTTTTAGCTAGTAGTTCACATCGTCAAAAGGTATCGCCAATTTCTGGCCTAATGGATAATAATTGTTTTGAAGGTTTTGAATCCATCAAGATATATTTACAGGTAGTTTTGGACCTTATTTATTTAAGTATATTCCACATATTGAATTATGCTTTGTGTAAAACAAAAAGAGTATAAGGTTCCTCTAAAATAAAAGGAACATTTCAGTTTCAGGTCCAGCTGTCCTAAAGACATTCTCTGGCATCTTCCTGAACATATTTAGCACATGACCTAAATAAAGACATAGTCTGTCACTCTGGGACATATGAATCCATCAGTTGGTCCTGATTGTCTGTTAAAAAGAACAAAGAGAATATTTTGCAGTCCTATAGATATTTTAAGCAAACCTTTTGGAGAACACAACAACACCTGATGGATTCAACACCTTAACAAGTGGAGTAATCAAATTCAAACGTGTGCAGAACTCTATATTTGGCAGGAAACTAAAGAAACAACAAATAAACAAGAAACACATGTGCAGTGTGAAGATGCTTTTGTCCTTGTAAATAGTTGAGCCATGCATACCACCACAAAGATGAAAGCTTCCCGCTTCAGAGCGATGTGGGATCAGTTTTACATCAAATGCCACTCAGTTTAGGAAGGATTTACATTGTTTGTCAAAAGCCCAGTCACAGTGTCTAAGCAGAAGCCGTTGTAAGAACATTTTTAAAAAGCACGGCGCAGCAGCTTAGCAGATTGTCTGTCAGATTGTGCAAATAAAATGTGTAGGATATACATTTTCAAGATAAATATATGACTGGTTTTCTTAAACCAAGTGGCATTTATGTGGTCGTGGATCACATCTGATACTAGATCAGTCTGTACTTCTGTGTGTGCTATGGTGAAAGTGGAGGGTCATTCATTTATCTACTAGACAGCTTTCTCAACCTTCTTGGGACTGTGTGATAAAACACCACACAAAAACGTTCTGTGAAGTTTTGAAAGACACTTGTCAAAGACAAATGGGGTGAAAGGAAGAACATAAAGTAAAAAAAAAGGACAAAAAATGACATGGAGAGGGGTACAGAAACTAAGAGATGACAGAAAGAGGACAGGTTGATGAAAGATACAGGGGGCACCTCTGATGGTGGGATCCTTTTCATTGTAGAAGAATGCCTCCTATGTAACCCAATGAGAAGCTAGAAGCTGAAAAAAGGGCATCAGAAGAAGTGTGGTATATATACACATTTCCTTAAAGACAAACTAATACAACTAACCTAGCAAAATACTGACATAAAAGCCTCAGCACATGAGCCTGAAGCGCTAAAGCCATTCATGAACAGCAATCCTGTCTGAAATACTTCCTGAATCCTCCAAAGGTTTCAGGTTCCCTGAGCTTCTCCTTCACAAGGTCACCCTTCACTCGTCAGGGAGTTAAGGTCCCAGTTTCATTAAGCGTTCATTTGTGACAACCGATTCAATAGAATATTTCCCGTCAAGAGCCTTTAATGCCAAGCCATTACGTAAAAAGGCATATGGATAGTTTAAAGGCTATCATTCTGTATAATGTTGCACCTTTCAAATGCACTAATGCAAACCCCAAGACCAGGTGCATTATGGTCTTTGAGAGGGCTTCACAAAGTTAATATAATTCACAAGGCAATGGTGCCCCCTGGTGGTGGCCCAGTCCACTGTGGTCCACTGAGACGCGGGGCCAATATAGGCCCTGCAGGACCTGCTGCCCAAAATAACACTCCTCCACCGGAGAGGACGACCTCGTTTCTTCTGCCAGCCGGAGAGGAAAGGAGGAGAGGAGGAGGAGGAGGAGAGGAGGTGACCTATTTACAGAGACCGGGCACCAGAATGTAGGACTTTGTGTTCATTAGGGGGCTGTGTTATGTGTGGTACCATTGCTGTTGGTGACAGGAGGTAAGTGTAGGACTGAGGAACATGTTATCTGGCAATGACTTTCGTTCACATGATTAGAGGGAATGGTTATGAAGCAAGAATGGAATAGAGACACTTAAGTGCGAAAAGAAAGCATAAATTAAACGGTAACACGTTGTTTCCATTCATTGGGAGGACAAAAGCATGGTTTATGTGGCGCTTTTGACACAACATCAGATGGCGTATGGGTTAATGATGATAAAGGACGGGACTGAGCCAAAACAGGCATCTTTCTACCTGAAAATGATGCTTTGCAAGTCGAATGGGTACTCTATGATTCCTGTAGTGGGGATGCGCACCCTGAGCACATCCTGCTGAGTGGGAAGATAGCCGGGATCTGCAATACGATCCAGATCGGAAAGATAACTACAGGCAGGCCGGTCGAGGGGAAAAAGAGAGATAAAGAGAAAAACAGACAGAAAACAGTTATATAAAGCATGACAGGCAATTACCGCAACCCCCCCTGCCAATTCAGGAAGTGTGGATCAGTCCTGTTGAGGAAGCTTCACAGAAAAGGCCACAACTCAGAAACATTAGGGTGTTAGTTAGGGTCACTGCTCCACCACTCTGTCCAAAAACCAACACAAGCTGTTAATTTGAAACTGCAGCTTTCAATTTAAGACAATTTGTGCATGTTGATTATTTTACAGACAGTGAGGTGGCAATAGTGACTGTAGTAGCAGTGACTTCAGCAGCAGAAACAGCAGCCCCTTCGTTAGATAAAGAAGGACAAGTATGATACCAAAGATAGAAGGAAGCATGATCCATACGCAAGCCATTCTAAATCTAAAAAGTTGTAATTGTTTTGTATTTCAATTTTCAAACTGTTCCCGATAGCTTCTCTGATTTGACAGCTGCTTCCTGGAGAACCTTTTGACATCCCTAATCCTTCTTCATCTGGTATTTAGAGGGTGCTCCCAAAACACTACAGTGCAGCATGTCTGGCTTTAGTTTAATCGTGGAGCCAGAACATTAGCATTTTACTGAACACAAACCACTGATATCTTAAATCAGGTTGACTGATGTTTCTTATTTGATCTAAACACAACATCTATATATTTCTCTGTAGGACAATGTTTATTATTTAAACAAAAGTAAGGGCATTTTAAAGTTTGTAATCGCATTGGAATAGCACTGACAGGCTCCAGGGGTGTGAACTCTTGGGTACAAATAGTTTAGTAGTACTTTACAAAAGCTTAGCCCCTGCTTAACGATGAGTTCATGTCCTGACAGATATCAGTGGTTTCTGTCCTCTACTAGGCCACTGTGATGCTGCAGTCCTGGGGCCATCGGGGTACCTGAAGATGACGTTCTCCAGGTCAAACGGGTACTCTATAATACCCGTGGTGGGCACACGGACCCTCAGCACATCCTGCTGGGTGGGAACGTATCCCTCCGCAGTCACACGGTCTATATCACTAAGGTAACTGGAGATATACATGATAACAGTGTGGATAACACTAACATATAAACATATTTAATGATTTCCTTATCTTATTCACTTATACACACATGCAAAAACAAATAGCCTGCATATTTACCATAACAGACATTTACACACATCATATATCAATGTTCTCATTTTACCATTGCAGATGTTTGTGCAGAAACCAGCTTTCTTCTACATTATGGGGATATCTAGAGATGTCCCGATACGATCACGTGATCGGGGATTGGAGCCGATCACGTGATTTTCAAAAGATCGGAATCGGGAGGAAAAAAAATCGGGGATCGTTTTTTTTTTATTTTTATAAATACTTTTTTTTTCATGCTGTATTCAATGTTACAAAACAAAAATGACCATGTTCAAGTCTTAAAGTCATCCTGAGGCCTTAGTTTTGGTTTCAAATTACAGAACATCATGTATGTGTTGTTTCTTTGGGGCTTGTTTTCATAGACCTGGTTGCTTATTTCTCTCAAATCTGGCAACAGAGTGGGCAGGGCGCAGTGTCTAATTGTAGCAGTAAGCTAACAAGTACTGAAAGCTTTATTTTGTTTTGATCCAATGCTGCACAACTGAACTGATCCAATGCTGCTGTGAAAGAAAGAAGCTATATCCATGTTGGATAAAATATCCAATTTAAATAAAAAAATAACCTTAAGAAACAACTTGAATGCTTTTTTTTCTCTTAATGCATTGCATAAAGATCGGATCGGGAAAAATCGGTATCGGCAAATTGTCAAAATCAAATGATCGGAATCGGATCGGGAGCAAAAAAAGGTGATCGGGACATCCCTAGTGATATCATTAAAAGAAATGTCTAACATCTATGCTGGAGGGGAGCACAGGACCCTAAATAACTTGCTATTCCCACTTATATATGTACCTAACATGTGGGAATGTCTGCAGCTGTTAAGAAAAAAACCCACCCCTAGATCATTCAAGACAATGATCTCAAACCGCCTCACTCAAGTATACGTGCCTCTTTTCTTAATGACTTTTCATCATTGCAAATGAGGAGCACCTCAATCATTTGCACATATTTAATTGTGGCTAGATGGCAAGCACACCTGCATTCATGCTGAATTGAAGCAGCATTAAAGTGTAGTAATACAAATCCACAGCCAGGGGGCACTAGAGAGTGAGTAAAATGACTTTAAGCCATTTAGCCCTGGGGTCACATACATTATTACAATGCAAGTGTGGCAAACGCACAAAGCCATAGAAGAGGCGGCTGACACATTTGGCAAAAAAAGTAAAAGGCAAACCTAAATAACAGCCTTAAAATGACATCAGTAAAAGTGACCCTCTAATAGCTGGTGGGGTATGGAAACCAAAAGACACTTGGCACTAACAAATTAGATACAAATTATTATATACGAGATAAACGTTCAAGGTGGACAATACCCAACAATTAAATAGCCAAATAGCAGTGACCTCGTACATTTTTCATATGGGATTGTTAAATTGTAAAATTGGCAGGTGAATTTAGAAACTAGTCAGATGTGTGTGACAAAATGCTACCGTGTTGCATACATTACAAAACACATAAGGAAATGATTCACAGGTAATTAAACATGACCTGCAGCAACAACAACACATCCTAGTTACTAAAACTGTTGTGACCTGATCTCTAGGAACAACTCGGTCTCTGTGCCACAAGTTAAACCAAACAAATATTTACACTTAACTGTGGGTTATCTAGTTTCAGTAATCATAAAAAAATGCAATATAAGTCAATCGCTACATTTGTGAACAGAACTAGTGTGACCAATATACTATTCTTTCTTGATGATGGGGACCTGACACTTTAACAAACGATCTGCATGCATGCACGTTGTCATGTTCATTTCAGCAAAGACACACCTACATTGTACAAATCCTGGATGCATTTGAGGATGCCACAAAAACGCGAACAAAACGTTTCCACCTAACTCATTTGTAAAAAAAATCAATCCGTTTCACACAGATTAGGGAACAGATACATTACCAACTGTTGTAACCTTTAATTGGCAAAGGGATCCTAATTAAATCATTGCAAATTCAAATCAAAAAAAAATCTGGTAACTCTGTTTCAGTCCCCAAACCAGCACCATAGATAAACTCGCAAAAACAACCTTGGAATGCACGCAGACTTACTATTTAGTGGAGTCAGAGAGCTGGTACTCCCGGCGGCGGTCATAGGCCTCCTGGATGCCCGGGTCGGACCAAAGGCATTTGATAGCTGCAATGAAGTGAAAGTCAAACCCACTGATCTTCTCGATGTCCACCTCCTTGACGATCATGGCGTTAGACTGGAAAACACAGGTAAGCGGAAAAAAGGTGGGTTAAAACAAGATAAAGGACAGTGGGGAGGACCACTGAGAGAACAGGGCAAACAAAAAAGTTGTTGCCAAGATTTTGGACATATCTGTAATCCATCTTTTGTGGAGAAAGTATTGTTTGCTATGTATTGGTAACAATGATCTAATATAATGCTATAACGGCGCTTAACAATAATATATGAAACAAAAAAATGGTTGTGATGTTTTAATGAAAATATTTTATTTTGGGGCAACACGGGGGGGGGGGGGAAACAGATTTTTTTTATGTAAATGTGAGGCTATTTTACTGTCAACATTAAATAAGTGATGTCATCGACACTAATTGATCTGTGGGTGGCAACAGTAGAATGCATCTTATGATCTTTTTCATGTCATCCATTTGCCAAATATTGGTCCTTGTGAAATATAGTGCCGGATTTCTGTCCTAATGAGTGGTGGACTAAATGAACCTTGCATCTCAGGTGTAAATCAGTCCTCAATTAGAAGATCAGATTAACAAACCAAGTCCGCTCTAAGGACTGAAATGGAAAACCACTTTAGCATAAATTGATAGACTATAATTATGTAGTTTTATTGTGCCCCCATTGTCAGTATCTAATTCCATTCATTTGGATAAATAAAATATATTTTGTTTAAGAGGCCACCTTAAAAATAATCAAAGGGGACTCAAACAACTGACTGGAAGGAAGTAAAGAATATTGTCTTATTTCTGTGAGTGTGTCCTTACCCGATTCTGTTCAAATTTGTAGGGGATCTTGAGGGTCTCGGTGGCGCGGATCATGGCCTGCATGGAGGTGAAGATGTTTTGGTAAACAAGCCGGATGAAGCCTCTCTTATCTTCGTCTGAGTACCCGGCTCCATGAATGATCCTCATCTGCTTGATGAAGGTGCTCTTGCCACTTTCTCCCGTACCTGGACAGAACAGGGGAGACGTGCAGTTAGAGAGAGCAGCAAACTGACATCTTGGGCACAGGAGGAGGGAACGGCACATCCACAATACAAACTGATTGAGAAGACCAAGAAGCATACAACAGGGGGTGTCATGTTGGATACAAGCATCTTAGACGATTCTGTTAAGATGCTTTTGTTACTGACAGTTTTCAGTATGTTTAGCATAATGGGCTCTACACACAGCACAGCCTAACATTCATTTATCAAAGATACCAAGATAATGGGAGGAGAGTGAGACAACAAGTGTGGCAAGACACTTTCTGTTTCTGTCCATTCTTCAGAAACCTACAGAATTCTCCGTGGCAAACTTACTGATACTGTCTCTTATCCATGCATTTAGTTTTAATCAAATCGTTTTCATGAAGGAGTAAAACATAAATAAAAATCATTTCAAATAAATATTTGGTACTTTAAAAAAAAAAATCGAGCGCTTGGTAACTCATCAATTTTGGGTAATATTGGTAGCCTTAAGTGTTTGATATCCTTGTGTTAAACATGTGTAGCATCTGAGAGGAAGGAAAGGTCAATGAGTACAGAGAAACTCCTATTTCCGCATTGCCTTGTTCAAAAGGTATAAACTGAGTTTTACAGCACTGCATAGGACTTTGTACTCCAGAAGCAATATGACCATGATTCCAAGATCTGAGAAAACATTTGCTGATTTATATCTTTAATAGACACAACATTAGGTACAGCCCAGCCTCAGACACAGGGGGCGGGATAATACCAGGTAATAAACTGTGAGGCGGGCACATGGCCAACAGAGATCTTTCTGTACCGTTTAGATATATCCTCTTAATGTCTCTGCATGTGTTAGAGATCCCACTTTATAGTCATGTTGACATATACTGTCATCAGAACATTATTCCTATTGACCACTTCTTTTAGCCACCCATCCTCTACAAATCTTATTTGTACATTAGGGGAACAAGCCAAAATCTGTGACCCGAGACAGATGCTCCATGGAAAGGAAAAAGGACCAAAACACTTGGATCCCAGTTGAGGACATCAGAGGAAACACTGCAGCCTGTTTGTGTATTTGACGTTTAGTGTACATTCATTTCTGTTAATCCGCATAAGCTGGTCCAAATAAAGTCAGTAATGGTATAATACTTCGAAACTAGATTAAGGTTGGACGACCATCCGAGCCAGTTATACGCGTTTTGAAATTCCAAGTTGATTAACTAAACTTGTTACGACTGGTGAAGCATCACAGCTTCTTTGTCCGACATCAGGATGTTATCCCTCAGTGTCGAGAGTGAGCAAATCAAAAGATGTTCAAACGAAGAAGAGGAGAGATGATGAGTTCTGGGAGGGGGGGGGGGGGGGGGGGGGTTACAGGCTAATTTAATGAAGATAATTAAGACAACTTGCCCTACATTCAGGTTCTAACACTAAAGTGCCTATGTGTCAGAAAGGTGACGGCAGGGGTCGTTGTCAAAAGGCTGCATTCCTCCAGTGATCCTCCTCTGCCCTCTTGAGTCCATATCTGGCTGTAAGATCATCACTTCAAGTGGTGTCAGGTTTCCAGATTGACACATATGGCGAAGATCCCAAGAAAGGGCTTTGGATTATAGGCGTTTGCTTTAAAACATGTATTCCGCTTCTATTCACCAAAACCCCCTTGATTTCAGGGGGACAATCTGAATCTCTGCATTGAGTACGAAACACGTTTTCAAGCTTTTTCAAGACCAACAGCGACTGCCAAATAAACCCCTACTTGGCTGGGGGGGGGTCTGTTGGGCCTAACCCACATTTCACACTAGCCCTCTATGTTCCTCATGCCCAGAAACACCACCCTGAGGCCACAAAAAAAAAAAGAAAGCTGATGGCATTTCAGTTTCTCAGTGACATCAAAAAGGATCCAGCACATCCATAATATCTGCAAAGCTGAAAGGGAAAGACGAGGAGGAAAAACACACATACACTCATCTCACCACCACCTACATTCAAGGTTTTTGAAGAGCAGCCATATTTCTGTTACCATAGCAACCCTTCTCCCTTTCTTTTTCGTTCCTGTGTTGTTTTTTTACCAGCTTTTTAATTTTTTTTTATAGATTTATACTCCTCCCATCCGCCCCTTCTCTCTCCACTCTTTCGTAGCAGACAGTAAATATAACTGCGAGCCCCTCATGCCTGCTCTGTGCTCTTCATCTTTCGGCTCCACAGAGACTATGAAGGTGGTGGCGTAGGGGGGTGGGGGCTGGTCTGGGGTCAGTATTGGGGGCTTTCTAACACCAAGGACTGTAGAAATGTTCGGAAGACATAGCACCTTCTCCACTGATGCAGGGAGAAAGGCCTTAATCTCAGAGACAACATGAGGGTTTCAACACTGTGTCCATATGGGGAAATGACCCTCCTCCGATTTATCATCCTAAAAAAATGCCCAATTTTGGAGAACAGAGATTTGAGATTATGATTCACTGAAAAAGATCTTTCTCCTTGGTGAATCAATGCTTTGCGGTAAAAAAGTAAAGACCGGTGCCTACAAAGACGGCAGTAGGGCTGAACGATTAATCGATTGTAAATCGAAATTGCGATTTGAAATGATGCGATTATGAAATCTCAAAGCCTGCGATTTTTTTTAACATTTTTTTTCTTTTTCCCTTCTTGTGTGTCAGTCATCCAGACCAATCAGAAGTGCTGTGCTCCACATGTACCAGCCATTGTTAACCAATCAGAAGTGGCCCATGATAGAAGGTGATAGACAGATTGATCCAATCACCTGCCAAGTATTTTTGAAAGTGCCTGCCCTTTCCAAATGGCTTCCACTGGAGCTCTCCTAGATGGTTTGGTGAAACAAACCATCTGAGTCAGGTTAGTAATGCTCCATCACATGTTTTAAATCTATTACAGGGTGAATCTTAAACTGAAGCTTGACTTTAAAGCAGGGGTGGGGAACATTTTTCCTCTCAAGGGCCATTTACATTTTTTCAACATCCTCCGAGGGCCGTACAAATTATTGACCTCTGCTTAAAAATACTAAATTCACAGCCCATTCATTTGGCCTTTCTTTCATGCTGTGCAAAGAAAAAGCAACCTCTTAATCCAGATATCTCACCATGAATCGTGCATGCATGCACGTGCACGGTTGTGGCATGACCACCAAAACAGAAAGATATGGACACAAGATGTGTGCAAATGTATTTAGTTTCCTATCCATGTGAAAATGATTTAAGTCGGGGGGAGGGACCTAACCTCCTCTAGGGGGGTTCGGGGAGCATACTCCCCCCGGGAAGATTTTTTTAAATGTTGAAGTTAAAAGCATTAATCTGGTGCACTTTGAGAGCAACATTAGGAGCTCTATGGATACATCTCTCAACACCCATATGAAACAGAACCGTGAATAGATTTTCTTTTTCTTTATGGATATTTAATAAATCACTCCCCTTTTAAACTGTATTCTTGTTTATTAATAACAATTTTTTTTGTAATATATTATTTTATACAAGTTTACTTTATTCTCTTATTTTTGTAGAACTAATGATCATATAAAGATGTGCCTTTACCTCACTGGTTGTAGAAAAAGCTTCTTATATTCGTTAGCATAGCTAGCTAACCAGATGCTAATAACAACTAAGTTATTGACTGTATGATCAGTATGACAGATGAACAGATCGCCACTGGGCTTTCAACTAAAGACACAGCCATGCAAAAACTGCGGCATGTGTACTGCTCCTTAACTGAAGTGCCGGAGCGGCGTGCTGGTACTCTCCAGCCGAACTACACCCCTGTCAAACGAGACATATACCAAGTGATGACACGTGACTTGTGTAATGTTCAAGGACCCTGACCTTGGCCAGGAAAAACCGGCACTCGCTTGATTAATTCTTTTGCGGTCTAGATTTCTTAAAAAAAAAATCTTTTTTGCGTGTGTTTATAAATTACCTCGAGGGCCGTACCAAACCCACCCCTGCTTTAAAGCAACCCAACGGAAGTCTCATGTAAGTTTAGTTATGTCACTCGTAGCTCGGGCTGTGGGGGTGCTAGAGACGGGAGCATGTTGATGCAACCTTCCTAGCCGGAGATATGGCCGCATTTTACAATAAACTTCCATTGGGTCGCTTAAAAAGAAATATCGCAAATCGCAAAATTTGTCAGAAAAATCGCAATTCTATTTTTTTCCCAAACTCGTGCAGCACGGCAGTCGGCCAAATAAAAATGATTGGAGAGGATATTATTCGCATTGGGCAGGCACTAATGTCCTGGTAGAGACTGCAGACTGCTTTAGCAGAAGGAGCAAGAGGATCACTCTCCAGCTGGATGTCTGATTTATTTCTCGTGACCCCGTCACAAGATCTCTCTCCGCTGTGTTCTCTTAACTGTCGTGTCCCTCTTTCCCCAGACAACACACTACGAGCCTCTGTCTTCCCTTTTTTCCTCCCAAGATTATACCGGCAAGAGCAACAACCATTTATATGCCACCAGCCTCCCCCCACCCACCCTTACAAGTACTCTCTCTTCCCTCCCCTTCTTCACAACCCCTCCTAACCTCCCTAAGGCTAGAAATATGCCTCCCCATTCTCATCCCTCTCTGTCAAGAATTTTGGATATTCATAACTAGAATCCATCCATTCTTTTTTGCTAATGACCTAGAAAAAGGAGGGCACCTTTTAATAGCTCACACACTACTTGGGTTTGATAACACTCTACTCCAGGTAGGGTTGTAACGGTACACTGGTATGAAAATTGAAGGTTACAATACAATTTGTTTATCTACCGTACTGAAAGAAACTTGAGTATGTTTTAAATTCGGGGTTATAATTCAAATGCTGTTGTTTTTCTTAAAGGGTCATTTATCTGCTAATAAATAATATATAATAAATAAATAAGAAACGCAATATTTTCATTATTTCATTATCATTCTATGAAAATCTCATACCATTGCAACCCTAGTTCAAGGTAGCTATGAATGTTTGATAAATAAAATAAAAATACAAGAGAGCTTTGATTCTGCCCCAATGCAACAGAGCAAGGTACACTACACAGCCCACACACACACATACTGGTCCTTTGTGAAGCTCATGCCTTTCTTGGAACAGAGAGAGAACACTCAATCCTGGGTAGCCCGACAACAATGAGCGTAGCAGGAACATTTGGTTCAAAATAGCCCGATAAAGAAGAACTGCTGAGAATAAAATGCTTTCTAAATTCTAACATGTTAAGATGCCAAACATGTATCTTATTACCAGGTTAGCTTTCATCAGCCTCTACATAACGCAACTGATGTCAGCTTGTGACACAACACCTGATGGACTTGGCACAAGGCTGTCTTGGTGAGGCTGGGTTGTCAGTCTATCAGGTTATGTTCGTGTGTGAGCAGGGCCTGCTTTGTTTACACTAGCTGCCCATATCCTATATTTTCTTTCATTGTGTTTCACACACAGGCCACTAAACACCTTGTCCTCAAACAGGACTATCCCTGCCAACCGCAGCTTCCCTCTGCAATGCCATGAGGATTATCAGCATCATGGCTAACCTGCATGCAAATACGCACATAAATATAATGGCCCATTGGTATGACCACTGTTGACTTATCTGTCCTTTCAGGCAGCGATTTACAATGCAATCTCTGCGGTGAGAAGACATTTGCATAGACACAGCATTTAAGAATCATCCAAACCTCAACATTGGCATCAGCCAGATGTTTGGCTTTTTTGTCAGTGCCCTGGAAAGACACTTTATGAATCAGGCAGTCACAAGGCTAACCAAAATATAGCGTGGGTCTTAATCTTTCACTAAATTCATCTTGGAAACCGGCCTCTTTCTGGCGTACAAAGGAGAGGGATTGAGCCAAGGCAGCCCGGAGCTACACAACACACACCAGCTGCCTAACCAACTGTGCACACGGATCCTGTCGTCAACCTTAAGGCATGGATGTTACCTTCATTGAGCTGGCCCATTTTTCTGTCTTTCCTTTTCCTGCCTTCTTTTTACACACACACACACACACACACACACACACACACACACACACACACACACACACACACACACACACACACACACACACACACACACACACACACACACACACACACACACACACACACACACACACACACACACACACACACACACACACACACACACACACACACACACACACACACACACACACACACACACACACACACACACACACACACACACACACACACACACACACACACACACACACACACACCAACAGGAGTTGTTTCTGTTGCATGTCAGATTCTGTGCTCAACACAACTGCTCTGTGCTCATGTCTCTGCCGAGTGCTCCATGTAATGTGCGTGGGTGTCAGAGCTGTAAATGTAATATACATTCTATAGCATGCACATGATACACACACTTGTGAACTTGCACACCTACATTGGACCACCTTAGGATGGCTTTGTCTGTTCACCAGTGAGTATGCGCTGAGTGCTGCTCTCGTCGAGTGGGTGTGGGTGAGCACAAAAATCTAATACAGGCTTTACAAAAGATTTGGAACAAGCAGCCGTATTTTAGTCTGCAATACAAACACTGTGCTCGGCTGCTATTAACTAGAAACAGCCAAATCCTAGATGTTGACATTATTTCTTAAGCCATGGCACTTATTTTAGAGGATCTCCTCTTTGAGATTCTATGAGATAACATCACTCCATGTCCGCACATGGGCATATGCACATCTCGGGTGCGCATTGACTTGGACTACACTAAAATGTACAACCTTGCAAGCCTAACATCCTGCAAAACATTTTTAGAAGTGTAAGCACGGTTCATCATTCCAAATCCAACTTGAAAAAGATGAAGTGACAGAGGTTTAAACGTACGATCACAGAGCCGTGTGGGCTTTACTGTACGCAGCAGCTGGTGGGAGTAAACAGCAGTGAACATGCCACCCTGTCAGCAGAGCGACTGAAGATACTGGCAGTGAACTAAGAGGCAGGCTATGTCCCCGTCCTGTCTGGGGACCGAGGTAGCGGCAGTATGTGGGACAGTCACCATCTAGCCTCATTCACCCTTATACCTCCAGAGAACCAGCCATGACCCCATTTAAGTATGTGTGCGTGTTCACATGTGCACTGGTGAGCAATACGAGCGAGTGTGTAACAGACACCGTGTCGTAGAGAGAGACAAAGAGTGTGTGCAGGGCTGGCTATGTTTGACTACCTGAACATTTACAGAATGTTCTGTGATGCAGACTGTTTGCTTACTACACTGACTTCAAGATTACAAAAGTGAGGGAACTTTGAATTAAAATGACTTACATTTAAAATGTTAATCCTACGGCTAAAAGACCTTGGAAGAAATATCCAATTGTGACTATGTTCACGGATATTGCATTTCCGATATGATACAAGGGGGAATTAAATGTTTTATATAAATATTCTAATTATGGTGTGATTTCTGTATAGGTTTATATGATATGATGGATAGTCCTTAAACAAATATCACATTCTGGCGATTAAAAAAAATTATAGTATGGCATATTGCAACTTTGATAAAGATACAAATAATTGTTAAGCCCCGACTTGCATAGTTCAATATTCCAAGTCATTGTAACTGGCCACTGGTTTCCAACCTTGGGGTCAACGGTGCCTAATTAAACCCACTTTTATGTTGTGTCATCACCATACGTGTATATACTGTAAATGTGTTTATGATTAAATAATTTTTAGTAAATAATATGTTTTTGTCCCATAAATGTAGCCTCTCTATTTTGCTGCTTGATTGATTTACGAAATTATTTGTATAAATGCATGATACGACTGTGAAAGGGTCCTGCCCCAAGAACAGAACATATCAAAAATGCTTATTATATATTTATGTTAAAAAATATACAAATAAAATAAAAATGATCAAAAATGTTATCAATTACTTAACTCCCAAATATTGCAAAAGCCTCTCTAATGAGGGTTTCCATTGTAATAGGCGTTAGATCGGACCATGATAAAAGGGGATTTCAGCATAAACGGCTATCCACATAGCTGCACATTCAATGGCATTACAAGTCGGGGATCACACAACCACCGAGGAGTAGAGCTAGAAGATCCCTATTGCCATATATGATCAAAAGAAGACGGCTTGGCAAGAGAAGGGAGGTCAGCAATAAACACCCTGATCCTCTTCCTGGTTCAATCAGACTGTTGCTCTAAAAGACGTCTTAAACCTGATAACAAGACGTACTGCTGAGAGGGGGAGGATCAACAAGAACAACACAATCAATGAGGACTTGGAAATAGGCTGTACATTGCAAGCCATCCACACGGTTTGCCCCAGTCTGACCCCTTTCTCAAACACTGTGCTTAACAAACTCCCTGATGACCTAAAATGCCTTTCCAATATCTGTCTAGGGATCTATCCCAGATTGCCAGGCAGATTCTGTTCTTCATATTTCATTTCAAACCTTTATTTTCCTGAAAAGCAAATGCCAATTGGTACACTGACAGAGCTAACACTTTGCCTCGGTCAGCACTTTGGGAAACATTAAAGCGTTTGCCCTTCCATCTCACTTTACTGAGCGTTTGCTCGCTCCAGCAGTTCATTTACCCGATGCAGCAAAGGCCACAGCTCCTGGTCCACTGTGTTTTGACCAAGTAGAGGCAAACCACTGGTCTGTGGAGCAGGAAGCTGTCGGTATGGCCTGATATGGCCTCAGTCCCAGGCAGCCAGACTGTGGGCACCGCTGCAGTCCTGGCAGATTGGTTTTTTTCTGACCATGTGGTTAAGCATGATGTTGATACAGCTTTTACCTACATAACTGTCTTTCACCTCATACTTAGTCTGGAAATGTAATGCAGGTGTCTGGCACAAAAAGAAACCAAACCTGAATGTTTTGTCAAGACACGGCTCTTTAGCATGCACTCTGGCCATTTAGTAAACCCTTCCAGGAAGGGAAAGGGACACAGAGAGGACGGTGAACCCAAATTATTGCAAGAAAAACCCTTTGTTCAGGGAAGGCTAGAATCTATCCATCTGGAAAAATGCCTACAAACACTCTCTGGATCCAGTTACTCAAATGTGAGAATTTGCCACATCTGCATTTTCATTTCTGTAAACTTATTACATTTTGGACATCTTCACGGGCAAAACATGCACATTTTAGACACATTGAGCTTTTGGAAAGTGTATTTTCTTCAGTTTCAAATGTAATACACTTGATGGAGCATGGTTATTAAGTGTTCAGCCACAGAAGTTGTCCTTTTCCTCCAGTGAGTTGTAGAGAGGCCGGCAGCTCACTGAGGGCAGCAGGCCTGAGAATAATGCCAGAGGATAATAGGAGTCAGTGACATCTCAAAGTCTCAGCAGCGGATGTGTTTAACCAAGCCTATTAAGACCTGGACTAATCCTGCTTTACACGTCCTTATCCAGGCGTCCACTGACAGCCTTAACTCACACAGGATGGGCCACTTACAACATGACTGACTGCAGTTCTTGCTTGCTTTCTGCCTTTCACTCACTGACACTTCAAGTGTATTTTGATGTATGCTGTCAAAACCATGCATAATATAAAACACCACATACTCCAGCTATGTTATGTACAGAGCGGAAATGATCTCCTTATTTTCTTCAAAATTCTGGAATCACTTTGTCCTCCCAAACCCTCCATTGGTCATCTGTCCAGAGAAATATAATTGCAGCAAAGAAGCAAAGCATTTCTTAACTGCGACACAAAAACAGCACTTTTACACGCTCACCTTGACCACCAGGTAGGACAGGGTGCAAGAGTGAATACAAGGTTTAACAAAGAATAGAACGTGTCCCATCAACAGTACGGCTCTAGTGTGGCCTACTTATCCGAGCTGAGGTATTCAGCAGGGAACTGAAAGGAGACACACATGTCAAATAACCAGGACTGCTTTTGGTGGGCAAGGAAATGGGAGCAAACGTTTTGAAACGAAGGATGCAACCTAGATAATTCTAATTGTCCTAAAAATTGACACTTTTTCCAAGGAGCTTTCACACCTCTCTGTTGTTTTAAGTGGTTGGCTGGTCACATGCACACATAGCTACAAGCCTGTTAAAAAGATGCATGCACAATACATTTTCCTGAGAGCAATGATAGTACATTTGTGATAAAGCAGAGCCTAATGTTCCTTTCTGTGTCCACAGAACTATGAATCAATGCAGTACTGAGCAACTTATTCAACAGCAGCTCCCACCTGCCCACACACCAGCTATAAAAATAGCTAACCTACTCAGCTAGACTCCAGGATGAGGGGTCAAATCCCTCAGTATCTCTGTCCTCTGGACGGGTAGATGTGTGACACTGGGTGCAAGTTAATAAAGAAGGTAAATAAATAAAAAATGAATGGATGGGCACCAGGCATTGTATAGCTAAGGCACCTGAAACCTCACCCAATTGTACAAATGTTATGCAACCTGTAAAGCAACAGTGTAAAACAATCCAAAGCTGGTGCTGCTGCTTCTATTATCAAGTGACCATCTTCACCTTTTAACAACCATCTTCTAGCTGACCAGAATGGCAGCTTTGAATCTGACCAACTGATTAGCTTTAGGGCTAGTCAAAATTGTCAAACTGGCCCACTGACAAGCATGTGGTAGCCTGTAAACGGTGACATCTTAGTAACTTCGATGCCAAATGAGCGGTGGTCTGCACATCAATGCAAAGACAAAACACTCGAGGAAAGACCCAAAATATGTGACTGACCAGTTCTTGTAGATATGCACCCAATATTACCAGCGAACCCTTGTTTTACTCAGCAAGCTACAAGACAAACCACGCATTTTGTAAATCATGCCATAACGTTACTCATACTGAAACCAGGCTAGCAGCCTTAACTAGTAGCATAGGAGCTAGCATTGACAAGAAGGCCCAAGTTTTCCTTGCAACGACACAAGACATGGTGATACACATGTATATGAAATGTAGCATGCCACATACCGAGAAGAAGTAATTTCAGCTCTCTCCTGGAGTCTCGCTTGTCTCGGCGGAGTTGTTTGTCAATTTCTGCATTGATTCGTTTCGACTCCTTCGCCTCTTCGCTCAGGCAGCAAGCCATCATGGACTCCAGAGTCATCCCCTCTAGTTTTGGCAGCCCGGTTAAGACGGGACTTCGGCACACGGTTTCAGCTTATCCCGAATCCCCGGTCTTCGCTTCGATCTCAGGGGTGAAGGGGTGGGTCTGTCGGGCTGGACGGATGGATGGGACTGGGGGGAGGGGATACTAGCTAAGGGGCCTCGCTGTCAAGTCGTCCCCCCAAGCCGAGAGCAAATGCGACTTCACCCGGGTGTTCTCGGCAAATCACGGGAGATTCGGACAGGGGGAGGGAGTCAGGAGACGGTGGGGCCTCCCAGAGATGCTTTACCTTAATACGGCTAATGTTAAAATTACTGCCGCAGATTAGCCACTTAGTTTATATCATTAACACCTTCTTCTCATTCGCTGGTCCAATTCTATCTTTGCATCTGTCACTGTTGTCCAATTTTTTCTCCACAATCGCCCAAAAGTGGTTCAAAACTGCAGTGTCTTGACATCCAAACGCGTAACAGTTGATTTCTGTTGAGTCTCGTTAGCTAGCTAGTTAGCGCTAGTGAAAAGTAGTGCTAGTAAGCTAACGTTAGAGTGATTGCCGTTATTAACCGTTATTGCACTATTTACGCCGCAGCAATGCGTCCGTTTCTAACTACATTAGCTACCGTATGATAAATTGCACGGAACGGCTACAGCCTTGCTAGCCCGCTAGCTCACTTAACAACGCCTCAGCTAATGTTGTGTCAACCCGCAGTGATTGGAACAGCGAGCTGGTTGAAGGAATTTGTCCGCCTAGCTAGCGATAGCAGGGCAGCACCCCATCACGCCCTGGCTCATTTTCACGGTAAAATATAAGGCTACACTACCACAGCCCTGAAAGAGGGGGTTAAATGCGTGCCCGGAACGGTGGCTAATGCCAAAAATGTATGCGCTGCAAACAGCTGGCTTTTTGGGGTAGCTCGTCGCTGGAACAAGGTCGGCACACACACCAGTCTGATGCCAGGCAAGGAGGAGGAGAAACTGGGGTGTTGAGTGACAGACGGAGGCTTGCATGAAACAGGTTT